>NC_059328.1:125411044-125716044 GCF_018350155.1 Leopardus geoffroyi | reverse complement strand
AATATTAAAGTCTGGTGGCAGGCCTCAGAACTGCCAGGATTGGGGGAGCAGTGATGAGCATAAATGACATTTCAAAACACCTGCAACAGTAATGGAAAGTGCAAATATCGTAATTTCTACTAGTTGCAAAGTCACAGGAACTTCTACGGTTGTCTGCATTCGTGCATAAAGGGAATGCTAAATTCTAGTTAGAGGTAATGAAAATAAAGATGTAATTTTTTTTTCCCATCCAAGTTCATGAACTTCCCTGAACTCGATATGTGGGCCTCAGCAGGAAAATCCCTGCCCAGAGTGTAAAGTTAAATACTCACAGAGCACACTGTCTATGCTGAAGCAAGTGACAGGGGAGGACTGTCATTTATTTGACATTTCTTAGTCTTCTTCCCACCATGCGGGGAAAATGAGTTCCAGGACAGAAGGAACTGTGTTGCGGTTGACTGCTGAGTGTCCAGTGTCAGAACAGTGCCTGGCACTTAGCAGGTGTTCAGATATTATTTACCGGATGATAGGATAACAGGAAGCCACAAGGTGATGTGTCCTGGAATGGCCTCACCTGCCCAGATGGTCACTGGATGAGGTGCTGGGGGCAAAGTTAAGATCTCCCTGGGGATAGGGCTATACAGGGCCTGAGACAAGTGAGGGGTGCTGGGCTCACCTGTGAACTGGGATACTCAGAACCCAGTTGTCCTGGGACCAGGACCAGACCATCCTGGGAGTTCTAGGCCCCATGGACCCTTTCCGCTCTTCCAGGATTGTGGGCCCTCTCTTCTGGAACCTTCCTGTAGAATCAGCATTGAGCTCTTGCTCCATGGCCTTCTTCACCCTTTACTTCTTCTGTGTCAGGTCTTAAGATTTTCTTTGGAAGGAAGAGAATGCTTCCTTCCCCTTTACACTATTCCTTACCCCCTTGTCCTTCACCTTTCTCTATAATACTCTCCTCTCTTCCCAGAAGAATTTGGTAACTGATTGAATCCAGAGCTTTGGTTCTACTGAACCTTCAAGATGGCAGGAATAACAATGTTCTCGTGAGGACCAAGAGGAGTTCATTTTCAAAAACTCTCCAAACAGATCAAGAACACCGTTTACAGAGAGATTGAGAAAGGGGTGAAAACCATCAGTGTCCACAATCTCACCACATCTCTCTCGTTTAACGCTCTCCCAATGCTCGGTAAAGTATATAATATTAGCCCCATTTCAGGACTAAGGAAACGAAAGATCCAAAAGATCCAAGGGTAACGTGCCTAACACCACACAGCTGGTAACTAGAGGCAGTGGGGTCTAGTTCTCCCTGACTTCAAAGGAACCCCACATGGCCTTGATCACTACCCAGCTAGCAACCTTAGCCTCCCAAGCAAGGCTGGGGCCCTGGGCAGGCAGAGCTGGAGAAATCTGCCTTGGGACAGTGCTTCTCAAGTTTACTGCCATTGTGTTTCAGATGGGCAAGTAGGTTTATCGCACAGGGCTGGTTCCTATCTCCTGACACCCATGACTCACCAGCACATTTGTAGTACTTCAACTGGTCCAACCCTGTTGAACTGATCACAGCCCCAATATCATGGCAAGGTCTGATTGCTATCCAAATTTCCAGGGCTCACTCTCACATCCTGGGCTTATCTCCTTGTATATCGGCAGACAATTCACAGCTGGGAAGAGCTTTGTGAACCACGTTCAAGCAGCAGGGGTGTGGGACACAGCACGTACCCAGGACTCCAGCAGGACCCTGAGGTCAGGGATGTGGGCCAGTGGGCCGTCCTTCCTACTAAACACAGCAATCTCTAGGTGTTTTCTCACTCAGACAATGCACAGCTGGCTCTAGCTAAATAATTTGACAATGCCCTCATTCATGGGGAATATCTAGGACTCCTTGGAGATACTAAATGAAATATTTTCAAAGTTTCCTTTGCTCCGAGTGTGATCTTAATTACAGTGTATTTATGGCTGTTGCTATGTGTTTTGGCTAAGAGGCAGTTGAATCATTTAAGAGCTGCTGTTTCAACAGGGACTTTTAAGGTGTTTGGACATCCTTGCTGTCAGTGATTGTGCCTATAATTCTCCTTTCTTTGGAGCACTCATGGGGATTTCTGTGTGCTTCTGGTAAACAGATGTATTTAAACAGTCTGCATTTCTCAGGATTAGGATTTTCACAGAAATACGAGCGTGCAGATTTACTGCTATCTTTTTCTATCAGCAATCACCACCTCAGGAAATATGTTTTCCAGTCCATTTCTTTGACCCTTGGCTTATTTCCTCCTGGGCAGCTTTGCCTCCCTGTTTGCACAGCTCATCTCTAGGAACCCCTTAAAGCCAGAAACACCCTGGCTTGCTGGCTTTTGTGTCTCAGACACACTTTTTCAGTGCCACCTAGTGGCCGGTTTCAGGTCCTAGAATAGAGACCGATGTCTAGCTGGCAAACTGGGACTCACACTCTTTAAGGAACACGCCAAATGTTTGAGAAACTGAAGCACTTTAAGACAGCAGCCAAGGACATGGCCATCTAAAAACAGTCTGGGTCCCCCCCCCCACCCCACCTTTAAAAGGCTGCTTATAGTTTTGAGAGCCTGTCAGGTTTAGATTTGAACTCTGGCTCTGAGGATTGCTAGCTGGGTGACACTGAACAAGTTACTCAACCTGGCCTGGCATGGCCTGGCTTACCTATCTGTGCAAGAGAGACAACAATACTATGGCGATGGGATTAAATAATATATTTCTAGTGCCTATCACAGTAGCTGGCACATGGTAACAGCTCATTTATTATGATGGTTGTTACTATTCTTCTCATTACTTAGTACCTAGAACTCCAGAGGCACTTCATAAATAGTTGTAGTACGAATAACCAAGGCATTTACCAGTCAATTGGCAAATATTTATTAATTACCTCTTAAGCACTCAAATCTGTGTATTGAGTCTGGTGCTGAACAAAGAACTCAGGGTTGGTTATAGGTTCTCTGTCTCCAAGAGCCTAGAATCCCTCTGAGTGGAGAACATGGCCAACAACATGGCAGTTCTGTCCTGACAGGGGAGGAGAAGGGGGGCGTGGAATGGGTGCCTGAGGAAGAGAAAAGGAGGAAGGGGGCATCTGGGTTGAGATCTGGAAGGGAAGGAAATGCGAACATGTGAGGTAGGAAAGTGCAAGAAATACTTGCTGGCTACATAGGAGGCAAGGATGAATACAACTCAACTCGGTTCCTGCCCTCAAGCACTCAGTCTAATGGGAAAGACGAATTCATAAAAAGCAATTTGGCTTTTTTTCTTTTTTTGCTTCGTGACCAGTGGAGTTTGGCAAGCAGCTCTGTTCAATATCTTTTAGGGACCCAGGCTGACAGCAGCTTTACCTCAGTGCTTCTAAAGCTGGCTCCTAAAGTTTCTGCCTAACGAATGACATGTGATACCTCTGCTTACATCTTACCGACTGAAGTGGCCCCATATCCAGGCCCATCTTTAAAGGGGCTCGGAAGTACAATCCTAACTGTGCTCAAGAGGAGACCCTGAAACATCTGGTGGATGACACAGAGGACCAGCACAAAAGATGAGCCTGCTTTAGAGTTTAAATCCAAGTGAAGAGGACAGCATCTGCCCAGACTCAGCCCATGAGGGTATACGGGGACTTACATGAGCTTCCTCATAAATTCACGACAGACGCAGCAAGGGGGAGGGTGTTTACACAGCTGTCCCGTGCTTGCCATCCGATTCACCAACTTGATGACAAGGTGGGTGGAGTAAGGGAAGGACAAACTTGCCTAGAGACTTAAATTAAGCTTAGGCAGAGGAGTCAGTTCCCCAGATACATTCAAGCGATGCAGTCAAGTCTCCCAGAGCCTCTCTCTGCTTGAGAGGTCCACCTGACCAGAAGGTAGGGGCAGATCTGCGCTGAGCCAGGTTCTGTACACCTCCCCGGAACTCCCAAGAATGTGCAGAAACAAAAGTCTGCAATGACCTGAGAGAGTGGGGCTCAGGAGGCGGCCCTGGGCTCTGGCTGGCTCCTCAAGACAGACAAACTGCCTGCAGAGAACAGATGAGAACAGTGGGGTGTCCCTCCAGGGGCCACTGTGAGAGCTCCCGGCTCTGCTTCCTGGCTCTCACTGAAAATAAACTGAGACTCTGGATTTGGTGCTTTTTTAAGGTATACGGTTTCTTTAGTGGCAGAAGTGAGCTCCACTTTAAGGAAACTTGACACACGAAACTGGAGATAAATTAGGGAATGGCTCTTTGCTCTCAGAAAGTGTTGTTTTATGTAGAAAGAGGATTTGTCACGAAACTTAGGATACTTGAAATATGACCTGGGCTACAAAAATTCAGTTTGCATACAACATTGCAGGGACACATGTCTTTATCCCAGGCTCATCTGCATATTGGAATCTGAGGAATGCAAAAATAAGGGGTATTTGGGTGGCTCAGGCAGTTAAATGGTTAAGCATCCAACTTTTGATTTTGTCTCAGGTCATGATCTCAGGGGTTCTTGAGTTCGAGCCCCACATCGGGCTCCATGCTGATGTGGAATTCTGTCTGTCTCTCTCTCCCTGACCCTCCCCTGCTTGTGTGCTCCCTCTCTCTCTCAAAAATAAATAAAGTATAAAAAAAGTCTACAAATTACAAAAATAATAGAAACTATAGAGGGAGAAATTCTGGACTTTGGGACATGCAGACATGGTATCAAACCCTGTCTCTGCCATTCACTAATAGTGAAATGGTCTTAGGGAGGATGCCCAGCTGAGTTTCGGCACAGGCAGGAAAGCACATACTTCAGAGGCTATGTAATGAGCTACCAGACATGTAGCTCAAACCTGGTGCCTGGCACTGAGTAGACTCTTGGTAAAATTATGTTTTCCCCCTGTTCCCTAAGTTGACTGGGATGGTGTCTTCTCCATGTTCATAGATTCTGTGTGTGGGGGGTCCTTAAACAGATCCATCCACCTTCAGACTGCAGAGCAAGCAGGCCACTGCTGGGCCGCCGGCTGCACGAAGCTTCTGCTGGTAGCTCACAGCTCGTGGCAGAGTGGAATCAAAGGGAAAGCAATTGCTCAGGCTTCTCCTCAGCTGCCTCTGGGAGGGCCTCAGGTTTTTTTCTCATGAAGTCAGATGGAGGAAGAGGACTACTCGTGAGGGAGGTTGAAACATTCCTAATATTTAGTTGCTGGAAACCTCCATTTGAGAATGCACTTGCTGTACAAAATGACCAAGAAAGCTCCCCCACTCAAGGCCAGGTAGATGGAGGATGGGTGGCTAGAAGCAGCTCAGGCTTCTGCTGCTCCCTCCTCCAGTCCCTGCATACATAGGCCTCATCTGTCCACAGCCCCCCTTCCCCAGAGAAATGGCAGAGAAAACTAGCAGCAGAGTTCTGGGACACTTAGAGATCATTCTCTGCCAATGATGCATGGATGTGTCTCCTCCTCTTCTTCCTCCTTCTCATCTCCTTTCCTCTTTTCTTCTTTTAGTTTTTTAAAAGCTTATTCATTTATTATTTCTGAGAGAGAGAGAGCACAAGTAGGGAAGGGGCAGAGAGGGAGACACAGAATCTGAAGCAGCCTCCAGGCTCTGAGCTGTCAGCACAAAACCTGATGCAGGGCTCGAACTTGCAAGCCATGAGATCATGACCTGAGCCAAAATCAGACACTCAACCCACTGAGCCACCCAGGCGCCCCTCTAAAAAAAATTTTTTTTTAACAGAGACCATGATTCACTTTGAGGTATTTTTTCACCTTTGGATACAAATGGCCTGTTTTTTCTTGTCTGCCCTTCTACCTCAGATTGTCGTTGGTCAGTCTCCTTTGTGGGCTGCTTCCCTTATTCCTGAATGGAGGAGGCCCCTCTAGTGTCCCTTCACACTTTTTCTTCTCTCCCCAAGCAATTTGACCCTCCTTTGTATCTTCGGGAGATGCCACCTCACGCCTCCTAGTTTGTATTTTGGGAAGATACCTATGCTGAGTTGCTAAATATGAGCCTTCCCTGGCTTGTCCAATGACACCTTGGGTTCAGCGTGCTTTGGGTTGACCTCACTTCCAGCATACGCCTACCTAGTTGCTCAAACCAGAGGTCTACGTGGCATATTTTACTGCTTTTTTCCACCAAGCCTCATAGACAGTGCCTGTTTTGTTTTTTCTTACTGTCACTTTGCTAGTTCCAACATCGATCGTCTTCACCATCCTTTTAATGGGCCTTCCAACTGACCTGATCCCGTGTGTTCACCATAGATGCAAATTGGGACGTTTCTTTGCTTAAAAACTCTCATGACTCCCATGATCCCCAGGATAAGCTTCACTCTCCCTAGAAAGGCAAGAAAGGTGTTCTGAGGTCTAGTCCCCATCTCCCTGCTCTGGTTTTACTGCCTTCCACGGCCACACTGTTATCAACATCAGTTGTCTTGCAGTTCCCCAAGCAGGTCACGCTGCTTCAAACCTCTGCTCAGTTTCCGGAAAATCCTTTCTTCTGCTGTATACGTGATAAACTCAAAAGCATCCTGTGATTTTTGTTTTTTCTCTATAGAGTTGTCTCTGCCTTTTGAAACTGAATTAATCACCACCCCCTCTGGGCAGCTGCTGTAGCTCACCCCATTGCACCTCCATTGTTACGCTCAAAATTGCATTTTATGAGTTCATCTTTCCCATTAGACTGTGAGTGCTTGAGGGCAGGAACCTAGTCGTATTCATCCTTGTATCATCAACTTCTGGCCCAAGGCCATATTGTCAATATTAAATAGATACTGTGGTTCAGATCTCGAATGTTCCACAAGAGGCTTTCTGTGCATTTGGAAGGGAGAGATACAAGAAAACCATCTGTCCAGAGCTCATGTGCCTATCCCACATGGCTCTTTGCTATCTGAGAGCTGCTCAGGACCCCTCCAGTCCTCCCCCAACCACAACATCCCTTTCAGTTCTATCAACTTTCCAAACTCTTCTTTCTTCCCAAACTGTGCTCTGTTTTGCTTTCTAATATGACAGATAAACCAAGCTGGGCTAATTAGGACCAAGATATTGATGGCTGGTAATGACATAAAAAATAACTATGGACAGTTTACATTTATTTAATATAACCACTCCTGGGGATATTTATATTTGAGTAAAAATAACTACCCCTTATGAGTTCTTTTTGTTTTTAGAAATTTAGGATTATAGCATGTATATTTGTAAAATAAAAAATATTGTTATTGATATGAAGAAAAGAATCCCACATAAGTGCTAACTTTAGCCAAATGTTTCTTCCAGCGTGAGATATCAGTTTCTTAAAACACACACACACACACACACACACACTTCCTAAAATTCATTTAAAAACTGTGAAAAATGGGAATGCTTGGGTGGCTCAGTCGATTGAGCATCCAGCTCTTGATACTGGCTCAGATCCCAGGGGTCATGGGATCGAGCTCTGTGTCAGGCTCCATGCTGAGTGTGGAGTCTGCTTGAGATTCTCTCTCTTTCTCCCTATGCCCTTCTCCCCCATTTGTGCTCTCTCTCTCTCTAAAATAAAATAAATACAAAATTATGAAAAGCTGTCAGGAATTAGAGTTACATTTGTTTAACTAACTACATTTTAAACAGCAGGCAGAATTTATTGGGTGCCTTCTTTCTTGTTATAACTTTGATTGGGTTTCATCATCTTCTGTGTGTCCTCATTATGCTTTGTCAGAGACTGTACTGGGGATGAGCATGTGATTCAGTTCTGTCAATGAAACACAGGGGAGGATCTTCAGGAAAGTCTTGAAAATACTTCGTTGTTTTTTACTTCTCTACTGGACGCTATCAGGTCTGCATAGATACCTGCAGGGTGGCAGCCATAAGGAGGGGCAAACAGGGGCCAAGCCAACATGAGAATCACAGGGCAGACAGACAGAAGTGACCTGGATCTTCCATGACATTCAGCTGCTGAATGCTGAAATGGAGCCTCTCTACATGGGGAATTCTTACAATGAACATAAATAAATACTGCTTTTTGTTTACTCCAGTGGTCCTTTGAAAAGACCAACAAAATTAACAAACGTTTAGCTAGGCATATGAGGAAATAAAAGAGAGAAGACTCAAATTAATAAAATCAGGGATGAAAGAGGGGAGCTTCACTCTTGACCTTACAGAAATAAAAATGATCATATGGCCATGAATAATTGCATGCCAACAAATTAGAAAACTGATGGAATGGACAAACTTCTAGAAAGAAACAAAAAATTACCCAGACTGACTCAAGAAGAAAGAGAACACCTGAAGAGATCTCTAACAAATAATGAGATTGAATTAGTAATCAAAAACATTCCCCAAAAAAAGCCTAGGACCAGATGGCTTCATTGTGAATTCCACCAATCATTTATTTTGTTTTCTTTTATTTCTTTTTAAAGTTTTTAAAAGTTTATTTGAGAGAGAGAGAGAGAGAGAGAGAGAGAGAGAGAGAGAGAGAGAGAGAGAAAGCACATGTGCAAACAGGGCAGGGGCAGAGAGGGAAATGGAGTATTGGAAGTAGGCTCTGCGCTGAGAGCAGTGCCTGGTGTGGGGCTCAAATGCGAGATCATGACCTGAGCTGAAATCAAGAGTTGGACACTTAACTGACTGAATCACCCAGGTGCCCCTCCACCAGTCATTTAGAGAATCAACACCTATTTTTTATATAGTCTTCCAAAAAACAGAGGAAGAAGGAACACTTCTCAATTCATTTTAAAACAAGACAAAGACAACGTAAGAAAACTATAGGTTAATATCCCTTAAGAATATAGACTAAAAAATTCTTTACAAAATACTGTCAAACTAATCTAGCAATGTAAAAAAAAAAAAAAAAAAAAAGACATGTTCCAATTCAAGATGGTGACATAGAAGGATCCTGAAATTACCTCCTTTCATGGAAACACTGTATCTAAAGCTATATATGGAAAATTTTTCACTGAAAAAAATCCAAGCACTAACTGAGCAACTCCAACACATTGGGTAAATGAGAAAAAAACCCACATCCAAGCTGGTAGAAGAGGCTGAGACACAATCTTGCCATAAACCACATGCCTCGATGTGGTGACCCATAACCAGGAGAGAACTCACAGGCTCAAGCTTCTCCATAACTATAAAAGGGCTCTGACCCCACATCAGGCATCACAACTTTAATCACCAGCACCAGTGATTACCAAAATATCTATCTTTGAAAGCCAATTGAGGCCAGTGGGTTTGTGATTTCCCTCTGCCTCACTTCAGGTCACCAGTATATCTCCTGAAAGGGAGCTCGTATACATGTTTGGCATGCTGAATTTTGTGACTGCCACCCATGGAATACCTCTAGATCATCTGGCTGTGATGGCCATCCAGGCTTATCATTTGTAGGTCTCACAAGACTGAAACAAATGGAGAAAGAGCTCTTACCTAGCTACCATCCCCAGAGCACTACAGAGAAGCTACAGATGAAGCACCCAGTCTTTCTGTGAAAGAGGCCTATTAGGTTACCTTCATAGAAGCACCATGAAAGGCACACAAGTATAGGTAGACTGTAATCCTCTCTAGGGATATAGGAGAGTGGGTGTTATCTTTGCACCTTCTTTTTAACAGAATCAAGAGCACTGATATCTCCTGGAGGGGAGCTTACACACACTGGTTTTCACGTCTGGAATTCCAGTTCCATGGATGCTGCTACAATCAGGGGCTATCTCCTGATTACCTGGCTCTGGTGGCTAGTGGGGCTCATGCTCATGGTCCCAAAGGAATGTATATATTTGCATATTTTTAAAAGATGCTCCCAGAGGGTCTGGCTTCCAAACAGGCTGAATCTAGGTGCTGAGATCCTACCTTTAGGGGACAGTGACAGATCTTGGCACATGTTCAACCATTAGGAGCCATTAAAAAAATAATAGACTGCTTGGACAAGCACAAGGATTGGAGAGATGACAAAGAGCCAAGTCAGGGTTGAATGACAAGTTTCATCTCCTACATGAGACCATCCCTTCAACACTGGGAGAGGTGGTTGTTTCATTTACTATATAGAAATGAACACAGAGTCAAGCAAAAAGAAGAAACAGAGGAATATGTTCTAAATGAAAGAACAAGATAAAAACCTCAGGAAAAAAACTTTAATGTAATAAAACTTTAATGAAAAAACTTTAATAAAATTTGTTAAATAGCTTATTTAATAAATTTTATTAAATAGTTTATTTAATAAAATAAAGTTTTAATAAAACTAATACAATAATAAAAAAGTAATTTGCCTGAAAAAGAGCTCAAAGTAATGGTCATAAAGATGCTCACTGAACTGGGTAGAATACATGAACACAGTGAGAACTTCAACAAAGACTTGGAGAATGAATAAAGAACCAAACAGAAGTCACAGAGCTGAAGATTACAAGAAATAAACTAAAAAGCACCCTAGAAGAGTCTAGCAGGAGATTAGATGAAACAGAAGAAAGAATTAGACAACTTGAAGACAAGGAAGTAGAATTTACCCATCCAAGCAGGAGGAAAAAAAGGTAGATAGCATAAGGGACTTATGGGACACTACCAAATGGGATAACATTCACATTATAGGGCTCTCAGAAGAAGAGAGAGAAGAAATGGCAGAAATCTTATTGAGAAAATAATGGTTCAAAACTTCCTTAATCTGGGGAAGGAAACAGAAGCTGAGAGTTCAAATAAGATGAACCCAAAGAGATCCACACCAAAACACAATATAATGAAAATTTCAAAAGTTAAAGACAAGGTGAGAATCTTAAAAGCAGCAAGAGAAAAACAAGGAAACCTGCGTAAGACAATCAGCAGATTTTTCAGCAGAAACTTGGTAGTCCAGAAAGGAGTAGCACAATATATTCAAAGTGCTCAAAGAAAAAAAAAAAAAAACAAACAAAACCCAGCTGACAATACTCTATCCTGCAAAGTTATCAGGATTGAAGGAAGGAGAAAGAGTTTTCCAGATAAGCAAAAGCTAAAGAAAGGAGTTCACCAGCCGTAAATCAACCTTACAAGGATGTTAAAGGGACTTCTTTAAGCTGGAAAGAAAGAGTGCTAATTAGTGTATATGCATTAAATTCTCAAATCAAAAGACATAGAGTGACTGAATGGATTAAAAAACAAAAAAAACCCAAGGCCCATCTATATGCTACTGACAAAAGATTCACGTTAGATGTAAGGACACACACGGGGTGAAAATGAAAGGATGGAAAAAGATGTTCCATGCATATGGAAAGCAAAAGAAAGCTGGAGTAGCTATACTTACATCTGACAAAATAAACTTTAAAACAAAGACTGTAGTAAGAGACAAAGAGGAGTATTACATAATAATAAAGGGGTCCATCCAACAAGAGGACATAACATTTGTAAATATTTATGCACCCAACATGCAAGCATCCAAATATATAAAGCAGATATTAAAAAGCCTAAAAGGAAAAGTAGACAGAAATCCAATAATAGTAAGGGACTTTTATACTTCATGTACATTGATGGGTAAATCAACCAGATAGAAAATCAATAAGGAAACACTGACCGTATATGACACGCTGGAACAGATGGACTTTACCGATATTTATAGAAAACTTCCATCCAAAAGCAACAGATTACCTATTCTTTTCAAGTGTACATGGACTATTTTCCAAGATAGATCATATATTAGACAAAAAACAAGTCTTAACACATTTAAAAATATTTAAATAACATCAAACAACTTTTTAAACTCCGATGGTATGAAACCAGAAATTAATTACATGAAGAAAACTGGAAAATTCCAGCTACTAAATATCTAATGGGCCAAAGGAGAACTCCAAAGAGAAATTTAAAAATACCTTGAGATAAACATAAACGGAACATACCAAAACTTATGGGATGTAGCAAAAGCACTTGTAACATTAGCCCTTCACAGTGACTGAAAACATTTGTTTTCAATGTCAGATTTTACATCTTTTTCTCTTGTGTATCTCTTAACTATTGTAATTATAGCTATTTTTACTTTTGTCTTCTAAACTTCATATTAGTTTTATAAGTGATTAATCCACTACCTTTACTATATGCTTAGCTTTCCAGTAAGATTTACTCTGCCTCAAGAAATAAGAAAAATCTCAAATAAACAATCTAACATTATACCACAAAAAACTAAGAAAAGAAGAAACAAAGCCCAAAGTTAGTTGAAGGAAGAAAATAACAAAGATTTGGAGCAGAAATAAATGAAACAGAGACTAAAAAGATGATAGAAAGAAGTCAGTGAAACTCAAAGATGGTTCTTTGAAAAGATAAACAAAATTCACAAATATTTAACTAGACTCACCAAGGAAACAAAATCAAATGGAAGAGAAGACATCAAACCGATGATACCACAGTAATACAAAACATCACAAGAAACTACTATGAATAATTATGTACCAACACATTGGACAACCTAGAAGAAATAGCTAAATTCCCAGAAACATACAACTCACCAAGACTAAATCATGAAGAAATAGAAATCTGAACAATCCAATTACTAGTAAGGAAATTGATTAACCAAAAACCTTCAAACAGAGGCACCTGGATGGCTCAGTCAGTTAAGCGTCCGACTTTGGCTCAGGTCATGATCTCACCACTCATGGGTTCAAGCTCCTCATTGGGCTCCATGCTGACAGCTCAGAGCCTGGAGTCTGCTTTGGATTCTGTGTCTCCCTCTGTCTCTGCCCCTCCCCTGCTCATGCTTTGTCCCTCTCTGTCTCTCAAAAATAAATAAATGTTAAAATAAATTAAAAATACCTTCAAACAAAAGTTCAGGACCAGACAATTTCACTTGCAAATTCTACCAAACATTTAAAGAGGAATTAGTACCAATCTTTCTCAAACTCTTGTAAAAAATATAAGATAAGGGCTCTTCCAAACACATTTTTTTTTATTTTTTTCCAAACTCATTTTTGAAAGCCGCCATTATCCTGAAAACAAATCCAGACAAAAATGATACAAGATAAGAAAATTAGAGGCCAACATTCCTGACAAACATAGATACAAAAATCCTCAACAAAACATTAACAAACTAAGTTCAATAATCTATTAAAAGGATCATACGTTGTGATCAAATGGGATTTATTCTAGGGATACTAGGATGGTGAACATCAGAAAATAAATGTAATACTACAGCACAGTAACAAGATGAAGAATAAGAATCCTATGATCATCTAAATAGATACAGAAAAAGCATTTGACAAAATTCAACAACCATTTACCATGAAAAAAAACTCTCAACAAAATTAATTTAGAGGGAATATACCTTAACATAATGAAGGCCATGTATGACAAACCCATAGCTAACAACATCCTCAATGGTAAAAAGCTGAAAGCTTTCCCTATAAGGTCAGGAACAAGACAAAGATGCTGATTCTTGTCACTTTCATCAGCATTGTGCTGGAAGTCTTAGAGCAATTAGGCAAGAAAAAGAAATACAAGTCATCCAAATTGGAAAGGTAGAATTAAAAATGTCACTATTTGCAGATGACATGATGTTATATTTAGAAACCCTAAGAACTATCAAAAACTGTTAGATCTAAGAAATCAATTCAGTAAAACTGCAGGGTATAAAATCAATATAAAAAATCAGTTGCATTTATATATACTAATAATAAACTCTCATAAAGAGAAGTTAAGAAAACAATCCCATTTCCAATGCATCACAAAGAATAAAATGCCTAGGAATAAATTTAATGAAGGAAGTAAAGAACCTGTACTCTGAAAACTATAAGAACTTGGTGAAACAAATTGAAGAAAACACAAATAAATGGAAAAAACATTCTGTATTCATAGACTAGAAGAATTAATGTTTTTATAATGTCCATACTACCCATAATGATCTACAGATTCAATGCAATCCCAATCAAAATTCCAATGGCATTTTTCACAAAAAAAATCCTACAATTTGTATGGAACCACAAAAGATCCCAAATAGCCAAAGAAATCTTGGCAAAGTAAAACAAACCTGGAGGCCTACTTCCCGATTTCAAACTATATTACAAACCTACAGTAATCAAAACAGTATGATATTGTCATAAAATCAGACACATGGATTGATAGAATAGAATGGAGAACCCAGAAATAAACTCATGCATATATGATCAATTTATTAATGACAAATGAATCAAGAATATACAATGGGGGAAAGGATAGTCTCTTCATTAAATGGTGCTGAGAAAACTGGATAGCCATACACAAAATGATGAATCTGGACCATTATTTAAGCCATACAGAGAAACTAACTTGAAAGAGTTTAAAGATTTGAAAGTAAACATCAAACTCCTAGAGGAAAATATAGGCATTAGCCTCCTTGACATGTGTCTTGGAGATGATTGTTTTAGATTTGTCACCAAAGCAAAGACAATAAAAACAAACAAGTGGGACATTAAACTTAAAAACTTCTGCACAGCAAAGGACACCATCAATAAAATGAAAAGGCAACCTACTGAGTGGGGAAAAACTATGTGTAAAACCTATGGAATTTATATTAAAAAGGTGAATTTTATGGCTATATCAATTATATCTAAATAAAGAATTTAATAAAAAAAAAACAGGAATAGTTTATTGGCAGTGTTTCTCCTTCAGATTCCTCTCTCCTAGCCCTTCTGAAGAACTGAGCTCTGGAGATGTGTCAAGTAAGGAATTGCTGCAGCTGAGGTCAGAGAGGTTTTTTTCCTGCTTTCTCCTCCAGGGTTTTGATGGTTTCCTGTCTCACATTCAGGTCCTTCATCCATTTTGAGTTTATTTTTGTGAATGGTGTAAGAAAGTGGTCTAGTTTCATTCTTCTGCATGTTGCTGTCCAGTTCTCCCAGCACCGTTTGTTAGAGACTGTCTTGTTTCCACTGGATATTCTTTCCTGCTTTGTCCAAGATTAGTTGGACATACTTTTGTGGGTCCAATTTTGGAGTCTCTATTCTATCCCACTGGTCTATGTGTTTGTTTTTGTGCCAATACCATGCTGTCTGGATGATTACAACTTTGTAGTAGAGGCTAAAGTCTGGGATTGTGATGCCTCCTGCTTTGGTCTACTTCTTCAATATTATTTTGGCTATTTGAGGTCTTTTGTGGTTCCATACAAATTTTAGGATTGCTTGTTCTAGCTTCGAGAAGAATGCTGGTGCAATTTTCATTGGGATTGCATTGAATGTGTAGATAGCTTTGGGTAGTATTGATATTTTAACAACATTTTTTCTTCCAATCCATGAGCACGAAATGTTTTTCCATTTCTTCGTATCTTCTTCAATTTCCTTCATAAGCTTTCTACAGTTTTCAGTATACAGATCTTTTACATCTTTGGTTAGGTTTATTACTAGGAATTTTATGCTTCTGGGTGCAATTGTGAATGGGATCAGTTTCTCTTTCTGTTGCTTCATTATTAGTGTATAGGAGTGCAACTGATTTCTGTACATTGATTTTGTATCCTGCAACTTTGCTGAATTCATGTATCAGTTCTAGCAGACTTTTGGTGGAGTCTACCAGGTTTTCCATGTGTAATATCATGTCATCTGCAAAAAGTGAAAGCTTGACTTCATCTTTGCCAATTTTGATGCCTTTGATTTCCCTTTGTTGTCTGATTGCCAATGCTAGCACTTCTAACACTATGTTAAACAACAACAGTGAGAGTGGACATCCCTGTCATGTTCCTGATCTCAGGGGGAAGTCTCTCAGTTTTTCCCCATTGAGGATGATATTAGCTGTGGGCTTTTCATAAATGGCTTTTATGACGTTTAAGTATGTTCCTTCTATCTCGACTTTCTGGAGGGTTTTTATTAAGAAATGATGCTGAATTTTGTCAAATGCTTTTTCTGCATCGATTGACAGGATCATATGTTTCTTTTCTTTTCTTTTATTAATGTGATGGATCACACTGACTGATTTGTGAATACTGAACCAGCCCTGCAGCCCAGAAATGAATCCCATTTGATCATGGTGAATAATTCTTTTTATATGCTGTTGAATTCAATTTGCTAGTATCTTGTTGAGAATTTTTGCATCCATATTCATGAGGGACTATTTGGACCTCATGAACATAAAAAGCTTCTGCACTGCAAAGGAAACAATCAACAAAACTAAAAGGCAACCAATGAAATGAGAAAAGATATTTGAAAATGACACATTGGATACAGGGCTACTATCCAAAATCTATAAAGAACACACCAAACTACACACCTGAAAAACAAATAATCCAGGGAAGAAATAGGCAGAAGACATGAATAGACACTTCTTTAAAGAAGACATCCAGATAGCCAACAGGCACATGAAAAGATGCTCAATGTCACTCCTCATCAGGGAAATACAAACCAAAACCACACTGAGCTATCACCTCACGCCAGTCAGAGTGGCTAAAATGAACAAATCAGGAGACTATAGATGCTGGCAAGGATGTGGAGAAACTGGAATCCTCTTGCACTGTTGGTGGGAATGCCAACTGGTGCAGCTGCCAGTTTGGAAAACAGTGTGGAGTTTCCTCAGAAAATTAAAAATAGATCTACCCTATGACCCAGCAATAGCACTGCTAGGAATTTACCCAAGGGATACAGGAGTGCTGATGCATAGGGGCAAATGCACCCCAACGTTTATAGCAGCACTTTCAACAATAGCCAAATTATGGAAAGAGTCTAAATGTCTATCAACTGATGAATGGATAAAGAAGTTGTGGTTTATATATACAGTGGAATACTACTTGGAAATGAGAAAGAATGAAATATGGCCTTTTGTAGCAACATGGATGGAACTGGAGAGTGTTATGCTAAGTGAAATCAGTCATACAGAGAAAGACATATACCATATATTTTCACTCCTGTGTGGATCCTGAGAAACTTAACAGAAGACCATGGGGGAGGGGAAGGGGAAAAAAGTTACAGAGAGGGAAGGAGGCAAACCATAAGAGACTCTTAAAAACGGAGAATAAACTGAGGGTTGATGGAGGAGTGGTGAGAGGGAGGGGAAAGTGGGCGATAGGTATTAAAGAGGGCACATGTTGGGATGAGCACTGGATGTTTATGGAAACCAATTTAACAATAAATTTCATATTTAAAAAAAATGAAGAACTGAACTCTGTAGAGTTAAATTGATATAGGTGTTCAGTTAATAGAACTGTCCTCTATCTTTTCTATGACTATCTTTGACACTGGATCTTTAATGGTAAGATCGTTGGCTTTAATGTAATGATCATTGACTATGACTTTTGTGGCAATAAAATGTATTTCTTTCTAATTAAGTATAATACTCCTAAAAGTACACCAACCTTAAGTATACAAAGTAAACATACTTATTTAACCATTAACCAGGTAAAGAATGTTTCCAGCATCCTAAAAGTGCTCTTTGTGTACCTGTCCATTCAATACATACTGTATTCTCCTAAATCTAACTACAGCCCCAACTTCTGGAACACCCTTGTCTGAGGTAGGTGGGGTAGCTCTCACCATATTCCCTCAGACTCAGATCTTGTAGTATGTGCAAGGTGTACTTCATTATGTTTTGGCTATGTGCTTGCTTCCTTATTTAAAATGGTGTTATTTGGGCACCTGGGTGGCTCAGTTGGTTGAGGGTCCAACTCTTAACTTCAACTCAATCATGATCTCATGGTTTGTGGGTCTGAGCCTTGAGTCAGGCTGCATGTTGACAGTGGAACCTGCTTGGGATTCTCTCTCTTCTCTCTGCCTCTCCCCTGCTTGCGCTTGCGCTCTCTCTCTCTCTCTCTCAAAATAAATAAACATAAAAAAATTAAATGGTGTTATTTCTGTTTTTTTTCTTTCTGTAGTTTTAATGGAATATAAGGGGAAAACACAGCAAAAATATTTCTATTCTTCCCTTAGTGAAAATCTTTCTCTATTTCAATATGTGAATCCTTGCTTTAAGCCAAAGTAATGAACTTTTCTCTTTAGAAATTACAGACTGGTTCCAACTGTCTTTGGAGGAGCATTATCCTTAAGAGAGGCACCATGGTATACTGGAGGAACACTGGATTGGGAGTTAGTCCTGGGTGTTTGACTACATTCCTGCTCTGTCTGTGTGAGGCTCTTAACTTGTTAAAGCTTTAGTTTCTTTTCACGTAAAATAAAGAGAGTAACACCAGCCTTACCAAATTCACAGAATTAGTGGGAGGATCAAATGGGACAAATAATATTATCCTATTTGTAAAATGCTGTTGAAATATAGTATGGTAATTTTTTGCCTCCACATTGGATGCCCTGGAAAGCTGTTGGGGAATACAGAACAAAAAGATGTCATGGCTACTGTTGCCTCTTTATTCCATCTTAATATCCTCCCAGCTAATCTGCAGTCACTGAGGAGTCACATTAACATGGAACTTATATAATTCATAAACCGCTACAGCAGCCTGGAAAGGCTTTAATCAGTTGCTTTCACTCTTAATTATTTTAAAACCTCAATAATGGTCAAATGAGCTGCATGGCAGTTTAATTAATTTGCATTAAGCCCGAAGGTCCTGAAAGAGTGGTGAGTTTATGAACATGATGACTAAAGGCTCGGCAGGAGCATGTCAAGCCTGAATGGGTATCTGGGCTGGTTCCCATGGGATTTTCCCAAGTGAAGATGTGTGTGTGTGTGTGTGTGTGTGTGTGTGTGTGTGTGTGTGTGTTGCATTCATAACATTTCCATCTCTGTTTATTACATTAGAATCAGTTTTGAAGCCTCTGAAAATGAGCTCACTTGCTAAAGAAAAGCTTTGGACTTGTCTATAACTCTAATTGCCTATGTTCTCCTTGCTCCAGTTTCTGTGTTTAATAGAGAGCTGGCTGCATGTTATTTTTATTTCTGTGGAGGAGAATTGGTGCTGCTTACTCCCTGCCCATCATACTGATTTGTAATTAGCATATTTCATCACAAAAATCCCAGTGGGTGATGATGGCATTCCTGAACTGTTTCAACTTGAGCCATATGGTACCCCACATTGGCCCTGCTCTGAGCGGTGGCTGCTCATTCCCCACCTGGGAGGCTTCCCTTTCAGGCAGGGCTCTGGGAAGGATTTATTACTAACATTACTGTCTCTCTCGGTTTGGACTTATAACCCATCTCATCACGACACATTTATGCCCAAATGGTCAGAGGGCAAAGAGGAAGAAAGGGGAAGTGAGTAAGTAGAGCCATTCATCTGACTCATTGTACTGGTCTTCTGTTTTCCATCACACACAGCCATGCTGTCTGTGATATTTTGCAATGGCAGTGCTAGAAAATGAGTTTAGAAGAGTAGGAATATACCACTTATCTCCCAGGTTGTGAATATATAATGATATGCTGTGTGTGAAGCAGGTACAACAGAATCTGGCACAGAGGAAAGAAGGTGGTTGTTTATTGAACTTTTCCTATTTCAATGCAAGTCCTCTTGCAGAGATGAGTTTTCAACTTGGTGTGTGCTCAAGGCATCTTGAATGGTGCCGTTCCATAGAACTTTCTGTACTGAAATATGACAGAACACTGTTCAATGTGGTAGCCACCAGCCACATGTGACTACTGAGCACTTGGTATGTGATTAGTGAGACTGAGAAATGTAATTAAAAAAAATTTTAACGTTTATTCATTTTTGTGTGAGAGACAGAGTGTGAATGGGGGAGGGGCGGAGGGGGGGGTACAGAATCCGAAGCAGGCTCCAGGTTCTGCGTTGTCAGCACAGAGCCTAACAGAGAGCCTGATGTGGGGCTCAAACTCATGAACCATGACATCATGACCTGAGCCAAAGTCGGATGCTTAACCGACTGAGCCACCCAGGTGCCCTAAGAGAAATTTAATTTTTAATTGAAATTTAAATAGCCACAGATGACTAATACCTACTATGTGGGAAAATACAGATCTAGACCCTATATTTATTTTTTTTAGAAGAGGTCCATTTAAACTTTAAGTAACTAAGATCTTTTCCATGAGCACTGAGAAACTAGGGTCCTCACAGATCCCTAGACTAGTCTAAAATGAGATCAATGTCATTCACACAACTGTTAGTTTTCAAGTGTCCAGAACATTAATTGAATTCTTTGCTATTTTCAAACATGTTAAAATCCCTATTGCTACACATGCTAGTGGTAGAAAATAGTATTTAGAGAATGACCTGAATGACCCCTAAAGGGCTTTTATACGGAAATGTGAGCAAACTGTCATTCCTACTCAAGCTTGCATGCCTCTCTTGGAAGCAGAAAAAGTTGAAAGGGGTATGGAGTTTTCCTAACAGGAAAGAGACATGACGGCGAGGCGGAGATGGTGCAATGTGGCTTAGAGCTGGATGAAGATCTGGATGCTCTGCTTTTTGAGGAAGGTCCTGGAGTGGGAGGAGCCTCTTCTTTTACCTTAGGGGAGAACTATTACCCCATGGCTTTGGACATATCAGAAACCAAAAGCATGGCTGGAAGAGAAATACCTTGACGGTAGGGGGACGAAACCTTTAAGTCATTATTTGAATGGCCACTGGATATCAGACCTCTAGACAGGGAATACAGAGAGCAAAAATAGATGTCACTTCTACCCCTATGGAGCTTGCTGCCTAGTGGCACAAAGAAACATGATTATGTAATGGCGCAAATAGCTATGATGACAGGTAAGAAATTTACTGGGGCTGTGTCAGTGGCTGACAGGGGAGTTTTGGGGCTGAATTATACACTACGGGTTGTATGCTCCAGAAAGCATCTCTTGAGATTGAAGAGGAAAGAACAGAAGATGATTAACTATTCATTCAATACCTTAAATTTGAGGCACTACATTAGCTACTGGCAGGAGATAAAAATGTAACTAAGATGATTTCTTCCTTTCAGGATTAGAGGTGGGCCTCACTGGAGGGAGTAAGTACATATAAAATAGATGCCAAGGCAGATGCTAGAACACAGTCAACGTCAAAGAGGGTGAAGGACATGGGGTTCAGAAGAGACCAAGATTTGCCTTGTCGCGAGTAGCTTTAGCCTAGATTTGGGATATGAACATGAGGTGGTGGGGCCACTTCATTCAAACTGTGCATGTGGGCTTAGAAAGGGAGCACCAAGGCTGGTATTACTCTATTAAAAGGAGAAGCCCCTTGTCCATGTTACCTGGTTCCATGTAAACCCATTATCGTTGTATAGTCTCATGGTGGTGGAAGGAGGACAGAGGAAGGCAGATGTGAGGAGGTAGCCCCCCAAAGACTGAACTTTAACACTTCTCCAGTCAGGTGGCAAAGCTTAGAACTAATTTAATTTGGTTTAGAGAAAGAATGATTTCTGTTGTATCCTAAAGTTCTGGAGTAAAAGTCATACTTGTTGTGGATGATTACCCTCAAGGAACTTACATGAGGGTGGGTGGATAAAAATGTGTTAATATTTGCCACAGTGCAATTTGAGCCATAGGTGAGGCATCTTATAGAGCATTCAGAAGAAAAGTCACTTATAGTTAGAACCAAGAAAGTCAAAGTATGCAGTGATGTTTGTAATACCTCACTGAGCACACAGTGATTTCATAGTGATTTCACTGAGAACTCACTGATTTCATAGTGGAGAGGGAAGGGAATTCCAAGGAAAGAGTTAGAACAAAGGCATATGAAACATGGAACATATTCTGGTGGCAGAGATGAACCCAGTACTTCTAGGGCAAACAGAGAGAAAAACCTTGCCTTCCTGGCTCAGGGTCTGGTCATTCCCTAGAGTGACATGTCCCCACTGAGAATTATATTTTCTTTATATTCCCATAGCTCAGGGATATTTTATCAAACTACACTTCAAACTATAGCTTGTTTTGCAAAAATCAATACAAATATTATTTGAAATATAGTAAAACACTGGATATGCTTTTTATAAACTACAAAGGACCTTTAAGGACCCTCTTTTTAGACTGATTCACTGCTAATCCTCTTCCCCATTTGAAAATCTGTGGACATGAATATAGCTTAATGGTATGTGAGGAAGCCATGGGTGTTAGAATTGGGAGTTTGGTAATAACCAGATGAAGCAGTTTGCTTCAGACTAAGCTGTTAATAGTGAGTAGGCACAGAAGAAATCAATCAGATCAGAGAGCCCTCATCAGACTAAGATGGACTTAATCAAGGAAGGTTTTTTGGGAAAGGTGCTATGAAGAAGGCACTGAATAACATAAAGGTTTGCAGAAGAATAGTAGGGTGGGGGGGGAATGAACATTCACTTAGTGCTATGTTGCTGAATGAATAAGCAGATAATGAATGAATGGTAGCATGAAATTGTGCAGGTTGAAGTTCACATGAATAGAATAAGTCACCGAGGGACAAGTTCTCAAAAAAATGAGAAAGTGACAAAAATGCAGCACTCATATTTGGAACTCTGTAGGTTGATAGCAGGTAAACAAAAAATGTTCTTATTGCTACCATCACATGAGAAAGAAAAGTTTCCTTGGAGCTAATGGAAATTGAGTACCATCACCAGACTGGTTAACCAGAGTCAGAAAGAGCAGTTATTTGAGTGAGGTGTACCCTGGTAATTTTATCTCAGTTGAAAATAAGAGTTCTTCCTTTTATGTGGAATAACCCCAGAAAATTTCCTGGGCCTTCAGCAGATTAACTCTGAGAAAAATTCAGGCAGAAAATAGAGCCCATGGTCAAGCTGTGGTATCAGCTGTTCAATCCAGGGTATGAAATTGGATTTAATTTAGCAGAAAGCGATTTTTGGGTGAGATGCCTACCTGCTAGGACTGAGAGAGTCACTAACCTTGGTGGTCTGGTTGCCCAGTGATGACAGGCTGGATTCCTCCCTGCAAAGGCACCCAGCAGTGGGAGGGAGGAGAGGAGAAGCAAGCTCATTAGTATTTGGAGAGAGGAAAAGGCTATTTTTTCTAAGATGCAGGACTTCCTGCCTGGAAACCTAGCACACAGAGGCCAGCCTGGAGGGGGGTTTTCATCCTGTGAACGCGGTCATGAAACTTTGAAGGTGGCTCTCGCACAAGAATTCCGCTGCCATTTTTAAAAAAGCGACAAAGCAGAGCAATTTTCTAGGTGGTCAGAAACCTGGTCATCTCCCTTTCCCAGCCAGGTTCTGAATGATTTGAAAACTAAGACAAAGGAGAGGAAGGTCTAAGCCAAATGTCACCTTTATTAGCTGTAAAAACCAGGATGGAGGGTATGGTTTACATTTGTTAGTGCCCCCAGAATTCAGCACACTCATCCTTCCCCCCCCAAAAAATTGGTGGCACCTGAAAAGGCAGCCTCCTCCCTCACATGCTGCAGAGACCCTCCCCTAAAGATGTACCAGCAATCACCTGCTCCCCAAGAGCAGCTATTCCTTACAGGGAGAAGGAGGAGTTAAGATAAACACATCCAGTTGTTCTCAAATTTGTAATTCTACCCCTTCATAGGAAAAGAAGCCAGAAATGTAGCAACCAGCAGAGTGGGGAAACAACGCCCCCCCCCCCCACTTGGTTTTGCTGGTTCATCCAGGAATCTTTTCAGGGCCCAGAGGGTAGCAACTCCCTCCACGACGCCCCCCACCCCCCACTTCTTGTTGACCCACTGTGGGGTTTAACATCAACTGACTTCTCTGGGACTTTATAGTGAAGGCAGTTGCAGTTATGGTTACCCAGAAAAGCTATCCCAAAGTGCTCTTGGAGATTGAATCTCTTCAATTCAGTGGCCTGTTCTCAGATCGACTAGATATACTGGGAACTGGCAAGAAACCTGTACTCAGAATTGGCTAGGAAATCAGCAGGGCTCAGGTTGAGAAAAAAAATACAGGTTTAAAAGTTGTAAGAGTTGTAAGACAGCAACAGTAGAGCACTGAACCGAGTTCAGGACCCTATCCGTGTGGGGTCTTCTGCCAATGCACAGATCCCATGCCCATGAAGCCAGCCCTCCGTGCTTACAGATGCTATTCATGCTCTCTGGACTATTTCCTCCTTTGCCTGTGCTCCGGCTGGGTCTGGGTCAGTAGGTCTCTCACACATACACACACACCTTAGTATAAGTTATTTGTAACACGTGTAAGAGAAATTCTTATCAGAGTGCAGTTTCATCAGTTTCCACAAAACAAACACGTCCATGTAACCAACCTCCAGTTCATTTAACAGAACATTATCGGAATCTCAAAAGCTCCTTCATGTTCTTTCTAACCTTTACCCCATTTTCTTGTTGTGATTGGCTTCTTTCATCCAATTATCTTTATGAGATTTACCTATGTTGTAGTATGGGCTAACTTCACTTGTTTACATTGCTGTATTTTACATCATCTTACTTACTCACGCAAGTTATGTATTCCTTCTACAGTTGATGCACATTTGCATTGTTTCTAGTATTTGGCTATTACAGTTAATGCGGCTGTGAACATTCCAGTGTGTCTCCCCTGGTGCATTTGTGCATTTGCTTTATAGGAATTGCCAGCTCATGGAGCAAGCGTATGCTAAACTTTAGTTGTTTTCTCAAAAAGATTGAGGAATTTACTCTCCTACTAGCAGTATATGAGAGTTCCATTTGCTTAATCCTCTTGCCAACATTAGTTTTGTCTTCTGTTAAAACTGTTTTTATTTTTTATTTTAGCTATTGTGGTTGGAGGGGTGTATAAAAAATGATCAATTTGCCTAATTTCAGAAAGGACTGAAAGATCCTTAGATTCATAAAAACCACTTCCTATTTCAGCTTCTCTCTGTGTACTGGCTTTACTCTTCTGTACAATTTTTTCCTTCTGCATGGTGGCAAATAGAGCCATGGAAAATTCTATTGCTATTAGAAGTTGGAAAAGGAGAGCCCTTTAGACTAGAGGAGTCAAGAACTGGAATTTAAGGAACTTGGAGAAAGTGAGGAGAAGGTGGCCAGGTATTCTCAGGTGGATGAAGGTAGATAGAACAGTCACATCAAAACTGTTCTAGGTGCAGTGGCAGATTTTGCTAGGGAGCAAGGTTGGTATGGCTGAGAGGTAGCAGGGCCAGAGTGTGCAAATGGGGCACTCCCTGGGGCAGAGGAGCTTGGCTGCTACCACTGGTTTACCCATGTCTGGTTTAGGAAAATTAATCTGGCCAAGGTCCGTTCAAGGCAAAGAGAAAGGCTGGAGGCTGGTCAGGGCAGGAGAAAGGGATGATGGAGGGCCTGGATCAGTGCTTAGTGTGATATCCGAAGACCAAGAAGAATTACACTTATTTGGAAAGAATTGATGGTCCTTGGCCATCCTCCTGTTCTCATGCCATCATGTGGTGCAACTGGATGCCCGATTGGACTGCTTATAGAGAGGCACTGTGTGGTCTCAGTGGGTCCTTCCCTGGCTGCAGTGGAGAAGCACCAATATCAAGTTACACATACTAGGCACCTCTTGTTAAATTGTTGTCTAATTGCCTAACAAAATAGTGTTGGTGCTCACTGGCCTAAATTTAGAAGAGTGTTACACAATAAAAGTACTTTGGTGTCTTAGTTGATTTCATGACTTCACATAATGGAAAGGTTTAATTTGCTTATTCACTTTTGTAAAGAAATAGAGCTTACTTTGGTAGATTGGAGCCCCAAAATATATTAATATAGTTGTACATTTGTACTTTGTATAGTTCATTTTCTCCTTGATTGTGGTATCTTCCTGCCCTTGTCTGCTTTGAAAAGCTGCACAGTACATTAACTCCTTTCTCGTTTTAATACTTGCATATTGTCCTGTTTGTATACGAAGTTGACTTTCTCCAGAAAAATGTGTAGTTCCTTTAAATATTAAAAAAAAATCATTATTCCCCATTCTCAAATGCCTATTTTAGGAGACAGAAGATATAAACCTAACTCTCTCTTTTGTGACCAGAGGTATGAGAACATGTGTAGAAGCAGCATTCAATGGTTGGTGTGGAAGGGAGATAGTGGTGAGAGAATGGCCAGGGAACTTCAGTCTTTGCTAGAATGAGTCACTCTGCTCCTTGCCTGAGGCCACATGTTTACTGATGATGTGTGTGGAGGTCTGTGCCTATGGGCTAACTTCAACCCAATCTGTGGTAGGTGAGTGTTTGGGAAAATAATATACTGAAAGAGGGATCCAACTGGTTGGTGAAGAGGAAGGGCTATACATTTTGAGATGGATGGGTTCATACACATTGTCCCCCACTGGAAATGGTCATAAGCATCAAGACAAAACTACACTCACACAGCCTTGATTTCCAATTGTCTAGTATGAGGGTTAAGTCCACCTGTCCTAATTTCTTCTTAGCTGTATTGTGAACATTGTACATATGTGAAAGGTCTACATAATGTAAAGAATTTCAGTTATTAACCAAATAAAAACAAGCTCATTTCCCCATGAGACCTTTAGACTTGAAGCATTTGACTTTAAAGAAGTAGAAAACAGGAAAAGAGAGTATTTATTACCAGTTCTCATTTAGGCCAAGTTTGCTTATCCTGTTTATCTAAAATAAGAGCCAACAATCTGGAGTGGTTTCAATTGGATCTAAATATTTCTCCACATTTTAATGGGCTCCAAAAGCCTGTTCCAGCACTTGGGCCAAAACATCTGCATGTTCTGGAGGACAGCAAAGTTGTCTGCATGTGCAGGGGCTCTGTTTTGGCTGGAGATAGGCAATGGTGTCATCATTCCCACCATGTGGCCATCCAGCTACCTCCTGCTGCTCTCAGTTGATTGTGGGTGTTGAGCCCTGGAATTAAGTCACTATGGGAAGCAAGTTTCTGCTTTTAGCAACTCAGGCCACTCTGTCTGGACATTTTAACTCTGGGAAAGCTGGACTTTGCTCAGGCACTATTTCTGATTTGGGAGAAAAGAATTATGATGGCTAATGTTCATTAAGAACTTATGCACTGGGCACTGTTCTAAGCACAGTTCTTATGTTAACTCATTTATTCCTCATAATGTTTGAAGTAGATACTGTTATTGTTCCCACTTTATTGATAAGGAAAGAGGCGGAAGACACTTAACCCATTAAGTACACTCCACGAGTAAGAAACATCATGGATGATAATCACAAGCTATAACAACTAGGACGATCCAGGCACTGGGCAACCAGAGGCAAGACTGTGACCACTAAGATGAGATGCTACCACACAGAGCAAGCAAGGCTATGTAGCTACTACTGGATGAACATCACCTTACGTGGCAATAAAAAGCCAGGCCATCTGGCTACAGGGTCTACATTCTTACCACTCCTCAGAATTCCATCTTTGCTTTCATAGTGCCTGGCACAGAGTAGATGTTCAGCAAACAGTGTGCTAAATTGAAGTGCTCTGTTGTCCAACGGTTTCCCTGTTGGATTTCCTATATTTTCTGTCTCCTGCTTTTGGCACCTAGGACAAGGCCTTAAGCATGACTGTCCTCTTGTCGAATAACTCAAAAGTAGTTTCCAGTAGTAGTCCAGAAGTTTTAGGTCTCTTCTCTTTGCCTCTCCTTTGAAGACCCAGTCCCATTCAATTCCTTCTAGCTTCTCCAAGCAAACAACCCATCATGCCACATGTCGATACACCCAACAGTTCCTTTGTTTGTTCTCAAATTGTTCTATGTAATGACTTTCCAGAAGCCAATGAGAATGTGTGGCTCTTAAGAAGTGGCCCTAGTTGCTCTGACCTCAACCGTAGCAATCTCTTACTCGACACATCCCCAAAGGCAAGGGAATTAAAAGCAAAAATGAATTACTGGGACCTTATGAAGATAAAAAGCTTCTGCACAGCAAAGGAAACAACCAACAAAACTAAAAGGCAACCAACGGAATGGGAAAAGATATTTGCAAATGACGTATCGGACAAAGGGCTAGTATCCAAAATCTATAAAGAGCTCACGAAACTCCACACCCAAAAAACAAATAACCCAGTGAAGAAATGGGCAGAAAACATGAATAGACACTTCTCTAAAGAAGACAACCGGATGGCCAACAGGCACATGAAAAGATGTTCAGCGTCGCTCCTTATCAGGGAAATACAAATCAAAACCACACTCAGATATCACCTCACGCCAGTCAGAGTGGCCAAAATGAACAAATTAGGAGACTATAGTGCTGGCGAGGATGTGGAGAAATGGGAACCCTCTTGCACTGTTGGGGGGAATGCGAATTGGTGCAGCCATTCTGGAAAACAGTGTGGAGGTTCCTCAGAAAATTAAAAATAGACCTACCCTATGACCCAGCAATAGCACTGCTAGGATTTTACCCAAGGGATACAGGAGTACTGATGCATAGGGACACTTGTACCCCAATGTTTATAGCAGCACTCTCAACAATAGCCAAATTATGGAAAGAGCCTAAACGTCCATCAGCTGATGAATGGATAAAGAAATTGTGGTTTATATACACAATGGAGTACTACAGGGCAATGAGAAAGAACGAAATATGGCCCTTTGTAGCAACGTGGATGGAACTGGAGAGTGTGATGCTAAGTGAAATAAGCCATACAGAGAAAGACAGACACCATATGTTTTCACTCTTATGTAGATCCTGAGAAACTTAATAGAAACCCACGGGGGAGGGGAAGGAAAAAAAAAAGAGGTTAGAGTGGGAGAGAGCCAAAACATGAGAGACTCTTAAAAACTGAGAATAAACTGAGGGTTGATGGGGGGTGGGAGGGAGGGGAGGGTGGGTGATGGGTATTGGGGAGGGCACCTTTTGGGATGAGCACTGGGTGTTGTATGGAAACCATTTTGACAATAAATTTCATATATTGAAAAAAAAAAAAAAAAGAAGTGGCCCTAGTTGGTCCTAGAGAAGCAGAGCAGGAGGCATCGGCCCACGGAAGGGTTGAATGAACAACCCTAGGAGGCCTCTCAAGCTCCTGTGTCTTTGGGGAGAGAAAAAAAATTCTTGGAGTGGATTATTACCACAGAGTAAGAATGGACACAGCGTTTCCCATTTAGCAGGTCTAGGATAGAGCTTGAGAATTTGTACTTCTTGGGGCGCCTGGGTGGCTCAGTCGGTTGAGCGGCCGACTTCAGCTCGGGTCATGATCTCGCGGTCCGTGAGTTCGAGCCCCGCGTCGGGCTCTGTGCTGACAGCTCAGAGCCTGGAGCCTGTTTTGGATTCTTTGTCTCCCTCTCTCTGACCCTCCCCCATTCATGCTCTGTCTCTCTCTGCTCAAAAAATAAACGTTAAAAAAAAAATAAAAAAAAAAAGAGAATTTGTACTTCTAACCAATTTCCAGATAGTATTTCTGCTGCTCTGGGCACTGCAGCTTCAGACCACTACACTATACCCCTCCCTCTCTAGGGCCAGTCTTCCTCTACTTCAGAGAAAACTCTTATAGATGAATTTCACCTGGGAGTTTGGAAGGACTCCTGGCCCAAGGCCAAGGTTTTGGTTCTTTCTCTGCAGGCTTGGCTGCATCCTCACTCTGGGCACTTGAATGAAGATTTAATCCTAAGCAAAGTCCCGACACTTGGCCTTGCTGGCCTTAAACCATGGGCTATTCCAAGTGTGGTGTGGTGTTGTGGTAGCCGTGGCTAGCCAGGAGTATGTGTGATCTATGTGTCCCCACTAGGAACCTGTTAACCACCAATTCCACATGTCAGCTATTGTCCCATTGGGATCCTGATTTTGAAGGCACAAAAGAGTGCCTAGTGACAATCTTATCTCCTATCCCTCCCAAGCCAAGTTTTCCTCTTCAGAACAGCTCTATCTCCTCTTTGAATCTTCTCCATCCTCTCCAGGTAGATTACAGCTTTTGTCTCAGGGATCCCCAAAGATTGTAAGCACATCTTTTACCACATTTGTGGCATTGATTTAAACTGTGAACAACTGGAGGGCATAGCTCTCTGCCTTGTCGATACTCATGAAAGTGCAGGAACAATGTGGGCACTCTCTAAATGTTTGACAAATGTTTACAAAGGCAACAATTAGGAAAACAATGCAATGCAACAGATATAACAGTCTGGCTTTGGAGTCATCTGACCTGAGTGTAGGTTCTAGCTTTAACACCTGTTAATTGTGTACACTTGTATAGGAATTACTCAACGTAGTTCATTCTCTGTTTCCTAATCTGTAAAATAAGGACAGCCTCTTCCTCATAGGGCTGTTGTGGTAATGAGTAAGACAATACATAGAAAGCTTCTATCACCATGCTTGGCACACAGTAGGTGCTCAGGCAATGGTATTTATGAAAGAACCATGTTTTAGACAGTGAGGAGTGGGTGGGAAGAGGATTGGCGCAAGAAAGAGGAGTCCTGGAGCTTCTGTCTTTCAGGGTCTTATTCAGTATCATCTCTCAGTCTGAGATATTGAAGTGGGATTACAGGAGATTCTCAAGGGTAGATGTGCCATATTTGAGCGACAGAGCCAATGACAGTGGAAAGACTCAAGACAGATTGATCTTCACTTCCATTTCTGTGTTTGGTTTTAGTGGTTTGAATTTGCTGGCCGCCCTCTTTCACAGACACCCTTTCTGTCTGTATTCCTCAGCTGATCTGAATCCTATAAAGGGTAGAGGCAATCATAATAAAACCCAAATAGGCCTGTGCAAAGAACTGGGATATCAGGGACCTGTGTTTAATAGGTGTTTGGGAATGACAGTGTTTATTATGTATGCACAGTATGTCAGGGCTATTGAGAAACACTCCTTGTAAATAGAAATACTGTATGATCCAGTAATTCCACTACTGGATATTCACCCCAAAACAATGAAAACACCCGTTTGAAAACCATATGCACCCGTATGTATACTGCCTTATTTACAATAGCGACATTATAGGAGCAACCCAAATGTCCATCGATAGAATGGATAACGAAGATGTGGTGTGTGTGTGTGTGTGTGTGTGTGTGTGTGTGTGTGTACTGGGATATTACTCAACCGTAGAAAATAAGCAATGATTTCTTGCCATTTGTGACAATATGGATGGACATAGAGGGCATTATACTGAGATGACAAATACCATATGACTTCACATATTATATGTGGAATCTAAAATACAAAATAAACAATAGGAGCACCCAAATACATCAAATAGTTAATAACAAACATAAAGGAACACATAGATAGTAATATAATAATAGTAGGGGATTTTAACACCCCATTTTTATCAATGGGCACATCATCTAAACAGAAAATCAACAAGGAAACAATGGCTTTGAGTGACACACTGGACCAGATGCATTTAAGAGATACAATCAGAACATTCCATCCTCAAACAGAATATACATTCTTTGCAAGTGCAAATGGAACATTCTCCAGAATAGACCACTTATTAGCCCACAAAGCAAACCTGAACAAATTTAAGAACATCAAAATCGTACCATGCATATTTTCTGACCACAGTGCTATGAAACTAGAAGTCAACTATAAGAAAAAAATCTGGAAAGACCACAAATACATGGAGGTTAAATAATATGCTACTAAACAATGAATGAGTCAACCAATAAATCAAAGAATAAATAAAAAAGTACATGGAAACAAATGAAAATGAAAACCAATGGTCCAAAACGTTTGAGATATAGCAAAAGTGGTTCTAAGAGAGAAGTTTATAGCAATGCAGGCCTACTTCAAGAAGTAACAAAAATCTCAAATGAACAACCTAACTTTTCACCTAAAGGAGCTACATAAAGAACAAATGAAGTCCAAAACCAGAAGAATGAAGGAAACAGTAAGGATTAGAGCAGAAATAAACGATAAAGAGAGGAAAAAAACACAATAGAACAGATCAGTGAAACCAGGATCTGGGTCTTTGCTGGGGGGGGGGGATCAATAAAATTGATAAACCTCTAGCCATACTTATCAAAAAGAAAAGAAATGGCTCAAACAAATAAGTCACAAATAAGAACAGAAATAACCAATACCACAGAATTACAATAAGAGAATACTATGAAAAACTATATTCCAACAACCTGAATAACCTAGAAGAATGGATAAATTCCTAGAAGTATATAAACTACCAAAATTAGATCAGGAGGAAATAGAAAATTTAAACAGACTGATAATCGGCAAATAAATTGAGTCAGTAATCAAAATACTTCCAACAACCAAAAGTCCAGAGCCAGATGGCTTCACAGGCAAACCCTACTGAACTATTTGTATTATTGGGGGGATGGGAGCGAGGGGGAGCGAGGGGGAGCGAGGGGGAGCGAGGGGGAGCGAGGGGGAGCGAGGGGGAGCGAGGGGGAGCGAGGGGGAGCGAGGGGGAGCGAGGGGGAGCGAGGGGGAGCGAGGGGGAGCGAGGGGGAGCGAGGGGGAGCGAGTCTCAAGCATGTTCCATGTTCAGCGTGGAGCCTGACATGGGGCTGGATTCCACAACTTTGTGATCATGACCTGAGCTGAAATTAAGACTCAGATGCTCCCCCCTTTTTATATCTACTTAAAATTTACAGAAGAGTTGGAACCTATTCTTCTTAAACTATCCCAAAAAATAGAAAAGGAAGGAAAACTTCCAAATTCATTCCATTAGGTTAGCATTACCCTGATACCAAAACCAGAAAAGACACCACTAAAAAACAGAGCTATAGGCTAATATCCCTAATGAACATAGATGCAAAAACTCTCAATAAAATACTAGGAAACCAAATTCAGCAATACATCAAAAAATATTCACCATGTAGGATTTATTCTTGGGTTGCAAGGGTGGTTCAATATTCATAAATCAATGTGATATATCACATCACTAAGAGAAGGGATAAGAACCATATGATTATTTCAACAGTTGCAAAAAAAAAAAAAAAGCATTTGACAAAGAACAACATCCATTCATGATGAATACCTCAACAAAATAGGTTTAAAGGGAATATACCTTGACATAATAGAGGCTATCTAAAAAAATAATAATAAGTGCCACCTATGAAAAACCCACAGTTAATATCATCCTTAATGGGGAAAAACTCAGAGCTTTCCCCCTAAAGTCAGGAACAATACCAGGATGTCCGCTTTCACCACTTATATATGACACAGTACTGGAAGTCCTAGCCACAGCAATCATACAACAAAAAGAAATAAAAGGCATCCAAATCTGTAATGGAGAGGTAAAACTTTCACTATTTGCAGATGACATGGCACTATATATAGAAAACCCTGAAGATTCCACAAAAACTGCTAGAACTGATACACAAATTCAGTGAAGTCACAGGATACAAAATTAATCTACAGAAATTTCTACACACCAATAATGCATTTCTATGTACCAAAAATGAAGCGGCAAAAAGAGAAATTAAGGAAACATTTCCATTTACAATTGCACCCAAAACACTACCTAGCAATAAACTAACCAAAGAGATGAAAGGTATGTATTCTGAAAACTATAAAACAATGATGAAAGAATTTCAAGATGACACAATAAAAAGACATTCCATGTTTATGGATCATAAGAATAAGTATTCTTAAAATGTCTATGCTACCCAAAGCAATCTACACATTTCATGCAATCCCTATCAAAATACCAACAGCATTTTTCACAGAACAATCCTAAAATTGTATGGAACCACAAAAGACCCTGAATAGTCCAAGCCATCTTGAAAAAGAAAAGCAAAGCCGGAGGCATCGCAGTTTTGAACTTCCAGTTATATTACAAAGCTGTAGTAATCAAAACAGTACAGTACTGGCACAAAAATAAACACATAGATTAATGCACCATAATAGGAAACCCAGAAATAAACCCACAATGATATGGTCAATTAATGCTCGACAAAGCAAGAAAGGGTACCCAATGGGAAAAAGACAGTCTCTTCAACAAATGGTGTTGGGAAAACTGGACAACATACAAAAGAATGAAATTGCACCACTTCCTTACACCATATGCAAAAATAAATTCAAAATGGATGAAAGACCTAAACATGAGACCTGAAACCACAAAAATCCTAGAGGAGAACACAGGCAGTAACTTCTTGGACATTGGCTGTAACAACTTCTTTTCAGATAAGTCTCCTGAGGCAAGAGAAAGAAAAGCAAAAATAAACTCTTTGGACTACATCAAAATAAAAAGCTTCTGCATAGTGAAAGAAACCATCAGGAAGACTAAACATCAACCTGTGGAATGGAAGAAGGTATTTGTAAATGATATATCCAAGAAAGGGTTAGTATGCAAATATATAAAGAACTTACAGAACTCAACACCCCCAACACAAATGATCCAATTAAAAACCGGGCAGAAGACATGAACAGACATTTCCCCAAAGAAAATATCCAGATAGCCAAAGATGATATTCAACATCACTTATCATCAGGGAAATGCAAGAAGATATCACTTCACACCTGTCAGAATGGGTAAAATCAACAACACAAGAAATAACAGGTATTGGCATGGATGTGAAAAAAGGGCTACCCTCTTGCACTGTTGGTGGGAATGCAAACTGGTGTAGCCACTCTGGAGAACAGTATGGAGGTTCCTCAAAAAGTTAAAAATAGAGCTACCCTATGATCCAGGATTCAAGCTCCTGGGTTTTTATCCAAAGACTGTAAGAACAGTAGTTAAAGGGATGTATGCATCCCTATGTTTATAGCAGTATTGTTTAAAATAACCAAGATATGGAAGCAGTCCAAGGGTCCATCAACTGATAAATGGATAAAGATGTGGCATATATACACAATGGGATATTATTCAGCCATAAAAAAGAATGAAATCTTGCCATTTGCAATGACATGGATGGAGCTAGAGAGTATAATGTTAAACAAAATAAGTCACAGACAGATACCATATGTGGAATTTAAGAAACAAAACAAGCAAAGGGGAAGAAATAGCAGAGAAACAAAGCAAGAAATAGACTCTTAAGGGGTACCTGGGTGGCTCAGTTAGTCAAGCGTCTGACTTCTACTCAGGTCATGTTCTTGCATGACCTGTGAGTTTGAGCTCGCATTGGGCTCTGTGCTGACAGCTCAGAGCCTCGAGCCGGCTTCAGATTCTGTGTCTCCCTCTTTCTCTCTCTGCCCCTTCCCCGCTTGCATTCTCTCTCAAAAAAATAAATAAACATTAAAGCAATTAAAAAAAAAAAAACAGACTCTTAATTATAGAGAACAATCTGATTGTTACCAGAGGGTAGGTGAGTGGGGAGACAGGTTAAATAAGTGATGGGAATTAAAGAGTGCACTTTTCATGATGAGCATCAGGTAGTGTATTTAACTGTTGAATCACTATATTGTACACCTGAAACTAATATTACACTGTATGCTAACCGGAGTTAAAGTAAAAACTTAAAAAAAAAAACAAAAAAAACAAAACCCAGACTCTTAAATATGGAGAACTGGTGAGGGGGTAGGTGTAATAGTTAAAGGGGATTAAGAAGTACAAACTTCTGGTTATAAAGTAAGTCATAAAAATGAAGAGTACAGTATAGGGAGTAACTCAAGTTAGTAATATTGTAATTACATTGCATTGTAACAGATGGTGGCTACATTTATCCTGGTGAACACCAAGTAATGTATACAATCGTCCAGTATGTTGTGCACCTGAAACTAATATAACATTGTGTGCTGTATTTCAATTAAATGACACTCCTTGTTCAATCCTTCTCTAAGCTGTGGTTGGCTTAGATATCAGCAGACCTCCCTTTGGTGCTATGGAAAGATACATGAGATAATGTGTTTGAAATTATGAGTTCCAGCAGTGCTGGATTCACATCTAGCTCTCCTTCTCTTCCACACATAAGGAAGACAGGCCTCCTTGCAACTAGACAGAGCCATGTGCCTAGTTCTGGGCCACCTGCAGGCAGAGGTGGTAGTCATCCCACACACCCCTGTCTTTTCCTGGGCATGCGATCCTGCCAAAGGCTTTGTGTTTTTAGGGACAGAGCTCCAAGGTTAAAACCACCCGATTCCGGAGTTGCAATAGGAGGAAAGCTTCCTTAAAGAAGCAATTGCATCACCCCAAATCCCTTGTCACATTAAGCCACTGAATTTGGGGGTTTGTTACTCTAAGATAACATAGCTTATGCCAATTCAAGAGGCAATGAGAAAATGCTACACATATTTTCACACTTTTTCCATCACCAATAGTTAATACGTGGTATTCCACTCATGTGCTTAGTGAAGTAGCCCAGGCACATTAGTCTCTCATTTTCTTGATAATTTTGTTTTTGGCTGGAAGGCTTCATCCCAATCCTCCCCCTGACCTTGGAGGAATTACACTAGCCCAAACTCTTCACTTGAGAACTATCCCTATCCTGTTGAAAAATGTTTATACTTTACTAATGGTGAGAAAAGAGTACCAACTGCTCTGTAAACAGAATAGGATCTCCAGATCATTGGTTGATAAAATCTAGGGAAATACATAAGCCAATAATTAACTACTTTGTCTATTTTTATTATTTCTTGGTTGGTGCTCCCCGCCCCCCAGTAGACGAGGTAGCATAGTATGAATTATCTAGATCATGGAAAGTGAAGCTTGTTTCCTGGGGAAAGTTTGACTAGGATGAGCAGTGTGATTGAATGTAATTACAAGTCCTGAATTATTGTCACACTCCACTAGACACTGTTTCTATCATGTTTTGCAGAAATGGAGCCTTTTGTGCTCAAGGAACACACTTAACTGTGCAGCGTGGCAAGCCCCAATCAAGTCCTGTGCCTCAGTTTCCTCATGGTACAATGGGGCTATCACATCCTTCCCAGGCCTTTGGAAAAGATATGCTTTGTACTCAATAGTTACACTTTATTGTGGGTAAATATAGTTTCCAAAGAACACACACAAAGAATACAAGCTTCAAAAGAACCCAGGATCAGCGACAGGCTGTAATAAAGGTTCTGATTGATGAAACACCACATAAAATGCTCAGAGGTTGGCAAACTACCTCCCTGGGACCAGATGTGGCCTCCTGTTTATTTCTGTAAATAAAGTTTCATTGAAACACAGTCAAGCTCATTCATCTTACGTAATGTTTATGGCTGTTTTCACAGTACAACAGCAGAGTTGAGTAGCTGTGGCCCACAAAGGCCATGAATCTGTGTTTCTGGCAAGTCCCACCCAGCTGATGCTGATGTTGCTTTCCTGGAGACCACAGCTGAGAACCATAAGACTAGGGATTACAGTTGGCAAGACATGCTGATGAGACAAATTCCAATGGAAATGCAACAGAATGGGCACTAGCTGTGCATGAAGCCGTTCTCCAACTTCCAGAACAGGGATAGGGGAGATGGGCGCTTCAGAGACTTTTCTCTAGGACTCTGCCTCAGTTTAAAAACAAACAGGAGCCGCTGGGTGGCTCAGTCAGCTGAGTGTCCAACTTTGGCTCAGGTCATAATCTTGCGGTTTGTGAGTTCAAGCCCTGCGTGGGCCTCTGTGCTGACAGCTCAGAGCCTGGAGCCTGCTTCGGATTCTCTGTCTCCCTCTCTCTCTGCCCCTCCCCTGCTCATGCTCTGTCTCTCCCTCTCTCTCTGCCCCTCCCCTGCTCACTCTCTGTCTCTCCCTCTCTCTCAAAACTAAACATTAAAAAAAATTTAAAAACAAACAAAAAAAAGTGAGCGGGGAGCCTAGGTGGCTCAGTAGGTTGAGTGCTGGACTATCGATTTTGGCCCAGGTCATGATCTCACAGTTGTGAGATTGAGCCCGATGGTGGGCTCTGCGCTGACAGTGCAGAGCCTGCATGAGATTCTCGCTCTCTCCCTCTCACTCTCTCAAAATAAACTTTAAAAAAAATGGATATCCCAGGGCTACAACAGAACCAAGCTACTAATGCTATAGTCATTAATTCGTGCTGCACACATACTTGAGGAACTCAGTAAATAATTGGTATAAAAGAACCCCTCCCCTTGTAGGGGTATGGGAATCCTATAAATCTATAGCACCCAAGGCCAAACATTCCTTAAGTACAGTCAGCAGGTACTAACATGCAGTTATATAACTGATAAATTCTAGATGAACATTAATCTGGTATTACTTCTTCTTGATGGCTGCCCACTACTTGAGCTCTAGGAACTGGTCTCTTGGAGATAAAGCCAAGCAGTGATAGGCAGGCTTTTCTGTTTGTTTTGTTTTTACTTACCCACCTGTCCGCCTATATCTGCTGCTTTGGGACATCAGTTAACTTGTGTAGAGATTGTTACAACACAAGCCACTTGGCATAAATGGGGAAATATGGTAGGTGGAAGAGTCACACCCAGGTAGGGAATAGAACGGAGATTCCCCACAGGCCTTGTTAAAATATTCTGCTGCAGGGGCTCCTGGGTGGCTCAGTCGGTTAAGTGTCTGACTCTGGATTTCGGCTCAGGTCATGACCTCACAGTTGTGAGATCGAGCCCCATGTTGGGCTCCACGCTGACAATATCAAGCCTGAGATTCTCTCTCTCTCTCTCTCTCTCTCTCTCTCTCTCAATAAAAGCTCAAAAAAATTCGGGGGGGGGGCAGGGCTGGGTGGCTCAGTTGGTTAGCATCTGACTTCAGCTCATGTTATGATCTCTTGGTTCGTAAGTTCAAACCCCATATTGGGCTCTTTGCTGCCAGCACAGAGCCCACTTTGGATCCTCTTTCTCCCTCTCTCTCTCCCTGCCCCTTCTCTGCTCTCTCTCTCAAAAATAAATAAACATTAACAAAATTCTGCAAAGAAGAAAAGCCAGAGTCTTCTTACCTGTGAGGCTTCAGAATAGGAAGTAAGATCCTGCTGTTATTGCTTAGTCTGGAAAATTCTCTTCTCACGGGCACACAGCCAGGAGGATTAGGGTGAAAGAGGAGGTTTCTGATCCCACTGTCCTGTATCCATCAGACCTGGTGTTTCAGGCTGGGCTTCGGTTCTTTGGAAGAAAGCTCTTCAGGGACAGCCAAAGAAGACTAGAATTCACCGAGGGCTCCCCTTCCTCTGCCCTCCAGACGCTGCTCTGCTCTTCACTCCTACAGTGTGGGGCTCTTCAGACTTAGAGCAAACAGCTGTTCTGTAGGCTCCGTGGGGATCACCGATGCAGCATGCCTCTGGTTGAAATTGGCCCAGTCACGCTGGTCACATGTGAAACATGATGGCAATTAGGGGGCGGCTGACCAGTTGTCTGAGGACTGACCAATCAGGGAGGAGGTTTTGCAAGTAAAACTCCAGAGCTTTCCTCTTTCAGCCCAGCTGAGAGTACTTCTTGCTTCGGGGTTTGTCTCTTTCCCCGGGCCTGAGAGGACCTAGAAGGTGGAGATACCAGATAAACTAAGAAGGGAAACTTAGAGGCCTGGATATTAGAGTCTTTGCTTCCTCTTTGTTCTCTCCAGAGGATTTCTGCTTATCCTGCAGAATTCAGGTTAAGACCATCTTCCTCCTCATCTCTGAGGAGTGTTTCCTGACCTTCCCTTCAGGGCTTGTCTTTTCCCTCTTTGGCTTCTAGAACACACCTCGATCACAGCACTTTTCACATTGCTCAAATTGCTTGGTTACTTGTCTCTTTTTGCCCCTTAACCGTATGTGCTTTTATTTTACTTATTTAAAAACACTTAATACATTTTAACTCTTGAGTACTTAACAATACTAACTCAGTGAATCTTCGTTCCTTGTTATTTCCAGCTTTATTGAAATGTAATCAAGATATAACATTCTGTAAGTTTAAGGTGTACAACATGATTTGATACACATACTTTGTAAAACAATTACCACAGTAGGGTTAGTTAACATTTCCTTCACTTCACCTGTGTGTATGTGTGTGTGTGTGTTGAGCACATTTGAGATTTACTGTGTTAGCAACTTTCATGTATATAATACAGTATTATTAACTATAGTCACGTTGGTATACTTTAGATCCCCAGAACTTCATCTTCTAATGGCAAGATTGTACTCTTTGACCAACATTTCCCCATTTCCTTCACCCCTCAGACTCTGTCAACCACCCTTCTGTTTTTCTATGAGTTCAGCTTTTATTTTCTTGATTCCACAGATAAATGAGGTCATTCAGTGTTTTTCTCTGACATTTCACTTAGAATTAACACCTTCAGCATCCATCCATTCCATTCACTGGAAATGCAGATGCCTTTTTGAGTTACTGCTTTTTTTCTTCAGTTAAATATCCAGAAGTGGAATTACAGGATCCTACAGTAGTACTGTATTTTATTTTATTTCATTTCATTTCATTTTTTAATTTTTATTTTGTTGTATGTGATTTTTAAGGAACCACCATATTATTTTTTGATAGTGACTGCACCAATTTACATTCCCACCAAGAAGAATTGTGCACAAGAATTCCCTTTACTCCACATCCTTCTCAGCATTTCTTATCATTTGTCTTTTTGATAGTAGCTATTCTAACAGGTGTGAGATGATATTGTGGTTTTGATGTGTGTTTTCCTGATGATGAGTGATGTTGAGCACCTCTTCATGTACCCCTTGGCCATCCATATTCTTCTTTGGAAAAATGTCTATTTGAGTCTTTTGGTGATTTTTAATCAGATTACAAATATTTTTTGTTATTGGGTTGTATGAGTCCCATATATATTTTGAATATTAATCTCCTATAAGATGTACGGTGTGCAAATATTTTCTCCTGTTCTAACAGATTGCCTTTCCATTTTGTGGGTTTTTTCTTTTGCTTTGCAGAAGTTTTTTATTTGATGTAGTCCCATCATTTATTTTTGCTTTCATTGTGCTTTTGGTGATATATCCAAAGTCGTTGTCAAGACCCATGTGAGGGAACTTTTCCACTATATTTTCTTCTAAGAGTTTTACAGTTTTAAGATTTTACATTCAAGCTTTAATCCATTTCAAGTTAATTTTTGTGAGTGGTGTAACAATGAAGTCCAATTAAATTCTTTTGCATGTGAACATGTTTTCCCAGTACCACTTATTTTTTTTTTCATATTTATTTATTTTTGAGAGAGAGAGAGCACGAGCGGGGGAGGGACAGAGAGAGGGAGACACACAATCCGAAGGAGGCCCCAGGCTCTGAGCTGTCAGCACCGAACCCATCACAGGGCTGGAACCCACAAACTGTGAGATCATGACCTGAGCTGAAGTTGGACGCTTAACTGAGCCACCCAGGCGCCCTTTCCCAGTACCACTTATTGAAGATACTATCTTTTCTCCATTGAGTATTTCTGGCTCCTCTGTCAAATATTAGTTGAATGTATGATGGAAGGTTTTATTTCTGAACTCTTGATTCTGTTCATTAGTCTGTGTGTCTGTTTTTATGCCCGTACCATAAAGTTTTATTATTAAAGCTTTGTAATATAGTTTGAAATGAGGAACTATTATACTTCAAGCTTTGTTCTTTCTCAAGATTGCTTTGGCTATTTGGAATCTTTTGTGGTTCCATACAAATTTTAGGATTTTTTTTCTATTTCTGTGAAAAATGTCATTGGAATTTTTAAAAGCTGTTATTTATATTCCAACTAGTCAACATACAGTGTAATATTAGTTTCAAGTGTACAAGGTAGTGATTCAATAGTTCTGTACATCACTCTGTGCTCATCACAAGTGCACTTCTTTATCCCCATCACCTATTTAATCCATCCCCACACCATCCTCCCTTCTGGTAATGTTCTCTACAATTAAGAGTCTGTTTCTTCGTTTTCCTCCCTTTCTCTCTTTTTTTCCCCTTTGCTTGTTTGTTTTGTTTCTTAAATTCCACTTATGAATGAAATCATATGGCATTTGTCTTTTTCTGACTGATTTATTTTGCTTAACATGATATTCTCTAGCTCTATCCATGTCCTTGGAAATGGAGAGATTTCATTCTTTTCTTATGGCTGAGTAATAGTTCATTTTATACACACACACACACACACACACACACACACACACACACATATATATATATATGCCACATCTTCTTTATCCATTCTTCAGTTGATGGATATTTGGACTGTTTCCATAATTTGGCTACTATAGATAATGTTGCTTTAAACATCAGGGTGCATGTATCCCTTTGAATTAGTATTTTTGTATTCTTTGGGCAGATACCTAGTAGTGTGATTATTGGATTATAGGGTAGTTCTATTTTTAAGTTTTTGAAGAAACTCTGTGCCGTTTTCCAGAGTGGCTGTACCAGTTTGCATTCCCACCAACAGTGCATGAGTGTTCCTTTTTTTCCATGTCCTTACCAAAACCTGTTATTTCTTGTGTTATTGGTTTTAGCCATTCTGACAAGTATGAGATGATATCTTATTTGTGGTTTTCATTTGCCTAATGATAATTGATGTCAAACATCTTTTCATGTGTCTGTTGGTAATCTGGATATCTTCTTTGGAAAAACATCTGTTCATATCTTCTGCCCATTTTTAAATTGAATTACTCATTGTTTGCATGTTGAGTTTTATAAGTTCTTTATACATTTTCGATACTAGCCCTTTATCAGATATGTCATTTGCAAATATCTTCTCCCATTCCATAGGTTGACTTTTAGTTTTGTTGATTGTTTCCTTCACTGTGCAGAAGCTTTTTATTTTTATGTAGTCCTAAGAGTTTATTTTTTATTTTGTTTCCCTTGCCTCAGGAGACATATCTGGAAGGAAGTTACTATGGCTGATGTCAAAGAAGTTACTGCCTCTAAATTCTCCTCTAGGATTTCTATGGCTTCAGTTCTCATGTTCAGGGCTTTCATCCATTTTGAATTTATTTTTGTGTTTGGTGTAAGGAAGTGGTCCAGTTTCATTCTTTTACGTGTTGCTGTCCAATATCCCAACACCATTTGTTGAAAAGACTGTCTTTTTCCCATTGGATAGTCTTTCTTGCTTTGTTGAAGATTAATTGACTGGGGCGCCTGGGTGGCTCAGTTAGTTGGGCAGCTGAGGTCATGATCTCATGGTTTGTGGGTTCAAGCCCCATGTCGGGCTCTGTGTTGACAGCTCAGAGCCTGGAGCCTGCTTCAGATTCTGTGTCTCCTTCACTCTGTGCTCCTCCCCCACTCATGCTCTGTGTCTCTCTGTCTCAAAAAAAAAAAAAATTAGTTGACCATATCATTATGGGTTTATTTCTGGGTTTCCTATTGTGTTCCTTTGATCTATGTGTTTATTTTTGTGCCACTACCATATTGTTTTGATTCCTATAGCTTTGTAATATAACTTGAAGTTCAGAACTGTGATGCCTCCAGCTTTGCTTTTCTTTTTCAAGATGGTTTTGGCTATTCAGGGTCTTTTGCAGTTCCATGAAAATTTTAGGATTGCTTGTTCTAGTTCAGTGAAAAATGCTAGTGGTATTTTGATAGGGAGTGCATGAAATGTGTAGATTACTTTGTGTAGCATAGACATTTTGACAATATTTGTTCTTCCAATCCATGAACATGGAATGTCTTTTTATTTCCTTGTGTCATGTTGAAATTTATCAGTGTTTTACAGTTTTCAGAACACAGGTCTTTCATCTCTGGTTAGGTTTATTCCTAGATATCTTATTGTTTTTGTTGTAATTGTAAATGGGATTGATTCCTTAATTTCTCTTTATGCTGCTTCATTACTGGTGTATAGAAATGCAACAGATTTCTGTATGTTGATTTTATATCCTGTGACTTTACTCAATTCATGTTTCAGTTCTGTAATCTTTTTTGTGGAGTCTTTGTGTTTTTCTATATATAGTGTCATATCATCTGTAAATAGTGAAAGTTTTACTTTTTCCTTACTGATTTGAATGTCTTGTATTTCTTTTTATTGTGTGATTATTGTGGCTAAGATTTCCAGTACTATGTTGAATAAAAGTGGTGAGAGTGGACATCCTTGTCTTGTTCCTGATGTTAGGGTAAAATTCTCAGTTTTTCTCCACTCAAAATGATATTAGCTGTGAGTGCCATTGTAATTTTGATAGAGAGTGCATTAAATCTGTAGAAGACTTTGGGTAGACTTTGAGTGTGGACATTCTGCTAACTTTGGCCTTAGCTTGTTCTTCTTTTAATACTTTTTGAGGTGTAAAGTTTGGTTGTTTATTTGAGCTCTTTCTTTTTTCTTAATCTAGGCATTTATCACTATAAACTTTGCTCTTAGAAATGCTTTTGCTGTATCTCATAGATTTTGGTATATTGTATTTTCATTTTCATGTGTTTCAAGATTTTTTTTAATTTCTCTTTGAAATTGTATTGTTTGATTTCCACATATTTGTGGATTTTTCAACGTTCCTCTTGTTATTGATTTCTAGTTTCATACCATTGTGGTCAGAAAAGATGCTAAGACTTCAGTCTTCTTAAATTTGCTGTGATTTGTTTTATGACCTAACATACGATTTAGTCTGGAAATGTTCTGGGCACACTTGAGAAGACTGTGTTCTGCTGCTGTTATATGGAATGTTCTGTGTATATCTATTACGTTCATTCAGTTAAAGTCTAAAGTATATTTCAAATCCAATGTTTCCTTTGTTGATTTTCTGTCTGGTGATCTATCCATTATTTAACTTGGGGTACTGATATCTCTTACTATTATTGGACTATTGTCTTTTTCTCCCTTTAGATCTCTTAGTATTTGTTTAATATATTTTGGTACTCTGATATTGGGTGCATGTATACTTACAATTATTGTATCTGCTTGATGAATTGACTCCTTTATCATTATATAATCATCATCTTTGTGTTTTTCTAATGACTTTTGATTTAGAGGCTATTTTGTCTAGTATAAGTGTAGCTCCCCCTACTTTGTTTTGGTTTCCATTTTCATGGAATATCTTTTTCCCATCCCTTCATTTTGAGCCTATGTGTCTCTTCAAAGCTGAAATGAATCTCTTGCAGGCATTATATAGTCGGGTCCTATTTTTTCTTCCCCATTCAGCCTACTCTCTGAGGCTGGAGAGAGTAATTGGAGAGTTTTCATTGGAGAGTTTAATCCATTTAAATTTGAAGTAATTATTGATAAGTAAGAACATACTAATGCCATTTTATTCATTGTTTTCTGGCTGTTTTGTAGTTCCTTTGTGAACTTTTTTGAATCAGTGGTTTTCCATAGTGGTATTCTTTGATTCCCCTCTCTCTGTCTTTTGTGTATCAATAGATTTTTGCTTTGTGATTCCAATGAGAATTACATAAATAATCTCATAAATAGAAGAGTCTATTTTAAGAGGTGCCTGGGTGGTTCATTTGGTTAAGTGTCTAACTCAGGTCATGATCTCACAGTTCATGGATTTGAGCCCCACATCGGACTCTGTGCTGACAGCTCAGAGACTGGAGCCTGCTTCAGATTCTGTATCTCCCCCTCTCTGCCTCTGCCCTGCTTGTGCTCTGTATATATCTCTCAACAATAAATAAATATTTAAAAAAAATTTAAGTCTATTTTAAGCTGACAATTACATACAAAAACTCTACCTTTTTACTACTCTTCTTACATTTTGTTTTTTAATGTCATATTTTTCCTCTTTTAAAATTATGTATCCAGTAACAAATTATTAGTAGCTATAGTTGTTTTTAATACCTTTGTCCTTTAACCTTTACATGATAGTTAAGTGTTAATGCCCCAGCATATTACAGTTTAGAGTATTCTGAGTTGATTATATTGTTTTATATTGTCATATGTTTACATTTACGTTTACTATTTAGTGTCCTTTTATTTTAGCTGGGAAATGAAACACTTCCAGCATTTCTCATAAGGCAGGTCTAGTGGAGGTGAACTCCTCCAGCTTTTTGTTGTTTGAATAGTCTTTTTGTCTCCATTTCTGAAGGACAGCCTTCCTGGTTAAAATATTCTCATTTGGTACTTTTTTGTTTTAGCACTTTAACTATATGATTTTATTTCCTCCTGGACTGAAAGATTTCTGCTGAGAAATCTGTTAATAACTTTATGTAGTTTCCTTTGTCTGTGAGAAGTTCTTTTTTTCTCTCACTGCTTTCAAAACTCTTTGTCTTTGATTTTAGACAGTTTATTATAATGTGTCTTGGAGAAGATTGTTTTGAGTTAAAATTATGGCGGTATATATAAGTTATCTGGATGAATTTCGATGTCCAAATCTCTCTTCAGAGTTGGGAAATTCTAAGTTATTTATTATGTCTTTAAATATTCTTTGTTCCCCTTTCTACCTCACTTTTCCTGAGACTCTACTAATGTGTAGATTGTTTCTCTCCATAGTAATCCACAGGTCACATAGGCTTTCTTTATTCTTTTTCATTTAGTGTTTCTTCTGACTTCATAATTTCGAATGACCTGTCTTCTATTCCACAGAGTCTTTCTTCCATATCAGTCTGCTGTCAATACGTTGTGTTGCATTTTTCACTCCATTGTATCTTCAGCTGCAGAATTTGTGTTTCGTTTTTTTTAAAAATGATTTCTACATTTCTGTAAATTTATTATTTTGTCCTTGTTTTGTTTTCCTGACTTCACTAAATTTTCTTTTTGGGTTTGCTTGTGGCTCATTGATCTTCCTTAAAATAGGTATTTTGAATTCCTCATCAGGCCAGTCATAGATCTACATTTCTTTAGGGACAGTACTAGAGAATTATTGTGTTCTTATGGTGGTGCCTTTTGTTTCCTTGATTTTTTAGTTTCCTTGCAGTTTTACATTGCTATCTTTGCATTTGAAGAAGCAGTTACCTCCTCCAGTCTTTACTGACTGGCGTTGGAAGAGAAATACCTTGTTTCAGTTCTGTTAGGAATTCTGAGGCTTTTTCAGATCTTTTCTGTGGATACACCTACTCCACATTTCTTGCTCCCTTTGAAGGGTAATTCTTTTTCTTTTTTAATTTTTAAAGATTTTTTTTTTTTTGAGAAAGAGAAAGAGAGACAGAGTGTGGAGTACAAGCAGAGGAGGGGCAGAGAGAGATGGGGACAAAGAATCCAAAGCAGGCTCTAGGCTCTGAGCTGTCAACTCAGAGCCCAACACAGGGCTCAAACTTATGAGCTGTGAGATCATGACCTCAGTCGAAGTTGGACACTTAACTGCTTAATTGACTGAGCCACCCAGGTGCCCTGAGGGGCAATTCTTACCAATTACTTAAAAATTTTTTTAATGTCTTTATTTATTTTTGAGACAGAGAGAGACAGAGCATGAGCAGGGGAGGGGCAGAGAGAGAGGTAGACACAGAATCCGAAGCAGGCTCCAGGCTCTGGGCTGTCAGCACAGAGCCTGACACAGGGCTCGAACTCACTAACTGTGAGATCATGACCTGGGCTGAAGTCGGATGCTTAAACAACTGAACCACCCAGGTGCCCCATCTTACCAATTACTTTAAATTTAAGATTGTATGCCTGCAAGGGAAGGCTGATTGTTGACAGCCTCCCTTTGCTTGCTTTCCTTAGGGGGATGCTATCTATATTCTCAGGTCTTTGTGATTTTTCTCAGTCCTGTAGAGTCAGGCTGGCTTTTTGCACATGCTCACTAGCCACCTGCAAAGCCTCCCTCTTACCACCATTGGTAAGGCAGGACACACTGAAATAGGGTGGGGAGTTGTAGGTGAGGTGTTCAAAATGTTGGGGATGACTGTGGGCCAGCTGGCGGGATCCACAGATGAAGCTTCCCAAGGAGTCACTGATGGTTAGTGGGATCTGCATCCGCTTGATATGTTTCATTCTGAGTCCTGGCTTCTGTCCTCTCAGCCACTCATTGTCCCCCAGTTATGCAGCTCACAAGTCAGTGTTCTGATAGGGGTGAGAGACAAAGGGACCTTTTTAGCAATGTCTCACAGAGCGAGGGAAGCTGGGCACTAATTTATGATGTACATGCTCTTGCTTTTTCCTGTGGGAGGTATCACAGGCCAAGAAGTTCTCTCTTAGCACTGTGCTGTGCTACCTGGTGGCAGGGGAAACACGGAGAAACTGAAACCGTACCTCTTATCCTCATCAGTGTATCCAATCTTGGGTTGTTTTTGTTCTAACAGTGTGCTGGAACTTCTCTGATAAACTCCCAAACATCCACAAAGGTCATTTTGTCCATGAGTGATGGGTGAAATCAGTGTTCTTTGTGGGGAAGATTGTAGGACACTTTATTTTGCCATGTTGACGATGTCACTTTCCTCATCTACTCTTCATAACAATACTATGAGGTAGGTATTTTTGTTATGCCCATGTTTTGGAGGAGAAACCTGAATCACAAAGAGGTTGTATAATTGCCCATACTACACTTCTCATAGATAGTGGAGCTGGTATTCACAATTAGGCAGTTTGGCTCCAAGGTCTTAACCACTGTACTATGTCACTTCCCCTTAAGGGCAGCTTTTATGTTTATCCTTCTTTTATTTCTAATTTCTAACACTGGGCCTGACACAAGGCAAAACATTAACACCAGTTTTTGAAAGGAAGGGTATAGGGTTTATCTGTTAGGAAGGGAGAGGAATGAATAACTTTTTTCAGAGCCAATACATATATATTCCATTTAATTGATCTATGTTGTACTAATTTATTACATTATTTGTCTTTGAACTTATTTCTCTAGCGAAAAGATGTATGTGTATGTGTGTGTGTATAAAAGGTTCTTTGTAGTTTACCATTAAAAAGTTCCATTATTGTTCTGAGTACTCTTGTATACTTCCATTCAAAAGGTGTGAGGGCAGAAACTGTCCTGCACGCTCTTCAGGAATGAGGGTTGGTGTCCTTTAATGCAAACCCTCCATGCTAAGGAGCCCTCTACTCTCACTCTCTTGAATTAAGTATGTTTCACAATGAGGATAATTAATTCCTCTGTAACCTCTCTGCCAATTATTTTGTGTTTTAGTAAATAATTTCTATCCACAATTACTGACCAAAGAAATGTGTAACTTAAGGGCCTGAGCCTATCTTAAAGAAACATAGGCAGACGATCCAGCTGGATCTTAAAAGGCTGGCAATGTCATTCTCCACATCTAGCAATGCCAACCACCAGCCCACCTCTGAAGCCTCTTATATATTTTTTAATGTATTTATTTATTTTGAGAGAGAGAGAGAGCAGGAAAGGATCATAGAGAGATGAAGAGAGAGAGACTGAGAGAGAGAGAGAGAGAGACAGAGAGAGAGAAAGAGAGAGAGAGAGAATCCCAAGCAGGGTCTGTGCTAGCAGCACAGAACCTGATGTGGGGCTTGAACTCACGAACAGTGAGATCATGACCTGAGCTGAAATCCAGTCAGATGTTTAACTGACTGAGTCACTCAGGTGCCCCTGAAATGTTATATTTCATAAACAGCTCTTCACCCAGAAGATATCAGAGGGCTTCTTCATTCCCCTCCAAGAACAAAGAAAAGGACCATGAGCAAAAATATCTGAGGCCAGACCTGGTTGGTTTGACAGATTCAAACACTGCACAGAGTAGAAGAGGCAGGGAGGAAGACTGTACTGACCAGCTAGCTGTGTTTGGATTCCCTAGTGCTCCCAGGACTCCACAAGCCTGCTGTCCACCTCCATGGCTTGTCTGCATTGTAGATAAATGTGGCCTTCATTGGGAGGATGTGCCACTTGAACTCTTAAGAAAAGAACTATGCATTAGGGTGTATAGTCCCCAGGGACAGCTTCACACTCTTGCTGAGGACCATGCTTTGGCAGAGTCTAACCTGAGCCGCATGATTACCTCCTCCTGAATGACTCTTGAACTTTCTCCCCATGTGGCTTTTCTTGCCATTGTGGCACTGTGCAGTCCCCCTTAGAAGTATACAACTCTGAATTTCATTTTCTTTCACTCGTATGTAAAATGAGTGAATTATTTTAATTAATCTGCTTATTATTTGTACCGTAGTTTATACAATTAGATAAACCCATCATTCTTTGTAATATATGATAAATTAGTATTTTAGGAACACATCTCCATTGGGATTATCATATAATATCCCTTTACTGTACAGATTTAGTTAACTCTCTAGTTTTCTGAATGCATTCACAGCATTAAATGCTATGTGCCATGCATTGTGCTAAGCTTTTTACATATTTTATCTCACTCCATTGTTGAGATTCAAACTTAGGGAGTGGGTGCCTAGCTTGCTCAGTTGGAGCCACATTGAGTGTAGGGATTACTTAAAAATAAAATTTAAAAAAAAGATTCAAATTTAGAAATTTCAAGGTTGAAATGGCAACTGGAAGTAAAATTTAGGTGTTAGGTAAATAAGGCATGAACTCCTCTGTGTGGATTTGGAATTGGTAGGCAAATAACAAGTGCCTATTTAGTGCCAGACTTACTGTGTACCTGTAATAATATTGATTATGAAAAGGCAAAAAACTTTCCTTTTTTCCATGACTGACTAGGCAGTTGTTTAATAATGTTTATTTAAGCATCAAATATCAGATATTCAAAATATAATGATTTATTCCAATAAAGGGCTTTATTTTTCTCACATAGTGTGAAGTCTGGACATAGTCAGTCCAGGATTAGAAGGGCAGCTCTATGCTATCATCAGAGACCCAGGCTTCTACAATCTTTCTGCTCCATCATCCTTTGTGCATTCTTGTCTCATGGCCACAAGATGGCTGCCATTCTCCAGCCATGTCATTCACATTTGTGGCAGGAAGAAGAGAATGGGTAAGAGGTGAAAGGAACATGCCAGCTGAGTCACCTCCCTTTTAATGGATCTTCTCATCTATTAACATCCTCTAGCTTTCCATTGGCCAGATCTGTGTCACATATTCACCTACAAATACAAAGAAAATTAGTTATGCTTTTCAAGGAACACGTGAGCCTGCCATGCATTTTTTAGTTTTGGCTTACTGTTTCCAGCATATGTAGTCACTCCAGTAACTCTCAGAGAGGGGTCAGGGCTGGTATGGGCATAGACAGACTCATCACTGCCTACATGGTATGGATTTAGGAACAATTGGAGGGCTCAGAGGCCAGGTCATACAGCCAGGTAGTTGTAGAGCTAGAAATAGCATCTTTGTGCCTCTCGTGACCTTTCATACTTCATCTGAAAGCTCAAGTCCTATAAACTGACAGCTCGCTGAGCATCTGAGGGGGTGGCTCCACTAAAGGACCACTGTTCTTTCTAGAACCCTAAGACCTCCAAGTGGAAAGTAGGACATTTATATCCATGGGGTTCTGGGTAAGAATAGACAAATGGAAAATGTTCAGAGAGTGCTTTTTACTTCCCACCCTCTGGACAAATGCAAAACAAGATCGATCATTCTAGAGACCATGGAGTCATTATCTACCCATATGACAATCATAGATTGGGGTTAGAATATGGGTTAAGAGAAGGTCCTTTTTACTGTAAAGAGATCATTTTAGGACCAAATTTTAGGAATTTTAGGACATTTGACCCAAGTAACAGCCCTTCAAGTCAGCTGTTACAGCTGGTACAGCTGAGAATGGTAAAGTTGAACAGGTGGGCAAACTGCCCAGGGACACGCAGGGTGGATGGCCAGAGTTAGAGACAGCTCCTGATGCTGTGTTCTTCCCACTTTACTATGCAAACCTGATAACTGGTACTGGTAACCTTTTTAGTGCAAATAGGAATGGGTCTCTTTTTTTCAAGTATTACAATGTTTATTGATAGATAAAAGTATATAAAATCAGAGCATTAATGCATATGACTTGATAAATTAAGTAGAATTAATTCCAATACTATAATGGAGGACCAATTAAATTTCCCACCATTTGTTTTGTATCCACAAAGACTGCTTCAAGGGCATTAATGATCTCTCGAAACTAATCCATTTTGTGCCAGTAAACCATGCTTCTTTTGAAAACTCTTGTGCGCTTGCTCAGGCTCAAGGACATTAAAATCTAGCACATAAAGCCCAATACTAGAGGTAGAAATACAGGCAATATACTATTATGGCAACAACCATAAAATGAGCTGAAGTATTCTCTCTTCCTTTACTGGGACTCATGTGGGAAATCTGCCCTTTTGCCATGTTTGCAATTTTCCAGGAGGTGGCGCCAGATAGCTTAGAATCTGTTTCAGAGAGCATTAATCTGCATTCAAAAGAAGGGAGGGGAACAAAACAAGAGACTCTTAAATATAGGGAACAAACTGAGGGTTACCGGAGGGGTTGTGGGAGGGGGGATGGGCTAAATGGGTAAGGGCCTTAAGGAATCTACTCCTGAAATCATTGTTGCACCATGTGCTAACTAACTTGGATGTAAATTATACAAAATAAATAAATTATAGAAAAGAAGAAGAAGAAAAAAAAAAAAAAAGAACAGCTCAGGTGCCCTCAGAAGGGACGAGTCTCAGCACAGACCTCCTACCACCAGCACCTAAGCTTTGTCCATTCATTAAGAGCCTGTTGTGAGGTTCCGAGGCACAGCTCTCTGAGAATTAAGTTGAGGTGTGATGGGAGAGGTATTTGGGAAGGGGGCAGACCATTTAAAGGCAAGACTTCCTTCTGAAAATGGAGAGGTTGGGGGCTGAACAGTTGGAAAAAAACAAACAAACAAACAAAAAAACAAAGAGCTTCATTTTGTTAGGATATGGACCCCACTGTGACATCTCCCCAGTGATCTCATCCTGTATTATCTAAATATTTAGTCTGTACAAAGGGAGTAGGATGTCTACCGCACAGCTTATGAAAGCCACAGGACAGTGAACAAATATCACCTCCAAGTGAGGCAAAACTAGAAAAAAAAAGAGAAGTAAAATAAAAAAGCATCCAACTCCAAAACATTTTGGTTTTTTTTTTTTTTTTGTCAAATTACCCTAAGATTTGTCCTCTAGAATGGCTATGAACAAAAATGCAGGTGGGCACGTCAGCGTTAGCTCCCCTTGCCGCAGCACAAGGCAGGACAGCCTGACCTGGGCCCTCCCCTGAGTCACCAGGTGATGTCAGCTACCAGCTGTTATTTCTGGAGTCCTTTCCAGTTCAATTTCCACATCCACAAACCAGTGATTTCACCTGGGGCACTGAGTCACTAGGGATTTACCCAGCATCCAAAGGTGTGTTCCTTTCTCAGCTGTTTCTATTTCTCCCTGTCAAATTTTGAAACTGGGTTGGGTGCAAGAAGTTTTTTAGAAGATGTGGTTATAAATGTTATCAAAATGATAGCACCTTGAAGCCATAAGGAGAATTTAGAGATCTTTAAAGCAGTCCAATTCAGAAAGAGGCAAACAGATCATTGTTGCAGTGTCCCCTTTTAAGTTGCAGATATTTGCCTTAGTAAGCACATGTTTATATACATGCATTGATGCTCAGAGCTGTGTTTCCTATGCCCTTGCCACTCAAAGTGTGGTTCATAGGCCAGCAGTGTCAGTATCACCAGGGAGCTTGTGAAACAAAATACCATGTTAGGTCCACCCCAGCCCTAAGGCATCAAATCTTCATTTTAATAAGATTCCCATAGGATTTGTAGGTTCTTCAGAGTCTGAGAAATGCAGACTTATGAGACCTTTTTAAAAGCTAACTCCAATAGCTAATGGTCCGACAGGGTGGGGACCATCACAGAGCTGGGCCCTGCCTCCCAGGGTGGGTGTATCATTATTAATCATCAGGAACTGTGTTTTCTGTTCCATTGTTCCATTGGAGAGGAGAAAAGGGCTAGTTGGTGGGTGTTGGCATGTTTCATTAGATAATAACAAACTGGGGCTACATATCTGTGCCATTTTAGGGCTCAGGGTATAAGCAAGTAGTAAGAGCGGAGTGTCCTGGAGGGAGAGGGGCAGGAAAGGGCAAGAAAACAGTGAGGGCTCATCATGGATAAGTTAATTCAGGCAGCCAAAGACCACCTGGGATCATAAGGCATCTCCTTAAATGAAAGTAGGGTGGGCAGTTCAAGCTGGGACCTTTTCAGGAAAAATCCAGGGATATCAAGGAATTTCTCACAGCCAAGGGGCTTCCAAAGTTGCCTCAGACTGTGCTATGGGGACTCGAGGTACTGAGACAATATGGCCGGCCGGGTTCCGTGGCAGATGGAGACAGCATACAAGTAAGTACGCAGCTCTCACAGTTAAGAGAATTTCCATTAGTTATAGATATTGGTGGCCCAGAGGGGCCATTCCCATTCTTTTCCTGACCATCTCATATGCCAGTCATGTAGGAGAGGCAGATATCTGCTTCCATGCAAGTACTATAAGCACTTTGAAACGAGATCCTGCTTTTGGCTGAAATGAAGACAAAACTTCTCTCTACTAAATTTTCAGATGAATCCAATATTAACTGTCACTGGTTTTTTTTTTAAATTTTTTTAATGTTTATTTATTTTTGAGAGAGACAGAGACAGAATGCGAGTGGGTTAGGGGCAGAGAGAGAGGGAGATACAGAATCCGAAGCAGGCTCCAGGCTCTGGGCTGTCAGCACACAGCCTGATGCGGGGCTCGAACTCAGGAGCCGTGAGATCATGACCTGAGCCGAAGTCAGACGCTCAACTGACTGAGCCACCCAGGCACCCCATTAACTGTCACTGTTAAGTAAGTAACTGGAGTGAGTGAGGCGGTACTACCCACCGGAAGGCACGGTCCACCTAGGTTGGGCAGGGAGGGAGTGCAGGTGAGAGGGTTTGGGTGGAAACGCTAACTCATTCCTTTCTCAGATGCACACGAATCATTAGAAGGCAGACGTCCTATTCAGAGCATGCTTCATTTCCTGACCTACCCTAGAGTCTCCAAGACCACCCAAGTCCTTGTAATTTAGGCTTGGGGCAAAGAGAGGAAAGAATATCTCTCTCCACTAGTGCCTCCTTTATTCCCCTGGGGGCTTCAGGCTCCAGTTTCTCTCTGCAGGTTATTGCCCCCAGAGAAATGTAACCCTGAGAGAAAATAGCAGCAGTCACACTGGGCCTTTGCCTGGCATGTTGGGTCTTGAAATTAGGTCATAATCCCAAATTTAGACATCAAGGTTCTCTCCCCTTGCATACTGGTCCCTATAGGATGGGGACTTTTCTATGATTCTGTCTCCGCAGCTTGATTAGTTGGCTCACCTAGCTTTCTGGACTCTAGTGGAGGATTTGAACCAGTGGATGGTGGAAGCTGTCCAGCCGAATTAAGCATGTCTTTTTTATTCTGATGTTTTGATATCTGGGACCTTACTAACCCTCCCAGGGTTAGCCAATTCCTAGAGGCAGTAAGGGACCTACCTGGCAGTGCACCTGTCATATGCAAACCAAGCAATCCAAAACTCATACCCCACCACCTCCTCTGTCAGACTTTTATCTTTTTTAATTTTTTTAATGTTTATTTATTTTTGATATGTATAGAGAGACAGAGTGCAAACAAAGGAGGAGCAGAGAGAGAGGGAGATGCAGAATCTGAAGCAGGCTCCAGGCTCCCAGCTGTCAGCACAGAGCCTGACATGGGGCTCGAATTCACAAACCGTGAGATCATGACTTGAGCCAAAGTCAGACACTCAACTGACTGAGCCACCCAGGTGCCCTGGAAAAGATCTTTTAAGTCACAAATATTAAATATAGTGGTGATGAAGAATTATTGTTTTTTGTAAACATTGATGATCGTGACCTGAGCCAAAGTTGGATGCTTCACCGACTGAGCCATCCAGGCGACACTCCTTTGTCAGACTTTTTTTTTTAATTTTTCCTTAATGTTTATTTATTTTGAGAGACAGAGCATGAGTGGGGGAGGGGCAGAGAGAGAGGGAGACACAGAATCCGAAGCAGGCTCCAGGCTCTGAGCTGTCAGCACAGAGCCCGACGCGGGGCTCGAACTCACGAGCCATGAGATCATGACCTGAGCCAAAGTCGGACGCTCAACCAACTGAGCCACCCAGGCGCCCCATTCTTTCTCAGACTTTTATACTCCGGGAACACTACACTGGCCCTAATCACACCAGAGCCAGGTTCTAGACACCTAGGGACGACAGCCTCTACACCCCAGAGCCTGCTGAAAGTACTCAGACTGGCCAATCCTAGGCCATTCGCTTTGCCTCACTGGTTACTCCCTGTGAAAACCACAGGGAAGGCTCATGCCCATATTTTCTCCTCCCTCCCTCTGCCTCCTGACTGACTTTGCTGCTACCCTGTGACACCCCATGTGGCATGCTCTGCCTTCTGTTTCTAGAGAACTATGAGTATAAAGACGTTTTCCTTCATGACAGACATTCCCTGTCTGTGTCTTACAATGCCTAACTGAAATACATCTGAGATACATTTAAAACACCAGCCCTCCTACCCCTGGAGTGTCATTGGATCATGCTCCTGGCCTCCACAGTTCATGGTGCTTCCTGTCCTGTGTGGGGATGCCTCCTGCCTCCCTGACTTTCAACTTGGAATTTCCTTCCCCCTGCTCTCACTTTGGAATCTTTTCTTGTCACCTGATTAGATATCCCCATACCAGCAACATCTGGAAATTAGGAATGTAACTGTAGAACACACTTTAAACACTGTACCTGACCTATGGAGATGCATTTTCCTGAACTGGTGCTGTTATTTCTGTGGGATGGATTCCAAGAGTAAAACTACTGGGTATGTGTGCAGCTAATTTTGATGGGTGTTTCCAGACAGTTTTACAAAAAGGCTGTCACAATTCCCATGTCTACAAGGAAGGTATGAAACGACCCCATTCCCTGTAAGCCTCTGGGGATCTTGGAGTTGAATCCCCCAGCATCACAGGAAGTGAGCGCTTTCTGCTGCAAAAGCATGGGGCTCCCAAAGAGACGGGGTGGGGCTGTTGGCAGTTAATGGGGATCAAGGTCACCCCAGAACCTGGGCTGCTTCCTAGTGGTCTGCCCATGCTGGGTGCTGGTTCTCTGACCTGAGCTCATGAAATTGTTCATGATTCCCTTCCCTGTCAGCTGGGCCTCCCAGGTTCGGGTCTCTCTGCTGGAGGGGCAGTTACTGCATTAGAATCAATTTACAGGGGAAAGAAAAAAAGCTCCCTCTCAAATAATTTCTGCTACATCTGCTTTCATGATTGGCTAATACCTAGAATTTTTTGGTTCTTGGTTGATATGTTCTTTTATTTCTTTCTCACCCATTTTGACCTCCATGCCAGGTGACTCTTGGTTCATTGCTGTTCAGTATGGGATTTCTTATGGGACTCAGGACACAAGGCTTGCCTGAGGTACTCCTCAGGACCATTCCCGTGACTTCCTTTTTCTATGCTCTATGGCTCCCTTTTTTGTTGTTGTTGTTGTTTGTTTGTTTTAAGTTTATTTATTTATTTTGAGAGAGAGAAAGAGAGAGAGAGCATGAGCAGGGGAGGGGCAGAGAGAGAGAGGGAGACAGAGAATCCCAAGCAGTCTCCCCACTGTCAGCGCAGAGCCCAGTTCAGGGCTCAAACTCACGAACCGTGAGATCATGACCCGAGCTGAGGTCAAGAGTTGGACGCTTAACTGACTGAACCACTCAGGCACCTCTCTAGGGCTCCCTTTTAAAAATATTTTTTATTTTTGGGAAAATTGCATGATTATTATTTTATAGGGGAAAATACCTAATCAAGAGGAAAAAAATGTTACTTAAAATCTCACTAATCAGAAATAACCATTACTAACACCGTGGGTGGGCTGATCTGCAGAATTTTTCATGGAAAAGTTATCTCTGGTTTGTAACCTGCATATGTCAACCTAAATAAATCATGTGTGTCATTCCTTGTCAGTATATCGGTTTACAGCAGCACTTTCCCTGGATCCCTAAGTATTTTGTCACGCCTTCCATCGTTTAAATAGTTGCCTATTGTTGGTTGATTTTCCCAGATTTTTGCTATTGTAATAACTTCTACAGTAAAAAGCTTGGCACATGTGTCTCTATAATTGTCCAATTACATTCTTAGGCAAAATGCCTAGAAATGAGATTACAGAATTAAAGCAAAGTCACGTTTAAGGGCTTTTGTGTTGAATTGCACTCCAGAAAATGTGTACCAGTTTACTCTCTCCCAAGAGGTATCTTAGTAGCTATTTCCCCAAACTCTCCTCCACAGTTAAAATTGTTATTATTTTTCATTATCACCAATTTGATAAGTGCATTTATTGTATTTACCAATAAGGACAATAAACCACTATCCTCACTTCAAATAAGCCCTTACCCTTTACCACCTCAGCATTTAATGTGAAAGGCTAAAAATTGGGGGTCTGCAGTTAGACCATGTTTATAGGATCCTGGGCAAATCACTTAATCCCTCTAAGACTCAGTTTCCTCAACTTGAAAATGGGCGCAATAAAGAAACTTGACATCACTGGGGTGATAAGCGTTCAGAATGAAGTAATGTAGGCGAAATGATGGGCATAGTGCTTGGCATACCAGGCACTATCAAGACATATCTTTTTAGAGAGTCCTCAAGATAACACCTGGTCTGTTTTCTACTTTAAGCACAAACCCCTACTCAAGCCACAGAGATCTGTCTTTAAAGAGAAGCTGTATGCAAAAACTAAGTTCTGCTTGTAATAATGTAGGAGCAGTTATATACACCCCACACATGGGTTCTCTCTCTCTTTTATCACACACACACAGACACACACACACAATCAGTAAGATTTCAGTTTGATCCATAACTAATGAGGACCTATAGCGTGTAAACTTTGGCTTTGGGGGAAATTTGGGTAAATCACTCTTTGTGGCTATGTTTCTGCATCTGTGAATAGGAATAATAATAGTACTACCTCAGTGACTTATTACAAAGGTGAAATGAGTTAGTATTTGTGAAGTACTAAGGCCAGGGCCTGGCACATGGTAAGTGCAGTATGTTTCCTAATTCAGTAGATGAAATGCTGGCCGAGGAGGCCCCTGTGCCAGCTGTGTTCTCCCTGAAGGGGTGGCTCCTACTCCTGAGCAGGGAACAGCCATGCAATGACCATATGGGAAGTGAGACTAGGGGACAGGGCCCACAGCATGGGGTGTCTGTGTAGTGCAGGTGCAGGGTGCTGGAGAGGGCACTCCGGTTGGCCCAGCTGTGCGAACAAAGCAGTGAATGAAGGCTGTTGTCTCTGTGCTGCTTTTCCAAGGAGCAAAGGGGCCGGAAAGAGGGTGATTTTTTTTTTTAATATATGAAATTTATTGTCAAATTGGTTTCCATACAACACCCAGTGCTCATTCCAAAAGGTGCCCTCCTCAATACCCATCACCCACCCTCTCCTCCCTCCCACCCCCCATCAACCCTCAGTTTATTCTCAGTTTTTAACAGTCTCTTATGCTTTGGCTCTCTCCCACTCTAACCTCTTTTTTTTTTTTTTTCTTTTTTCCTCCCCCTCCCCCATGGGTTCCTGTTAAGTTTCTCAGGATCTACATAAGAGTGAAACCATATGGTATCTGTCTTTCTCTGTATGGCTTATTTCACTTAGCATCACACTCTCCAGTTCCATCCACGTTGCTACAAAAGGCCATATTTCATTTTTTCTCATTGCCACGTAGTATTCCATTGTGTATATAAACCACAATTTCTTTATCCATTCATCAGTTGATGGACATTTAGGCTCTTTCCATAATTTGGCTATTGTTGAGAGTGCTGCTATGAACATTGGGGTACAAGTGCCCCTATGCATCAGTACTCCTGTATCCCTTGGATAAATTCCTAGCAGTGCTATTGCTGGGTCATAGGGTAGGTCTATTTTTAATTTTCTGAGGAACCTCCACACTGCTTTCCAGAGCAGCTGCACCAATTTGCATTCCCACCAACAGTGCAAGAGCGTTCCCATTTCTCCACATCCTCTCCAGCATCTATAGTCTCCTGATTTGTTCATTTTGGCCACTCTGACTGGCATGAGGTGATACCTGAGTGTGGTTTTGATTTGTATTTCCCTGATAGGGAGCGACGCTGAACATCTTTTCATGTGCCTGTTGGCCATCCGGATGTCTTCTTTAGAGAAGTGTCTATTCATGTTTTCTGCCCATTTCTTCATTGGGTTATTTGTTTTTTGGGTGTGGAGTTTGGTGAGCTCTTTATAGATTTTAGATACTAGCCCTTTGTCCGATATGTCATTTGCAAATATCTTTTCCCATTCCGTTGGTTGCCTTTTAGTTTTGTTGGTTGTTTCCTTTGCTGTGCAGAAGCTTTTTATCTTCATAAGGTCCCAGTAATTCACTTTTGCTTTTAATTCCCTTGCCTTTGGGGATGTGTCGAGTAAGAGATTGCTACGGCTGAGGTCAGAGAGGTCTTTTCCTGCTTTCTCCTCTAAGGTTTTGATGGTTTCCTGTCTCACATTCAGGTCCTTTATCCATTTTGAGTTTATTTTTGTGAATGATGTGAGAAAGTGGTCTAGTTTCAACCTTCTGCATATTGCTGTCCAGTTCTCCCAGCACCATTTGTTAAAGAGGCTGTCTTTTTTCCATTGGATGTTCTTTCCTGCTTTGTCGAAGATGAGTTGGCCATACGTTTGTGGGTCTAGTTCTGGGGTTTCTATTCTATTCCATTGGTCTATGTGTCTGTTTTTGTGCCAATACCATGCTGTCTTGATGATAACAGCTTTGTAGTAGAGGCTAAAGTCTGGGATTGTGATGCCTCCTGCTTTGGTCTTCTTCTTCAAAATTCCTTTGGCTATTCGGGGCCTTTTGTGGTTCCATATGAATTTTAGGATTGCTTGTTCTAGTTTCGAGAAGAATGCTGGTGCAATTTTGATTGGGATTGCATTGAATGTGTAGATAGCTTTGGGTAGTATTGACATTTTGACAATATTTATTTTTCCAATCCATGAGCAGGGAATGTCTTTCCATTTCTTTAAATCTAACCAAAGATGTAAAGGATCTGTATGCTGAAAACTATAGAAAGCTTATGAAGGTAATTGAAGAAGATTTAAAGAAGAGGGTGATTTAATACCGTTTCTTTGAAGAGAATTCTGCCAGTCTGATGAGGGTCAGAGACTTGATCAAATGTCTGTCTCACCTTATCTCTCTCCTTGTCACTTCAAGTTCAATGTCACCTCAGGAAGATGGTTCTTCCAAAGAAACCCAAAACGTCCTGGTGAGATCCCATTCACAGGTTGGCCTCCTGAGTCACCAGGTGAGACTGATCAAAAAAGCCTTGGGGCTTGCTGCTGTCAACACCCTCATCATTCAGGGGACAGATGCAGCGTCCTTAGCCCAAGTCTGTCATCCAGCAAGGGAGAGAGGTTGGGTCCCTGGAGAACTTTAACCCTTGTCACTGAAGTCAGCCTTGGGATGGGCATTTGGCCTGGAGCTGAGGCCACAAAAGTGATCAAAGGAAGGCTTGAGGCAGGGCTTTGGGGGTCTCCTGTGCAGCTGAGGCCTCTGTCAGAGCTCTTGTAACTTCAACCTGTCTTGGGTGCTCACTGGGAGCCTCTCCTATCTGAAATCTGTCTCCCTGGTGGTGCTGACCCTGAGAGGGGCTGTGGTTGTCTAGCAGAGTGGGTTTCAAAACTTCAAATTGGGGGAAGGAATTGCCCTCTCTGTCAGCTATCCCTTGTCAGCGGGTCCATGGCCTGGTTCCAAAGGAACTTGCCTCGTTCTGGGGTCCTTTGGGATCACCACTTTCCTGTGCAGGAGACCCTGAATCTTGAGTGATTCTCACGGAGGGGCAGTAGAGCTGGCCCAAACCACAAAATGCGGCCTCTGTCTTTCCTGTTCAGTCTCTGCACACCCTGCATGGTCCAGGTCTCTGTTCCTGCCACCAGTGTGGGGCAGGAGCATCCCTCACCTCAGTCTCCAACTGTAGGTGGACTCTGAGTTCTTGCTCACTGGGAAGCTGCTGTACTCACAAACAGACCTCTGGGAATTCTCTACTGTTTGGATTGTCTTCCTGCTGAGCCCCACTTCCCCGGGGAAGCTGAGCCCCGCTGCCCGGGGAAGGAACGTCTCCTAGAGGAGCTGACTGAACTAAGACCAATATCAGAACACCCCTTTGGGTGACTGCTAATGGGCAACCCCCTCAGGGTCCAGCCTGAAAACAAGGTGGGCTCTCCTGGCCCCTGGTCCATAATCCCATCCTCTCCCTACCCAGTGATCACACTGTGAAGCCTGAGCAAGTCCAGAACCCTCCTCATAATCTCAGACCTTTATTCAGAACTGTTTGATTCACAGTTTACACTCCATTCTAGCATATTTGGTTACCTGACTCAGTCTGCAGCAGATGAAAAACAACGCATTGTAAAGTAGGGCAAAAGGTATCCGGGAGAAAAGGGGATAGTTGACAAGGTGGCAGGAGTCCAAACCACTGAAAAAATGTTGGTTGAGTCGTAAGCTGTGTGGACACTGCTGAGCAGCTGCCTGGAGCCCCATGGATGGGCTGTTGGCACGTGTCTGCCCGTCGGTGAAGGCTGAGAGGTCTGTTCTAGAGGAGCATCTGCCGGGGGTGGTTCTTGCTATCTAGGTAGGTGTATGCCAGACTAAGCAGGGAGCTTAGACTTTCACCCCGTGTCTGGCACTGATAGATCATATAAAACTCCAAATTCCTTATGGTGCTATGAGATCAGTTCCTCTGATCTATCAGTTGCTCATTTATGGTAGAAGCTACTTTGAAAACTAAGCTCCATGCCAGGCACATCGTAGGCCTTTGAGTTGCCATTGAGCTTGTTGAGGATGGACTTGGACTTGGGGCATGAGAAGCTGTACATGAAAAATGTTTAGTTTTGTGGCCACTCAACCCAATTTCATAAGATCCATGAAAGATGCATCAGATTTCAGAGATGTTAAAATGAGGGGGAAATGTGTATCTTAGAATTCAGGGTGTACATTATTGGTTTGGGAAATTCTTGCCTTTGGGAGATACATACTGCCCAGCAGCACATTAACAGTTCTGGGAAGGCCTGTAGTAAAGGCACCTACTTAACTTGCAGTGGGTTCTCTTCTCCCAGACTTTGTCGGTCAGACAAGCCTGTTTACGTGTCTCCTACAGCATTATTTGGAACTTGTATTCTATGGGACATATTTTAGGTCACCTTAAATCATTTAGAAAAGTACAAATAATATTTGGTCTACTTTCTTCATTGACCTCAGTTCTGGGAAGTGATACATTTTAGAAAGATAACTGTTAACAATGCTTCAGGACATGTCACTTTTAACTCCAGATTTGCATAAGTGCTTCAGGGAGGTTGAGGACACTCCTGGCTTGCCCCAGGGACTGATTTGCATAAAGGGCCCTAGGCTTTGGTGAAATTGCTGTCAGTCCTTTCCACATTTAAGACTGCACCCTTCAGAAGGGATGATGTAGACCATGTCACCATCCCAGACTGATCAAAAGCCAGAACAGCCTTTTATCCCACTCTTCTCTCACGCCAGTGACTGGCACCTGGCCCTGAACACCAGCTCCCTCACTTCATGGTGGGACAAACCCTGTAGTGTGATTTCCCCTCCAGAACTCCCTACAGGGTCAGGCTGAGGCTGGGACTTTGCCTCAAATTGTATCCTTGCCTGATTTCTTCTTTTTCCCTCTTTTCCTTCCCCCACTCCCTTACCAATTTTTCCTGGGAGAAAAAAATTTTAATGAAGCACTGGGATGTAGATTCTTGGCTCCTGTCTGCAGGGACCCTAACCCCAGCAGGGGTTTTGGGTGCCAAAAACATTAATAGCACTTCTTAAGTATTTTAAACATTTAGTTTGTGTTAAAATGTCTCCAGCGTTCACTATTTCTTTTAACAACTTGCTTCTTTAGTCAGGATCCAGATGTGGCTCACACATACCATTGAGTAACTTTTTAAAATTCCTTTTAATTTTTAGGTTTCCATGCATTTTGTTCTTATTACAGATTTTTGTTTTGTTTTTGAGAAACTGGGCTTTGTCTTCAGAGTTTTCCACAGTTTGGATTTGAATGCTGGCATTTCCCTGGTGCTATTTAACATATTCCTTTGTCTCAATTTTTCCTGTAGGTTGGTTGTTGCTCTGGAGGTGGGATCAGATTCAGACTTGATTTTTTTTTTTTTTTTTTTTTTTGCAGGACTCCTTCATAGGAGATGTTGTACTCTTCTGTAAGCAGGTGCCTAATTTCTTGTTTTTGTTTTTATGATGCTGACATCCACTGATGCTTAGTAGTCAGACACATTAATTCACTGGGGGTTGCCAAATGATGCTATCCAAATTCTGCTATTTCTTTTTTATTAGCTGGAATATTCTGGGAAACTTCCCCTTATCAACTATTTGATTAGCCTGAAGTACAGTTTGTATAGGGAATTTAAAAAGAAATGTTCGATTTAATCCTTTATTTGCTTAGTTTCAAAATAAAGAATTGGTTCCCTAGTATCCTTGAAAATTTCTTCTCTTACTAGTTTTCTTTTTCTATAATGATGAGCTCAGAGATTTACCTATATATCATGTTCTTCAATCCACTGCAGTTACTTGGACTTTTAAATGTAAATGTTATCCTACTATATATTTTACTTTGTAATTTCCTGTTCTAAAAACTCAGAAGTATGGGGGCACCTGGGTGGCTCAGCTGGTTGAGTGTCTGACTTTGGCTCAGGTCATGATCACACGGTTCATGGGTTTGAGGCCTGTGTCAGGCTTTGCATTGATAGCACGGAGCCTGCTTAGGATTCTCTGTGCCCCCCCACCACCCCTTTCCTGCTTGTGCTCTCTCTCTCTCCCAAAAATAAATAAAAACGACCCTCAGAAGTATGTCTTGCCGATCTTGTCATACTTGCGTGTAAATATCTGCCTTATTCTTTTTTGTTGCTACTATGTCTTAGAGTTCACATTAGAACCTTTCCTAGTAGGCCAGCCTTTTGGGTACATTACTTCATATAGTCTTTAAGGTAACTATATGATAGAAGTATAAAATTCTTATTTTTTTAGATGAATAAGTGGAGCCCAAGTTTACCCAGCTTTAGAAGTGGGGACCTGGGATGTGAGCCTAGCTCTGCTTGACTTTGGAATTTCTGCTCTTGACCATGGAGTCTCTGGCCAGGCCAGCTGGAGTTGCTTTCCTGTTCCAAGAGAGTTACTCACACTTCTCCTCCTCAGCCTGAAGCCAAGCCTCCTCTGTCTCTGAGAGCCCTCCTGCCTCCTCAGGAATCCTGCTCTAAAAATTTTCCCTCTTGGGTGTGCAAGTCTGCCTCTCAAACAGAATCTTTTCCTCAGCAGGGAAACACACTAAGGTGTCCTCTATCCTAAGAAAACAAAGCGCCATCCCTTGATCCCGCGTGCCCTGTAAGTAGGGCCCACCTCTCTCCTGCAGCTGCTGCTTGATCACATTAGGTGAGAGTGGGCTGGCCTGTGGACCAGCTCTGTGTGTGTTCCTGGGACCTCTAGGACTCTGTACCTGCTCAGAGGCACCATCTCAGCCCACCCACTGCACTCAGCTCTGTCTCTGCAGAGTCCTTGTGGATCACCTTTGCCTGCCCTTCTTGGGTCAGTCCTGAGAAATAGGTAAATTTTGGAAAGGGGGCACCTGGGTGGCTCAGTCAGTTAAGCGTTGGCTTTGGCTCATGATCTCACAGTTTGCGAGCTCAAGCCCCATGTTGGGCTCTGTGCCGACAGCTCAGAGCCTGGAGCCTACTTCAGATTCTGTGTCTCCCTCTCTCTCTGTCCCTCCCTCTCTCTAGCTCTCAAAAATATATAAAACATTAATTTTTTTTTTTATTTTCGAAAGTCAAACGTGGCCTTTGTACTGCTGGTTTGGAGATGTTGGGAATGTAGAAGCAGCAAGAGAAAAGTCCTGATTTGTAAGAAGGCTATTCTTTTCATAACAAGGATATATCTCTTTTGACATCCTAAATTCTCATTCTTTCCTTGTGGATTCTTCCTTGGAATGTTCAGCATTCATTAATATTTCTTTTTCTGCACAACTAGTATCAGTTCTCTGCATGTTCTGCTTTGCATTATTAGCTATGCTTGAATGAAGATATTTGTAAAATCCATTAGGACTGGCATGTTTTCTAGTATTCGATTTGCCAATAATTTCTGAGCCCACTAACTATCCTGCACATGGCAGCACTCAGCAGTTGTCAGATGATGGTCTAATTCATTATTCTTACTAGCCTTTGGGAATAATAATAATAATAAAATTGTAGTGATACACAGCCCAGGTAGCCCATGGTTCAGATTCTACCTTCTGATATAGGACATCAGAGTCTAGTAATATCTCTAGGTGATATCTTAGATGTTCTCCCCCCAGAAGCCCATTCCTTATACCATTACTTTCTGAGGTCTCTTTCTTGAAATTGTCTGATTTTTTTTTTAATACAAGAAGGAGCGATATTCCCACCACACCTGAATTGTGGGGTTTTCTGGGACCCAGCCTTTTTAGTATTAAGTAATAGAGCTGAGAAGAGCATCTCAACAGTGATGGCATTGCTTTTCCCTGCCAAGAATTCCTTATACCTTTTGGGAGTATATTTTCCTTGGGAAACCACCTTGTACCCATAATCTGTCCATGTAATTTGGGTAGACATGATTCTTCTACTTCCTGCATCAGTTCTGGGGGTGGCACATGACCTAAATCAGGCAAATGAAGCTCAACTTTTTTTGTGGCAGTACCAGGAGAGAGACAGGTGTTCCCTGTCTGCTAGATTTGCAGTTTTGAGAATGTAAGACCCGAGCTAGTGGGGTGCAGTGAAGAGAGAGACTTTGCAAGAGAGATGCTAACATAAAATGCAGCAGAGAAATTGGGACACATCCAGGCCTGATGATGTTTGAGCCCCCGGATCCAGTGTGCCTGAAGCCTGACCACTCCCTGGATTGACAGTATGTGAGCTAATTGGTTCCTCATTTTGCTTGAATCAATCTGTGTACCTTTTCTATCACTTTGAACCTAAAGAGCTGTAACTCATACCACATCTCCCTGTTTGAAATTAAATTGTTAGAGGGGTAAAGTCTTTTCAGCCAAGGAGCTCTGTTAACTTTCATTTTGTCCATGAGCCCCCTACTTTCCTCAGTACTTTGACAATGGTCCAGTGTGCAAAGGGAAAGGGAGAAAAAGCAATAGATCTATGTTGAATGAGAACCTCCTTCCCAAACCAAGGAAAGCTTTAATGCTGTGTAAATCAGTTAGGAATATGTTTGATCTTAAGTAATAGAAAAATCCAAAAACAGTGCTTAAATCAACAGTCGATTTTGTCATGCAAAAAGGAATCTGGAGGTCAGTGTTGTTGGTGCAGATGAGGAGAGTAATAATATCAGGCAAGTTCTCTGCCAACCTTTTGGTCTTTTTCCTTCATACTGTTGCGTCATGGTCATAAGGTAGCTGCTGCCACTGCAGATATCCATATTTAAGGCAGAATAAAGACAGAAAAGAAAAGTGTGTTACCACCTTCATTTCTCTCCTTTTTTTCGTAAGTGGAAGTTCCCTGAATTTCCTTGCAGATTTCTGTTCATGTCTTATTGGCCAGAACTCAGTAATGCAGTCACTTTTACCTTCAAGGAAGTCTACAGAAACAAATGTCCAATTATGCATATTGATATTCCTACCAATATTTAGGTTTAGTAAGAAAGAGGTCAGGAATAGATCTTAGCTACCCAACAAACATATGCCTGTTCTCCTTCACCTCCCTTGGTATGAGTTCTCTGCAGGAGGCCCCTCCGTCTTATTGCAGAAATGTTCTGGGAGGCCTCCTTTGCCAGGTTGTCAGACCTGCCTGAATCCCAGCTAAATGTCATTCTGAGCTCCCTTCATATTTGGCAAAAGCAGACTCATTTGACAAGATTAAAGGCCAGGTTAGAAATACCAGTATTTTAAATTACTCGCCATGTAAAAAGGATGTAATAAAAATTACTGTAGATGGTGCCAAAAAATTTAAAGATACAAAGCGCCTCATGCAGTGCCTAGCACATGGTTGGCATGAAATGAATGCTAACTCCCTTCTCTTTCTCTCTTCCTTGTCATCTCCCACCCTCTCTATGTTCCCCTTGTGTTAGTAGAAGAGATCATTGCTGTGTGCACTGGGCATTTTGGCTCTTTGACTCATGACCCCAAATGCCCAGAGAAGGCTCTCAAAAAAAACACAACAATGCCCAGGACTCGAGGAAGTCAGAAATGTCACATGTTTTTAGCTTAATTCAATTCACAAGTTGCTCAGCCAGAAAACTTGAATCTATAGCAAACCAGGCCCAATTAGTTCTGGGGCTTACCTCATGGATTTGCATGTTATCCTGTAATAACATAATCGATACTGCCCACTTGGCCTGGCACAGAGGTTCTGGGGAATGCAGGGACACTTGAGAGGTCATCGGGTCCGTAGTGTCACAGAAGGGAATGTACCCTAGTTTTTTTACCATAGAATTTTTACTCCCTGGAGGTAGAGCAGAGGGCCGCTACGTGGCCTAGTTTGATGAAATCAAATGAGGCGTCTCCTTCGTCATTACTGTTTCGCTTTTGAGAGACCATCTGCTAAAGTAGAAGGAAAACTCCACTATAAGTCAAAATACAGGTTTGAATTTGGGTTCTACCACTGACTGACTATGTAAACCTGGGAAAATTACTTAACTTCTCTAATCCTCCATCCTCCCTTAAAATGGAAGATTGTTGTGAAAACAGAGAATTTCCGTGAAAGAATGTCACCTGTAGTAAGGCTGCAATCAATGCATGTTTCCTCTGCCCCCATCAGAACACCTACCATGGACCAGGCATTTTCAATATGTCGAGTCATTAGTTCTCACAGTAAAAGGATGTTGTGTGGCTAGAGTCCCCAGTTAGAGAGGAGAACCCTGAAGCCCCCAAAGACTACATGACCTGCCTCAAATATCACATTGGTTAAGGGGTGGAGCCAAAATCTATATCCAGGTTTCTTTGATTTCTTTCTAGTTACTGATAGACTGTTTACCAGATAGCCCTTTTGCTATTCCTGCCCTAAAATCTTATTACTCTGTCATGTTTTCATTTTAATAGGATGTCTTGAACTAAACGGAGTTCTTTTAGTTCAAGACTTAAAATTTGTGGGATAATCCTTTAGGTTAATTATTTAGTAATGTAAATCATCTTAAAGTGATTTAAACTTTAAGATTTTTTATATTAAAATTATATACTTTTATATTTTCCCAACCCAGTTTCCATATACTCTGAGCCCACACTGATATTACTGACTTACTATTGACCCTCTAACATTGTTTAGGACCAGTTCCGTCTAATAGAACTTTCTGTGATGCATTTCAGACATCATTAATGTAGATAAGGAGATTAATCGATCAACCAAAGTTAATTTGATCATAAGACACTGGCAGTATTGTAAACCTGCTCTGCCCAGAGACGTACCCTGGGGAAGTATATGGGCCTGCACAATTTCCCTTCACCCTGTGGCCCTGCTGAGAGACTTGCTCCTCCTCCCTCCTGCATGGCCCTGGCTCACCCTCTCCTTATGAAGTCTCATCAGAGAATGCAACCACTTTCTCTCCCATCCTCTTGCCTTTAAAATGATACAAAATTGCTTTTGATTTCTTTATGAGACAAAGATATAGAAAAAAGGTTAAACAAAAGGTGAGCTACTTGATAAATTATGTAATTATAGGAACTCCCTCATTGTCCTTACTACACTGTCCTTACTATTGAGTCTTAGCTCTGCCACTCGTATGACTTGGGGTGCCTCATCTCTCTGTCTCAGACTCTCACCCCCCACCCCACCACATGTGGATAATAATGGCATCTCCCATGGGGCTGTTATGAAGATCAAATAAGACACATGAGTGCTCAGCATAGTGCCAGGAACATGGTAATCAATTAAGTATTAACTAGCAATAATAACCACCAACTACTATCCAAGTGGGTGTCTCCAATAATGCAAGTGAATGTCTCCAAGTGAATATCTCCAACTTTTCTTTCTTCCTTCCTTCCTTCCTTCCTTTCTAGGGAGCTACAACAAAAAAGAGAAACAGCCAACCCAGAGTTCAAAATCAATCACTATTCTGCATCTTTATGACAAGGGAAAGAATCATATTCAAAAAGATAAACCACTTCATTCATGAAAGAAACACACACCAGTCCAAGATCTAATGATTGAAGGAGAGTTCTGTAAAGAGACTGAGGACATAATATATTGCCACAATGTCATTGGGTATATTATTATTGTTTGTTTGTTTATTTGTTTGTTTTCAGGAAGTCAGCAGACAATGAAGTGAAAGATTTGTCTGGATTTTTTTCCTTCACTTTTTCCCTTTGATCTGAGATCAGGGGTTGCTCTTTGAAGAGCTGGTTTCTAATTCTGCTGATGAGCTGCAGGTGGCTTTCTGAACAGTTATGTAATTATTTGTCATTCTCCATTACATATTTTGCCAACTCCAAGGTGGAAGTTTTAAAACCTTTTTGGCTGGATTGTGAATGCAAAATGTGACAGGTATATTCTAGGTCTTTATTTGGGGTCATGGAATGGCCTTGCCTGCTTTAAGCATGAGCCTACTCAGATATCTTTCAAAACATTTAGGATTGCTAATGGGCACGATGTCTGCAGAGCACCCCAAAAGTTGCCCAAACACCACAAAACATTTACAAATGAACAGCCGTGTTCTTTACATGAAGTGACTGTGTGGATGAAGGAAAAATAAATAAAAAAATAAATAACCATACATTTTCAATTTTTCCCTGGTCAGTGGGATGCAATTTTTGTTATTCCTGTTAACCAGTCAGGCTGCTGTCCCCCTAAGGTCTGAGCCAGGACCAGATCCTGCAAGGTGCCTGGGCTCTGGGATTGTCTGCCTCCTCCATTAGGTATAGGGGCCCATAAATACTTATTGATTGCTTAATATTTACAAAAAACCTATTTTAAAAAGACATTTCTGTTTTGTTTTGTTTTGAATTGCTTCTCAACTGTAAAATACACACTGCTACTTTTTGAAAAAGCAAAGCAAAAACAAGTAACCTGGGGATCTCACCTGTCCATTCAATATGTTTTCCCCTTTCTGTTATTTTTGACCTGTAGTGAGGATCGTGAGCCATCACATCTCTGTATCCTGCAGTAGTAGCATTTTGTGGGAGAGGTAAACTGTAAGATAAATGATCCCGCTCATCAGTCTTCAGTGGATAGACACTGTGGTCCCCAGGAAGTGAGATTTCCCACTGTGAAGGGACAGGAAGATGGATCCTGGAAATAAGAAATGCAGCCAGCTTTGCTGGAATGGAAGGGTAAGTGGATTGGAAGGGTCGTACTGTATCAGGACATGTGACCTTTGGCCATAGACAGAAAGTGCTATCAGAGGCTTCTCGGGTGGATGCTAAATCAGGGAGAATTTTTTTCTAAAATTTAAGCTGCATTCAATCCTTGCTTTGAATGTAGTGCTCTGTTGTAACACACTTGATGGTCTTTTATAAAATATATGTGTACACATACATATAGATGTATATACTCATAAAAATATCTACGGACTAATAGATTACTCTTAACCACAAGTAGATGTGCAGAAAAATGTGTTTTCCTTATCTTGCCTATTACTAATATGATTTCCCTTATGAGGTCCCTTCCTGTGAAAGAGGTAAGAAGTCCCAGAAGAGACTTAATTTAGTCCAATCTGGTAATCTGAGTCTGAATCAGTAGTTTGAACAGTCTCTCCAGGTAATTTTCCTTCTGGGATAAATGCTGCCTTTCCTATTTTTGTACCCTCCTCCACCCCCCATCTTCTCTTGGACAGCTAGGTCCTTTGGTGAGTGGAGGGAGGGGTCCAGCATAGGTGACCAAGGGCAGTGGAGGGAAGACCATCCACAGGATATGCTCTGGTTGCTCCCTGGCCTCAGGCAAGATGGGGATGTGCAGGACTGGTGCCCCTGACTAGGAACCATGACATTGTCCAGATGACTTGATGTGTTGGTGTTCACACAGCAGATACTCCTCCTACCTTTTGTATCCGGTTTCAACGTTCCCACCCATCTTTAGCAACCCCAGGCTTCTTCTGGGCCACCTGGGCTTGCAGCACCTCCAAGACCCCCACTAGGACCTCTGAGGCTCTACATGGCACACCAGGGGACACACAAAGCCAACTCATGATGATAGTGCTGGGACATCACACTTGACAGTGGCACAAGAGGTGATTGAGATGTGTCTTAGCTAAGGTTGCCCTAATAAAATTCTACAGACCAGGTGGCTTAAACAACAGAAATTTTTTCTTTTAAAAAGAATATCATGCTTGTTTATTTAGAGACAGAAAGAGAAAGAGAGAGAGCTTGAGTGGGGAGGGGAGGAGAGACAGGAAGACAGAATCCCAAGCAGGCTCAGCTCCATCAGCACAGAACCATGAGATGACCTGAGCTGAAATCAAGAGCCTGACACTTAACTGACTGAGCCACCCAGGTGCCCCAGGAATTTATTTCTTCATAGTTCTGGAGGCTAGAAATCCAAGATCAAGGTGCTGGTAGGGTTGGTTTCTGCAAAGACCTTTCTTTGGTTTACAGATGGCTGCCTTCCCACTGTGTCCTCATGGGACCTCTTCTCTGTGCATGCACATTCCTGAAGTCTCTTGCTCTTATTTTAAAGACGCCAATTTTACTGGATTAGGGTCCCTCCATATAACCTCATTTAACCTTAATCACTCCCTTAAAGACCCTAACTCCAAATACTGTTGCATTAAACATTAGGGCTTCAACATACAAATGTTGCAGGGTACACAGTTCAGTCTGTGACAGGGGACTTCTTTGGGAAGCTTGGGGGTTTCTTGTTCTGCCCCTGTGGGAGCTGCCACTGACTGCCATGTCTTATTCCCTGCCTCCTCTATACCTGTCTGGATGTTTCCCATCTGCCTGCACCTTCCAAAGAAATGCAAAAAAGGAAGTCCTCTCCGTTCTCATCTCTTTCCTCCTCCTTCCCACAACCACCAAAGAAATGCCATCATCTGGTTCTTTAGGCTTCATTCCTGATGGACTAAAAAAATCTAGATGTTCCTTTCTTTTTGAAGAGTGCTTGGATTTCAAGCTTCTTTTAATTTTTTTATTTTATTTGAGAGAGAGAAAGAGAAAGAGAGAGCAAGTAGGAAAGGGCCAGAGTGCGTAAGGGGGAAAAGAGGGGGGGTGGATCTTAAGCAGGCTCCAAGCTTAGCATGGAGCCCAACGTAGGCCTCAATCCCAAAACCCTGAGATCATCACCTGAGCCAAAATCAAGAGCCAGGCATTCAACTGACTGAGCCACCCAGGTACCCCTCAAGCTTTTTTTTTTTTTTAAACCAAAATCTTTTGTGACTGTTTGCTGTGGGGAGCTGACTCCCCCTTAAAGCACCAAGACCATGGCCTGGAAGCCCTAAGGGCAAGGAGTCACAGGGTGAGAAATATATTTGAAATTATCTGAAAAGATCTTCACATAACCCCGCTGTATTTCTGCACAAACACACAATACTTTCAGTGCTATCTCTTTTGCTTCCCTCACATTCAATGGAATCACTTATGTGAATGTTAACATTTGGTCAGCATATGTAAATAATCAGTTATATTTTAAGAATTATAAGAATGTCACTTTCTGTCACTGAACTATTCCAAATCTTGAATACCATGAGCATCCTAAAGAAGTTTGTTAAGTTTGCTTCTGGGCCTTCACCTTTCTTCAGGTACCTCCAGGGAACGGGTGCCATGTGCCAGAGCAGGAACCTAGCTTCTGTGGCTCTTACAGACCTCAAGAGAACAGTGTAGCACTGTATTGCCAGGTGAAGGGCTCCCTCATCTCTAGCCATGCTGTTCTTGACACCCAGGCCCACTGATGCCTCCACCTCCCAATCTGACATTCAAAAAGAAATGCACTTGTGTTTTAAAAGGTAACATGTCCACATAGTTCAAAAGGCAAAACAATAAAGGGGTCATTGAAAAGGATTTCTCCCACCCAGCCTCTACCCCCCTCCCATCTGTCTCATCCTCCTGCACTGCCCCAAATAGGTAACCATTCTTTTTATTTTTGAGGGTGTGTATGTAAAGTGTGAAAGGCAAATATGAATATAGACTTTTATCTTTTGTGCTTTATGTAGAAAAGGTAATATATTATAGGTATTATAGGTATTATAAGGTATTATAGGTATACTATTCTATACCTTGCTTTTTTATATTATATTATAAGGTATTATATTATAGGTATACTATTCTATATCTTGCTTTTTTCATTTCAGTTCTTGGAAATTTTATTAGTACATAGAGAGTCTCACATTTTTTAATGGCTGTGTAGTATTCCATTCTTTGGCTGTACCATAAACTGTGTAAGTAATCTTCTCTTGAGAAGCATTGGATTATTTCCAATTTTTCTCTCATGTAAACAAAACTACATGTAAATAAACTTATATACATGTCATTTTGTGCCTGTGCACGTGTATCTAGAAGATGAATTCCAAGAAGTAGGTTTGATGCGTTGTAAATGAAAGCCAGTCTTCTGGTGGTTTTACTAGCTATAGCCAAGTTACCCTCCCTAGAGTTTGTACCAGTGGCCCTCCCACCAGCAGCCTCTGAGATGCAGACTTGATCCAATCATTCATTTCTTAAATAACTTTGATTGTGGTCTTTAGTGTGACAAGCATGGAGCTGAACCTGATGGAAGCCTTATCCCCTCCTCCCCCCCGCCCCCAGCCTCCTCTTGCCCAGTGGCACTGGATTCAGAAACAACCATTTTTGGTCTTATGGATGAAATGCCCCCATGAGAGTGGCATGCAGAGTCTTCAAAAGGCATGCTGGTGAGAATCACCTGAATTGAGGGGATCTCTTCCACACCTCCTTCTGCTGAGCCCTTGTAGCTGCTGCTTGTCTGTTTATTTGCCCCCAGTGGCTTTTGATCCTGAACCCATCCATTCTGCTCTTGGTCTCCTGGTAAACATTCCAGGTGTGCTCCCGCACCAGTGCTCAGCCATGATTTCCACTTCTTAGGGAGGGACATGGTCAACTTTTAAGTCTGGACACCTCAGGCAGGTGGGACTTGAGAAAACAGAGTATGAACCGCACAAGACAGAGTAAGTTTCCTGGCTGCCTGGGTCCTGGGAGTTGCCTCATGCCTACCTGGGCTTGCTGTCCAAACTTTTGCTTGAGCTCTAGAGCAGGGGTCCTGAACTCAACTGCGTACAGGGCCATCCAGATAGGGTATGTGAAGACCCTCAGCTGGGGGTGTCTGGGGAGGTGCAGAGAATGTTGTAGCAAATTGCCCCCATGCAGGTGTCCTGAGCCTAAGAAGTCAGAACATTTGATATCTTCAAGAAAAGCTAGAGACCTAGATTTTTGTGTTAAATCCAACCATAGTAAAATGTTGGCAACTGATTCGTGTGAAAATGACGCCAGCACCTGTGATAATAGCTCTGGGAACTCCAAATGGTATATCCAAGAGTTTGGTTTGATCTGTGGGCCACCAGTTTGCATCTCCACCCTGCTGTCCCCAAGGCACTGCTTGTTGGTATTAGCTTACAGCAGCTCTTCTCGGACAATATTCTCTTCTATAAGACCTCGACCAATTTCTAAGTCATCAAATTACAAGAAACATTTTGTGACTGCCACACGTCCCAGTGCTCCCAGTCCCCCTACCATGTCTGTGTGCACTGGGGGTTGTATCCTACTCTGAGGGGAGGAAGGATTTCTTGGCTCATTTGCCAAGAAATTCATGAAAATACAAGACTGGTTTCTCACAGGCAAGATCAACACTGTCTTATATGTGTTTGGCCATCTTTACCACTTTTTCAGAGCCTTAGTCTCATCTTGAGCCACAGCCTCACCTTGCCTCTTTCTAGAATGGTCCTCCAAGCAAACCTCTGCTTGTTTGTACCTCTCTTAGTTCCTCCCTGAAGCAGTGTCTCCTTGTCTTCTGGGAAGTAGAGCCCAAGAATGGAAAGAATGTATAGATTCTTCAGCCTGTCCAAGCCTCAGTTTCCTCAGCTGTAAAACAGGGTCAGTAACAGTGCCCCCTCGACATCACGGAGCAATAGTGAGAATCCAATTGCTCTGTGTGAAAATACTCTGTGACTGCAAGGTCTTGCCAAGTGCATGTCAGGGTTTTTTTTTTCTTCCTTGTTTTTATTATTGCATAAGAGCATTGCAGCTATAAAAAAAGGAAGCATTTAAAACATAAAACAGGGGTGTTCAATCTCACTATGCTAACCTATGCAGTTATTATTTTCTAGTATTTTGTATTCTCTTCCAGTTTTTACCTGTATAAAAACAATCAGAGGGTGATCCTGAGCTGAATCACTTTCCCTCCAGGCTGCTTCCTGCCCTTCTGTTCTCCAGAACATGGGAGGGGGGCAGAACCACAACCACTCCCCTCCCCCTGGAAGATGCCTGGTGAATGATTTATCACTGAGTATTTTTTTTAACTTTTTTTTAATGTTTATTTATTTCTGAGACAGAGAGAGACAGAGCATGAGCAGGGGAAGGGCAGAGAGAGAGAGGGGGAGACACAGAATCAGAAGCAGGCTCCGGCCTCTGAGCTGTCAGCACAGAGCCTGACGTGGGGTTCGAACTCACAAGCTGTGAGATCATGACCTGAGCTGAAGTCGGACGCTCAACTGACTGAGCCACCCAGGTGCCCCTCACTGAGTATTTTTAAAGAGGTCAGATATTTTATGCAGCATGAGCAGGCTAATGCAGAGTTCATCTAATACCAAAATGCCTAGAAAGCAAACCCTCAAAACAAAACCCTCAAACCCTCAAAAACAGACTTCTTCACAGTGATGCCTTCTTTTTCAGAGGACTTCATAGTTAAAGGGTTTTCATATGTGGTATGTTATCCTATCCTTTTAACAGTGCTGAGAGGTAGATAGGACAGCAGACATATCCATTGCCATTTTACAGCTGAGAACAGAGAAGCTGAGTGGTTTGTTCAAGGTTACGATTAGTTTGTGCTTAGGCTGGGCTTGGAACTCAGATTTGACAGATGCTTTGCCTGCTAAGTTTCTGTCAGTTTTTTTTTTTTTTCTTCTTTTTCGTTATAATCTCTGGGCTCAGTGACCATAAATAGCACTTCTTCTCTGTGAATCCATCCATAGACAGCATCTCTCACATAATTCTTATAAATACTGTTATTTTATTAATAAAGTATGCTTTGAAGCTACACATATGGTTATCTGAATATTATAACAACTGCAAGATATAACTTATTATCACCCTTTCTTTTTCTTTTCCTTTTTTTTTATTGAGAGAGGGTGCAAATGAGCAAGGTAGGAGAGGGGTGGGGAGAGAGTGAGAGAATCCCACGAAGGGCAGAGAGAGGGAGAGAGAGAGAGAGAGAGAGAGAGAGAGAAGGAGGGAGAGAGAAAGAGGGAGAGAGAAAGAGAATGATGGGCAGAGAGAGAGAGAGAGAAGCAGGGCTCACCTAAAGTGGGGCTCTTGCTCACCCGAAGCCGGGGTCCTTATGAACCCTTTCTAATGAACCCCAGTGAGCTACAAATCTTATTGCTTGGTGAGTGCTTGGAAGAAGTGGGTCACAAACTCAAATGTGATAGTGAATTTTAATTTTATTAGTATCCTGCATTGTATGTTATTGAAACTACTTGTAAAAATTATTTTCTCCACAATAGCTATTTTACTTTGTGAAAGTAGCTTTTTTGTGTAGCTCCTTTCACATCTATTATTTCCAGCCAATCTTCACTGCATCTCTATGAGGTGGTCAGGACAGCTATGAAACCCAAGAGCATCTGGGCGCTCCAGCCTTTTGGGGTCCCCTTCCACTTGAGTATCCAAATAAAAGGGCTCCAGTCTCCCTTCTGTCTGGGGCCAGCAGGAATTCATGGTTCCATGAATTTCCAGGGGATGCAAGCTTGAGGCAGAGGATGGAGCGATGATGAGCCCCCCTTGGGGCCCCGGTGAGGGAGGTTTTACAGCCCCGGGTAAGCCCACACTGCCGGTGTGTGTGCTTCAGAGAGCCGCCTGACCCGTAGGGGTGCTGCCCTTCAGCAGCCTTTCTTCATCCTGACCATTCACCGCTCATTCCAGATTGCCGTGTGTTGCAGACTTTATTGAAGTTTGGGGGGAAATGGAAGGTAATTACACCACAGGCAAAAAACCACTTCAAATTCCATTCAGATGTTCTTGTGCACAGAAATATACTGAGCACTTTTCACCACAGGGAAATTCCTTATTCAGCCTCTGCATATTGTCGGAACCTTCTTGCTGCCTCTGTGGACTCCATCTTTCCTTTCTCTCACTTCTGATGACTCTCTGCCCCTTTGCTCTGGGCTTAAATTTTCTCTAACTTAGATTTTCTTCAACCTTTTTTTTTTTCAGACCATGCTTTGGAGGGGCCTGGCTTTATTCTCAAAGAAGCTTATAAGGTATTTTCCTTAATAAAGAACTATCTTCCCAGATTTGAATTCCTAATTTCACAAAAGTTGTCTGTAGGGGTGCCTAGGTGGCTCAGTCGGTTGAGCATCCTACGCTGGCTCAGGTCATGATCTCACGGTTTGTGGGTTCGAGCCCCACGTCGGGCTCTGTGCTGACAGCTCAGAGCCTGGAGCCTGCTTCGGATTCTGTGTCTCCCTCTCTCTCTGCCCCTCCCCTGCTTGCCCTCTGTCTCTCTGCCTCTCTCTCTCTCTCTCTCAAAAATAAATATTTTAAAAAAAGTGGCTGCAGCTGGTTCTTACACTAATTTTTTAAATGTTTATTTATTTTTGAGAGAGAGACAGAGCATGAACAGGGGAGGGGCAGAGAGAGAGGGAGACAGAGAATCCGAAGCAGGCTCCAGGCTCTGAGCTGTCAGCACAGAGCCCTAGTCGGGGCTTGAACCCACAGACCGCGAGATCATGAACTGAGCCAGAGTTGGATGCTCAACCGACTGAGCCACCCAGGCATCCCAGCCATTTCTTACATTAATTCTGATTTTTCCTTTCCTTTTCATGGGTAATTATTTCCATTTTAAAGATGAGCACACTGAGACTCTGAGTCTTTAGATGGCTTGTATGAGTGCCAGAGTTAGTGACGGGTGGTACCAAGACCTTGTTCTGAGGCTTTTCCCTCTATCCTTATATTTTTAAAGAGACTTCAGTGTTAATAGTGTTTGTTGTAATGATATCAAGCCGTATCTTAATTTACTTTTCTCCATTATAAGTGATTACCTCAAAGCACACTTTGCATTGACTTTCCACTGCTCAGAATTCAAGGAACTAAATCTTGATGCTAAGGAGCAACACATATCAGGGCTGCTGTTAACACAGCCAAGTCAGGCTGTTTATATTCTTGTAAAAATAATTGTCTCATTAATCTTCACTGTAACCACCTTGTCCTGTTGCCAAGGTCAAGTTAAAGAAGTGGGTGAATTGCAAATATGTCACCAGGCACACAACACTTGATCCCTACGCCAGGGCCATTTGAAGTGGCAATGAGTGTTGAGGGGTCAGAAGCTGGATGGAGATAAGAGAGATAGAGAGAGGTCCACCCTCAGTGAACATGCAAAGTGGACCAGTTCTCAGCAACACCAGAAACATGTCATATATGTTAACCAGGCACAGAAAAGCCTTCCCAGCAAGGGAGGTCTAATTTCCTGTAGAATTCAGTTCTACCAAATCAGCTCACTTGTGAATTAAATGCTAAACTTTTACTCCCCTTGTAGGCAAACATTTCTCTTTTAGTGCACAGCCTGCTGTCATGAAGACAGTGACTTAAACACAGGAGAATCCATCCAGACAACAGCTTTTGCTCCGATGCACAAATTACATCACTGGATAGTAACTGCAAAAGAATGTATCATGGCAGGTCATTGATTTATGAGCTAAGCTTAGGAGAAAGAAATGAAGAAAAGGACCCTTAGAGGTGATTATACATTTTTAGCAGCGAGGAACACTGTGTCTTTAATTTGATTGTCTTATTCAGTTATTTACTGGGAAAGTACGGTGCTAGATACAGTAGAAGCAATGGTAAACAAGGCACTGAGCCTGTTTTTAGGAGCTGACAGTAAATGGGAGAATAAAGCAGGACTGCCCAGATGTGACAGGTGCTGTGAGAGAGGTAATAATCCAGGGAGCTGTGAGAACACAGAGAAGCAGTCTTGTGGTCAGAGAGCTTGCGTGAGGAAGTAAGCTGGTACCTGCAGGATGAGAAAGAGTGCTTCAGGCAGAGAAAGGAGTAGGGGTTACTCCAAGCAAATGGAAGATCAGCGAAGTTCAGAGGTTGGAAGGAGAGAGATATGTGAGGGCAGCTAGGGGTGGTGTTCTAGAGAAGGGAGGAGAGAAAATGCGGGGTACACTTCAGACATGTTGAGGCTGTGGTATTTGGGAGAATCTAAGTAGAGATGCTCAGGAGAAAAACGGAGCAGCTTAGAGATGAAAATGTAGTCTGGGGAGTCATGAGCACTCAGCCTGGGAAGGACTGGGTATTGAAGCAAGCACCCAGGGTGTGTTGTGTAGACTGGGATGTGGAGGACCCCGAGAAAGCCCAAAATTTACGAAATGGGCAGAAGTGCAGCCCCCCAGGGAGCCTGGGCAAACAGGTCACAGAGGTGGGAAGGAATGTGGCATGATGGTAGCCTGTCTGTTTTTCCCTCGGGGGAATGTGTGCTGCATCACCATAGTGAAGACCTTCAGACTGGCTAACCTGGGAGAATGCCATCAGACTCACGGGCTGGGCAGCTTAGGGGAAAGTCTGGGGACACAGCAGCTGCCACAGTCAGCATGTCTGCTAGTCAGATCCAGCTTCAGGTCTGCTGGTTTGAGACCCCTAAACTAAATCAGTTCGTCAGGTTTACATGAAGAAGTCAACAACGTGTTGTTTGGTGACTTGCTGGATGACTTCTCTTTGGTTATTGTCAAAATGGAGGGAGAATACGCCAGTCCAGGGCTCTTTCCCATACACCATACAGCTTCAAGTTTGAGTAGACATCTGCAACCTGCAAATTCTGTGCTGGGTTTTAGGTGTTGTGGGGGAGTACCAGATGTTCATTTATCTGTAGGGATAAAGTCATGAAAACTCTCCGTGCTCTACTTAAAAAATGAGAGTTTTCATGCACCCCCTTTTATTTCTTTTGTAAACAGAGGACAGTGGTTTCCACAGCTGGAATCCTTTGATCACACAAGATCTTAAAAGTAGAAAGAGAGTAGCATTCCATTCAAGCCCACTAGCATCTTATCTGCTATGGCCTAGCACCGGGCAAAAAGTGTTTGTAGCGTGTGTTTTCCATTCCTTTTCACGTAAATCCTAGAGATAGAAGTTGGCGACGTGCTCAATACTAGGGCAGGAATGATACCAACTTATCTTTCACATCCTTAAAGCTTTCTTTAGAAGCCACCACACCTCTGGAATAAATAGTATTTCTCTCCAAGCTTGTGCAGCGCAGCTGGGCCGCAGGCACCCCGTGAGGGAGGGGAAGCAAGCAGAGCATTCGGCACCTAGGAAACATGAGCGGATGTAGTCAGTTCCTTCACTCTTTCATGCTTTGGATAACAAAGATTTCATGGTAGGGAGTTGCTAAACCTGGCTCACATGACAAAAATCTTTCATTAACTGGATTTCCCTCTGGCTCAGGCAGCACAAGCCCATTCCTCATGCTGCCCTGGGCACATTAAACAAAGGGCGTTTGTCATTCCTTGTGTTTTCTCATCCTTTCTGAGTTCTGTCTGGTTCTTGTGCAGTTGGGCTTGGCCAAGAGGAACTAGGGGCATGAGGGTTCTAGGGAGAACCCTCACCTAGAATTGAGTATGTACATGGAAGCCATTACTTACTTTTCTTATGTGTATTTGAAAATAGCTTTGCTTCCCCCCCTCTCTCTCTCCCTCTCTCTCTCCCTCCCTCCCTCCCTCCCTCCCTCCCTCTTCCCCTCTCTCCCCCCTCCCTCCCTCCCTTTTTCCCATCCTCCTGTCCTATCCTTGCTTCCCTCTCATCACTTCCATTTCTACCTTCCCTTTCTTCTCACTACCCCTTTTCTCACTTCCTGTTCTCGCTTCTCTATTACTGCTTCCATTTTCTTTCCTCCCTTCCTTTGCAATTTTTCTTACTTCTCTTTTCATTCTTGCCTTTTCTTGCTAAACTTTCCTATGTCCTTCCTTCTTTCCCTTTTTCTATTTTTTCCTTTTCCTTTGACCTCTTTCTTTTTTTCTTCTCCATTTCCCCTCTCCTTGCCTCCATTTTCATTGATTTTCTGTCTTTCTTTTCCTTTTCTTGCTGTTTGTCCTTTATTTTTATCCCTTTTCTTTCCTTCCTTTCTTTTCCTTATTTGTTTACTTCCTTCTCTCTCAGTCTTCCCTCTTCCTCTCTTTCCCCATCCTTTTTCCTTCTCCTCCTCTTCCTCCCCTTCTTCATCTTTGTCTTTTTCAAGTTTACAATTGTGATAACTACAGGATTCCTAGCTACTGAAAGAGCATACACTTCCCAGTAAGCTAAACCAAACTTCACCTCCTATCTCTACCTCCTTTTTAAATTTTTTATTTTATATTTAGTTATTTTTGAGAGAGAGAGACAGAACACAAATGGGAGAGGGGCAGAGAGGGAAGGAGACACAGAATCAGAAGCAGGCTCCAGGTTCCGAGCTGTCAGCCTAGAGCTGGACACGGGGCTCAAAACCAACAACCATGAGATCATGATCTGAGGCCAAGTCGGACGCCCAACCAACTGAGCCACCAGGGCTTCCTTTTTTTTTTTAATATATTTTTGAGAGACAGAGAGTGTGTGCAAGTGGGGGAGGGGCAGAGAGAGAGGGGGACAGAGGTTCCCAAGCCGGCTTTATGCTGACAGCAGAGAGCCAGATGTGGGGCTTGAACTCACGAATCGTGAGATCATGACCTGAGCTGAAGGCAGCAGCTCAACCGATTGAGCCACCCAGGTGCCGGGTCTCTACCCCTTTTTAACCATGTGAGCATGGGCAGATCACTCCATCCCTCTGAGCACAGTGTCCTCATCTTTAGGTCATCTAGTTGCCAGTTGAGTCACTCTGTGTAGGAGTGCTGACAGCATGGACTCCATACCTGGCCCTCCATCTTGTTCATGCCCACACAATGACCTCCCTCAAGGCTATGTGTTCCAGGCCCCTTGGAGGTTAATTATGCCCTGAATGAAATGCGGGAGGGCTTGTTCTGATCTTCCCTAATGTGGCATACAAGGGCCTTACTTTAGGTAACTACCCTGTGACCTCACCATCATGCTCCCTCACTCTACAGACGCTATGGGTTAAAGTCTAGGCTGGGTGGAGAATGGCTGCATGGTGGCGGGGTCATTGTCTACACTATTCCCCCACTGTCAGCAAGTTACCTTGAATAAAGCTGTGTGAAGGGTATAGAGTGTCTTGCTTCATTTATCCATCTTAAAGTGACTTCTCAGTCTGGAAGCTACTTTGCTGACCCTCCTCCCCGTTCTAATACCTTGCCTTCCAAATAAAATTGGCTGGAACCTCATCTGAAGGGCAGCAGGGGGGGGGCACATCTCTCCAGATTTTAGGGGAGACAGTTGCTTTGGCTTTCCCAGTGGATTCTGAGCTCCTGTGCCTGCCACACAGTTCAAGAGAGGAGTCTTACAGTCCCACACTCTCTATTTATTCTTCAAGTGTTTCTTCTGCTTTCTTCTGCAAACACCTCTCACACAGTGTTTGTTTGTAGCAGTGCTTGTTTGTGCTGGTGGATTGCGGCCAATGAGGGGTTTTGCATCTCCTTGTTGCTGTTTGCATTTGGTCTCTCTCCGAAGTGGAGGTGGCAAGTTTGTGGCCAACAAGCTGAATCTGGCCAGAAAACAAAGGCAATCCATAGAAGTACTGTTTAGCTGGCCCAGTGTTGTACACAAACCTTTCCATTTGTTGCTAGCATTTGAAAATCAGGATTTCACATGAAGATTTAGCTTTCTTGCTCCTCTTGAAAAATGGAAGATCAGGTCATGCTGCATGACTGGGTGCAATGGTATTGTTTGCTCCCTTAGAGAAACCTAGCCATCTAGTCCCCCTCACTACCCTGGTCTCTTCACTCAGGATGGTACCTGCCTGGTGCCTGGAGACATTGTGGGGACAGAGGCTGTTCTCTTCACTAATGCTTCTTCAAAACATCTTGTTTACGATCCAAATCCTCTCAGATCCACTAAATACTTCCTTCCTGACATTATCGCCCTTGCAGCAATGAACCCATGACAGGCTATATCTCCTTAAATGGAGAGGAGGGAATCAGTTTATCAGGATTAAAAAATTATTAGGAAAAAAACCATTTTGCCCTGAATTATTCTTCGAAATAACAATTTAATTTCTTCATGTTTTTTTTTTTTTTTTTTTTTTAAGGGGGATAAAGTTTCCTTTTATTCTCATATCTTGTCAGGACAAAGTGATGTTTTGGGGTATGATACAAAGTCAGGTTAAATACAGTTCTTAAAGTACTTAATTTTTTTGTTAAAATGTTTAGCTTTGCCAACTTTGATATACTTGGGATTCTCTAAATATTATGGCATGTTAAATAAAGCCTTGCTTGCTGCCTTCATCCAGTTAGTCAAAATTTTTCTCCATGAATTTCCTGACATTTTTTTGATTTGGGGATTTTCCTTTTTCCTGTTATAGCCTGATGGTCACACCCTAGAGAAAGACAACCAGTCCTTCCTTGGCCATGTTATATCAGATTGAACCCCTGGCGTTCTCTGTGCTCCTCTCCTTCACCTTTGTCCCTTTCTCTATAGCACTTGTTGTGTATCTTTTATTGTCTGTCTCCCTTCATTGGATGCAAAACCCGTGAATGCAGGATGTTTTGCTGTTTTGTTTACCACCACATCCTGGTGTGGTCCTCTGTAGGCTTTCAGTAGAATTGTAGGATTGTTGTAGAATTGTAGAAATCTTGTAGAATTGTTGGCTCCTGGGCCAGGAAGGGAGGTGGCCTCTCCCTGTCTCTAGAAGAACACCCAGCTCTGTCAGGCAGAGTCCCATCAGGAAGCCTCCAGCACTTCAGTCTGGGTGATGTGTGGAAGGTTTAAATGAAGGGGGCCTGTGGGCAGGACTGAAGGAGATTAACAAGGTATAATGTGAAACTAGCAACAGCCATACCACCCCTATACCTGAAGGGACCGGGGGACAGGAGCCACTCCCAGAATCCTAAAGGATAGCTACCCACAGATGTCCGCTTGACACGAGTGTGACCTGTTGACAAGGGCCTCAGACAGCTGAGGAAAGGCTCTGGTCTCCTGCCCTCCCTGCCAAGTTGATCAAACCTAATGGAATCAGAAGACAAAATTACCCATCAATGTGGTCCATCAAGTCAGCCCCTGGGACACATGGTCTGGTGCAGGGTATGGAGGGTAACCCTGGAAGGACCAATGGAGCATCCAGCATAAAAGCTCTCCTGCTGTGCTTCTTGATCAAGCATAACTATAATTAGCAACTAGCAGAGGAATTGTTGGGATGCTAGAAGGGGGGCCTCTTGCATCTAGATGGCAGTCAGTCTGGAGACAGTTAAGTAACCAAAAGTCAGAGTGCATAACTAGATGGCTGTCCAAAGACTATGTAAATAGCAAATTTGGGGGGCAGTCTATAGAAGCCTAGTAAAAGTAGGAATAAAAGTAGGAAAAAGGTAAACTGAGGAACCTAGAACCTATAAACCGTCTGCAACATGGGGTTCAGGGCACAGGACTCCATGGGCTTTTCCAGCCACAGGCCTGCCCACGAGCTGATGGCCAGGCAGCTTCCCTGCTTTTACCTGGTGCTTCTCGCTCCTCAGCCTGAGATTTTCTGATGTGTTGCAGCTAAAAGGTGGAGCTGTGAATGTGGATGTGGGTGGGGCTGGCAAATATGTTTTTGACTGGAAATCTATTGAGAAAAAAAGGATGTTCTCTTTTGTGGAAAGGAGGCTGGGGATTCACATCAAAGAACCCTCCTTTGATTTGGAAGTGAGTTTGGTCCTCTTGGTCCACTGCTCCTACCCTCTCAACTCTTAAGTCACTTTTTCTCTGAATAACATTCTCAGATCTGGTCCTATTTCCTCTTCTTAAGTTTGAATCAGTGGTTCCTTCATCTGTGATGCCTTTGCTCTTGGAGTATTCTTATGTAAGGGCACTTTTTTCTTTTTTTTAAGTTTCTTTGTATTTTATTATTTTGAGAGAGAGAGAGAGAGGGAACTCATGTGGGAGAGGGGCAGAGAGAGAGGGAGAGAGAGAATTTCAAGCAGGATCTGTGTGGTCAGTACAGAGCCCAATGAGGGACTCAATCTCACAAACCATGAGATCATGACCTGAGCTGAGATCAAGAGTCAGATGCTTAACCAACTGAGCCACCCAGGCACCACTAGAGCACTTTTACTTTGTAATATATCTAGTTGTTAGTTGATTTGTTTCCTCTCCTACACAGTCACACACGTGCGTGTTCACACACACACACGCCACACCTTCTTTGAGGGCTTTGTTCATCTCCATATTCCCATACATAGTGCCTTAAACATGGTAAAAATGTCAATAATGTTTTTTGCATGAATAAATTACTAAATGAGAGTTGACCTACCTAGGATTGCCTTCCTCTGTGTTCACAGTGTTCTAGTTCCTACCTGTCTCCTCTCCGTCATGAAAGTTTACCCCCATGTTCCATTGTTTCTTCAAAGCCCTGCTAGATGACCGGTTAATTTGAAATTCCAAACCATGACAATGCAAGAGTGTGTATAACTGGGTTATATGTTACCTTCTACTGGAAATTTTGTAGACAAGTGTCTTCATTTCTTGATCCAAATGGAATGATTTCCCCCACGTGTGCCCTTTTAGCAATCTAGTTGTTGAGTAATGTTTCTGGTTGAGGGCACTCATAGCAGTCTCTTGAGTGACATGCCCATAATTAGCTGCCTACTTTGTATGATTATGGTATCTCCCTGATTTTACCTCCTACTGTGTATGTCTGTTCATCTCTCCTTTTATTCCACCTTTCTTAACACTGCCCCATTTCCCAAACCATAGCAGATGCCTGGGACATGGTAGTTTTGTACTGAGCTTCCTTTCTTGTGTTTGCGTGAATGGAGGGTGAAGTTTCAACACCCCTGAAAACATTGGAAAGGGCCTTCTGGCATCTCTGAAGGTGGTGTGGGAGAGATGAATGTGTTTTTGTGCTTGTGTATTAAACCTAAGCAACCTGTGTTCTAAAATTTTGAATGTGACCAAAGGAGTGAGCTCAGCATATGGAGAACAAAATAAATGAAGTTAATGATTTCCTTTCTGAAATGATATCAACTTCAGAGTTCATCTGAATCAGATTCATTTTGCAGATGTCTGTGCTCACCCAGTTAACCAGAATTCTAACACCTATAGCTGGTAATTCAGAATCTGCTGATTTGGAGACAGCTTGTGGCTACAGACATTTTAACCCACTCATTGTGGGTAGCTGGTAGCTCCTCTGCTCAGGTATAATCCCCCACAGGAGCCATCAGCCCTACAAGTGCTACGTTTTTGACAAGCCATTTTTGTGCATCCAGGATTAAATTATTTCACAGGGGAAAGAAAGGAGCTAAGGATGGGAACATTGAATGCTGCAGGAAAGGGGAAAACAATGTCATAGCAGCCGCTTTTTCTCTCCAGGATGCTACGGGAATCCCTATAAATTTGCTGGTTTATAAAAATGACTCTGGTGTATCCAATCATTTTCCTACTGTCTTGTTCAAAGATCACAAGCCTGAAGGTTTGAAACAAAAGGAGAGCAGTACAGTGTTTGACTGCTGGAAAATTCTGAGATATTTGAAATCCTTCTCTGGTTCTCAGAGCACTTTATGGGTCAAAGCACTTAGCCTGTTTATTTCTTGTTTGGGTTATGAGTTGTGTCCTCTAAACTTTAGATTTTTTGAAGACAGTGATTTGATTCCCTTCATTACTGTGATGAACTGTGGTTAACCGTATCTGCTACATAGCAAGTACTCAACGTTCCTTAGCTATAAGTGCAGTGATGAAATGTGTAGGTCAGGGTACTGACATACTTGCATTTTTAAGATGCTCTTCTAATACAAAGAAAATAGGGGTAAAATACACAGTGCCAGCATGGAGAAGAACAACACAAGAGGAGAACCTGGACTGCCTAAGGGTTTACATGTAAGGGAAATAGTGTGTGGCTGAGGCAAGTAGACACTGGCAGGACATGCCCTGCTTTAGAAGCTTGTTGAGCATGGGAGGATACAGCAAAGCAAGTTATAACCTAACCTATGCTGGGAATACCACTCTGGTGTATAGTACATGGTCTAGGTGTTCAAGAGCATTGTCAAGGTAAATCACCACTGATCTGTGTGGGACCAGTGTTCATTCATTGACTATATTCAAAATGGTGGTGGTGGTGGACAAATGGAACCTTATAGCTATCTCACTATTTGGCATTGGACGTCACATTGACCCCTGGGGTCTAGACATAGACCTCATACTTTTTGCCAAAAAATCTGACTCTGGGTTTGGAAACACATTTTTAGATATGATATTAAAAAAATCCATGAAAAAAAAATGTTAGGCTTTGTGAAAAGAGAATCTTTTCACTGAGACATTTGTTAAGAGAATGAGGAGGTCAAATCACAAATTGGGAGAAGATATTTGCAAAACATTTATCTGAGAATGGACTTGTACTGAAAGCATACAAAAAAACCCTCTGCTCAACAATATTTCTCATAAGGGAAGTGCAAAATAAAACAATGAGATGCCACCATATAACTACTGGCATGACAAAGATCCAGAAAACTGTCAATACCAAATGCTGGTGAGGATGTGGAACAACAAGAACTCCTATTCATTGCTGGTGGGAAATCAAAATGATGCAGTCACTTCAGAAGATAAGTTTTGCATCTTCTTACAAAACTAAACCTAGTTTCACCATATGATCTAGCCATCACACCTCTAGATATTTATGCAATTGAGTTGGAAACTGCATGCAAATATTTATGGCATCTTTATTTACAACTTCCAAAAACTGAAAGCAGCCAAGAGGTTCTCCAACAATTGAATGGAGAAATATACTGTGGTACATCCCTAAAATGGAATATTATTCAGGGATAGGAAATGAGCTAGAGGTGCATGAATGGCTCCGCCGGTTGAGTGTCTGAGTCTTGGTTTTGACTCAGGTCATGATCTCGCAGTTGATGAGTTCAAGCCCCGCATCTGGCTCTGTGCTGACAGTGCAGAGCCTGCTTGGAATTTTCTCTCTCCCTCTCTCTCTGCTCCTCCTCTGCTCGTTCTCTCTCTCTCAAAATAAGTGAATAAACTTAAAAAAAAAGAAAAAAGAAATGAGCTATCAAATGACAAGAAGACATGGGGAAGTCTTTAAATGAATATCGCTAAGTGAAAGAAGCCAGTCTGGAAGGGTTACAAACTGTATGATTCCAACTGTAGAAAGTCTGGAAAAGGCAAATAAAGAAGGTAAAAAGATCAGTGATTGCCCAGAGTGAAAGGGGAGAGGTGAAGTATAGGAGATTTTTAGGAGGATTGAAAAATTCTGTATGATTTTGTAATTTTGTACATGACATTATGCATGTGCCAGAACCCATAGAAATTATAGCACAAAGAATGAACCTTAGTGCACACCAATTAAAAACTAGTTTAGGAAGTTCGCAGATTCTAATAAAGAATGTATACTGTAACAAAAGAATATAATTGCATTAGAAATGTACAAAACAATCCACTGAAAGGGATGGCGGAAAAGATGCTGACCTAAATAACTTTGGAAATTAATGTGGTTTGTAGATCAAAGGCAAAGGAACCACACATAAGAGATATAATCTAGTTGATAAAGTTGTTTTTCACAAGGAAACAGGTTGACATTCTGATACTACTATACAAATATACTGGAATTGAACAATTAAGCAAATGGATGGTGAATAGTGAGATCAAGGTTTCTCACTGTTGTAGTGGAAATTTACAGACATGCAAGGGCAGAGGTTAGAATGACCCATGTGGGTGGTCAAAAGATGCAAACTTCTAGTTGGAAAATAAATAAGTCCTTGGATGTGATGTATAGCATGGGGACTATAGTTAATAGTTACTATTGTTAATACTCTATTATATATTTGAAAGTTGCTAAGAGAGTTGTCTTAAAAGTTTCATTACAAGAGAAAAAATGTAAATGTATGTCGTGATAGATGTTAACCAGATTTATTGTGGCATTTCGCAATACTCAGAAATATCGAATTGTTATGTTGTACACATGAAGCTATGATAGTGTTAAATGTCAATTATGTCTCAAAAAATTAAAAGAATAATCCATGTAAACTAGATTTGAAGATGGCAGTGGGAACTAATGTTTAACTTAATGTAGACATAAGTGGCTACATATAGAAAAGTTTACAGATAGTAGTATACATACATATATTTCTTTTTTTAATTTAATTAATTTAATTTTAATTTAATTTTGAAATATACATCCAAATTAGTTAGCATATAGTGCAACAATGTTTCAGGAGTAGATTCCTTAATGCCCCTTAACCATTTAGCGCATCCCCCCTCCCACATCCCCTCTAGTAACCCTCTGTTCTAAATATTTAAGAGTCTCTTATGTTTTTCCCCCTCCTTGTTTTTATATTATTTTTGCTTCCCTTCCCTTGTGTTCACCTATTCTGTGTCTTAAAGTACTCATATGAGTGAAGTCATATGATATTTGTCTTTCTCTGACTGACTAATTTCGCTTAGCATAATACCTTCTAGTTCCATCCACGTAGTTGCAAATGGCAAGATTTCTTTCTTTTTGGTTGCCAAGTAATACTCCATTGCAAATATATACCACATCTTCTTTATCCATTCATCCATCAATAGACATTTGGGCTCTTTCCATACTTTGGCTATTGTTGATAGGGCTGCTATAAACATTGGGGTGCATGTGCCCCTTTGGAACAGCATACCTGTATCTGTTGGATAAATACCTAGTAGTGCAATTGCTGTGTCATAGGGCAGTTCTATTTTTAATTTTTTGAGGAACCTCCATACTGTTTTCCAGAGTGGCTGCATCAATTTGCATTCCCACCAGCAGTGCAAAAGAGTTCCTCTTTCTTCATACCCTCACCAACATCTGTGGTTGCCTGAGTTGTTAATGTTAGACATTTTGACAGAGGTGAGGGGGTATCTCTTTGTAGTTTTGATTTGTATTTCTCTGATGATGAGTGATGTTGAGCATTTTTTCATGTGTCAGTTGGCCATCTGGATGTCTTCCTTGGAGAAGTGTCTATTCATGTCTTTGCCCATTTCTTCAATGGATTATTTGTTTTGGGGGTGTTGAGTTTGAGTTGTTCTTTATAGATTTTGGATACTAACCCTTTATCTGATATGTCATTTGCAAATATCTTCTCCCATTCTGTCAGTTGCCTTTTAGTTTTGCTGATTATTTCCCTCACTGTGCAGAAGTTTTTATTTTGATGAGGTCCCAATAGTTCATTTTTGTTTTTGTTTCCCTTGTCTCTGGAGATGTGTTGAGTAAGAAGTTGCTACGGCCAATTTTTGCCTGTTTTCTCCTTGAGGATTTTGATGGCTTCCTGTCTTACATGTAAGTCTTTCATCCATTTTGAGTGTCTTTTTGTGTATGCTGTGAGAAAGTGGTCTGGGCTCATTCTTATGCATGTCGCTGTCCGGTTTTCCCAGCATCACTTGCTGAGAAGACTGTCTTTATTTCATTGGATATTCTTTCCTGCTTTGTCAAAGGTTAGTTGGCCATATGTTTATGGGTCCATTTCTGGGTTCTCTGTTCTGTCCCATTGATCTGAGTGTCTGTTCTTGTGCCAGTACCACACAGTGTTGATGATTACAGCTTTGTAATACAGCTTAAAGTCCGGGATTGTGATGCCTCCTGCTTTGGTTTTCTTTTTCAAGACTGCTTTGGCTATTCGGGGTCTTTTCTGGTTCCATACACATCGTAGGATTATTTGTTCTAGCTCTGTGAAGAATGCTCGTGTTATTTTGATAGGGATTGCATTGAATATATAGATTGCTTTGGGTAGTATTGATATTTTAACAAGATTTGTTCTTCCTATCTAGGAGCATGAAATATATTTCATTTTTTGTGTGTCATCTTCAATTTCTTTCATGAGCTTTCTATAGTTTTCAGTGTATAGATTTTTCACCTCTTTGGTTAGATTTATTCCTAGGTATTTTATAGGTTTCGGTGCAATTGTAAATGGGACCGATTCCTTGATTTCTCTTTCTATTGCTTCATTGCTGGTGTATAGGTATGCAACCGATTTCTGTGCATTGATTTTATATCCTGCCACTTTGCTGAATTCAAGGATCAATTCTAGCAGTTTTTTTTGTGGAATCTTTTGGGTTTTCCATATAGAGTTTCATGCCTTCTGCAAAGAGTGAAAGTTTGACCTCTTCCTGGCCGATTTGGATGCCTTTTATTTCTTTGTGTTGTCTGATTGCTGAGGCTATGACTTCCAACAGTATGTTGAATAACAGTGGTGAGAGTGGACATCCCTGTCTTGTTCCTGACCTTAGGGAGAAAGCTCTCAGTTTTTCCCCATTGAGGAGGATATTAGCGTTGGGTCTTTTGCATATGGCTTTTATGATCTTGAGGTATGATCCTTTTATTCCTACTTTCTTTAGGATTTTTATCAAGAAAGGATGTTGTATTTTGTCAAATGCTTTCTCTGCATCTATTGAGAGGATCATATGGTTCTTGTCCTTTCTTTTATTGATGTGATGAATCACATTGATTGTTTTGCAGATATTGAACCAGCCCTGCATCCCAGGTATAAATCCCACTTGGTCATGGGGAATACTTTTTTTTAATGTATTGTTGGATCCGGTTGGCTAATATCTTGTTGAGGATTTTTGCATCCATGTTCATCAGGGAAATTGGTCTATAGTTCTCATTTTTAGTAGGGTCTTTGTCTGGTTTTGGCATCAAGGTAATGCTGGCCTCATAGAAAGTGTTTGGAAGTATTCCTTCAATTTCTTTTTTTGGAAGAGCTTCAAGAGAATAGTTATTAACTCTTCCTTAAATGTTTGGTATAATTCCCCCTAGAAAGCCATCTGGCCCTGGACTCTTGTTTTTTTGTTTTTTTGTTTTTTGCATATTGTTGATTACTAATTTGCTTTCCTTACTGGTTATGGGTCTGTTCAAATTTTCTATTTCTTCCTGTTTCAGTTTTGGTAGCGTATATGTTTCTAGGAATTTGTCCATTTCTTCCAGATTGCCCATTTTATTGGTGTATAATTGCTCATAATATTTTCTTATTATTGTTTTTATTTCTGCTGTGTTGGTTGTGATCGCTCCTCTTTCATTCTTGATTTTATTTATTTGGGTCCTTTCCTTTTTCTTTTTGATCAAACTGGCTAGTGGTTTATCAATTTTGTTAATTCTTTCAAAGAACCAGCTTCTGGCTTCATCAAACATATATTTTGCTGTATCCACTGAGAAGGCCTAGAAGTAATGACGCACCAGTAACAAGGAACACACCTAGTACTGAGATCTTGGTTTCCAATATCATTCTCCAACGAGGTGCCAAGACTCTCATTGGAGAAAAGGCTAATTCTAGGACTGGGACAGAAAATTTACAAGATGAAGCTGGAGCGTCTTGTTCCAAAAAGTAAGGTAATGTACAAACAAAAAACAAAAAAAAATTTGATGGGGTAAGTCAAAGAGACACAGGAGTGAACTGAAAAAGCTCCCAATGGCCAAACCTGGAAAAATTTGAGTAACAAAATAAAGTAATATTGGATTATAACTCAAAGTATTTCATGTATCCTCAACCCCAAAATTAATCGAATGCATTAATAAATTAAAAGAAGAAACTATTCTCCTATGTATACTTCCAGATAAATTATGTAGCTATTCCAGCTTCTAGGAGCATAATTCCCAACTCTTTAAATGTGGGTTATGCATTGTAAGTTCCTTCCAAAGAGTACAATATGGAAAGAGAAATAAAGGAGTAACTTTACTGTGTAAAAACCTGACAAACACCATCTCAGCCAGGTGATCAGGGTAAACATCAACAGTCATAAATTGTGTTCAGAATATATACCCTTGCAATGGCCCTTTACTTCTGTGGTCTTCCTCCCCCCAAATCCGTGACCTTAGTCTAATCATGAGAAAACATCAGATAGATCCCAATAGAGTGACTACAAAATCCTACAAAATCCCTGACTGTACTTCTGAAACTGCCAAAGTCATCAAAAAGAAAAGAAAAGAAAAGAAAAGAAAAGAAAGAAAACAAAAGAAAAAAGAAAAGGAAAGGAAATTCTGAGAAACTCTAATAACCAAACGGAGCCTGAGGAGATATTACCACTAATGTAATGTGGTATCCTAGGTGGGATCCAGGAATAGAAAAAGAATATCAAGTAAAACTAAAGTTTGGAGGAAAAAAAAGAAATCTGGATCAAGTGTGGAATTTAGGAAATAATAACACATCATTAGTTCATTATTTTTACCAAATATTAATAAAAGGGGGAAACTAAGTACAGGATTATATGGCAACTCTGTACTATCTGCTCAGTCTCTCTGTAAATCTGTAACTATTCTAAAAAATAATAGCTATTACTTAAAAAATAAAGCTACCAATTCTGTATGAATTGATGATCTTATCCCAAATGTGGGGAAGAACAAGTTAATATATCTTCAAGTTAGAAGACCCATATTCAACACCTTCCTTGCCATTAACTCTCGAGTGCTTTTATGGTGGTTATGAAATCTCTCTAAATCTCAGTTTATTTATTTATAAAATCATGGTAATACTATTATATTCATCAAGGTTCTTCAGAGAAAGACAACCAAAGGATGTACTATATATATAATATATCATATATATTAAGTATAGTATATAATATTATAGTGTATATACATATACATGTATATATACATATATATACATATAAATATAAAACATATAAATAATACATCCTATTGGTTGTATATATGTATGTCGATTGTATAATATGTCATAAGAGATTAGCTCACACAATTATGGAGGCCAGCAAGTCTCAAGGTCTGTAGGGGTAAGTAGTTGGCAAGCTAGAGATCCAGAAAAGCTGATAGTATATTCCATTCTAAAGACTAACAGGCTTAAGATCCGGGAAGAACCAAAGGTTCAATCCAAAGGCATGAAAAAGCCAATGTCTCAGTTTGAAAGCAGCCAGGCAAGAGAAACTCTCTCTTATTCAAGGTATGACTAATCTTTTTGTTCAATTCAGGCCTTCCCACCCACATTAATGAGGCCCACCCACATTAGGGAGAGCAATCTACTTTACTCAATCTACCCAGTTAAATGTTAATCATATCCAAAAATGCCCTGAAATTGAAAGAAACATCAAGAATAATGTTTGATCAAATATCTTTGCAGCCTTTAGCCCAGTCAAGTTGACACACAACTATCTTCTCATGAACAGCTTTGTTATGACTAGTAAATAGGATAATGTATGTTGTAGCGCTTTGTAAAAACATGAAGTGATTAGCTATTGGTTTTGAATGACTATTCAGAATAATGGACAACTACTTAATTTGTAATCCCAAACTTTTTCCACTGATGTGTTTTAGGGATTTTAGATATTTCTCTATAATCATCCTTTCTTTGTCGTTGTTGCTATCACATATTATTTTCCCATATCTGTGTAAAAAGCAACCTGATGAACCCATGAATTCCAAGGCCTTTGGGCTCCCCTGCCCTGTGTGATTGTCTAGGTCTCTCCTGTCCAAGCAGTTGATGGCCTTGGTTCCTAGTCACCCTCTGGTTCCCCTTGAGCCCCATCCATTTCATATTTATTTCCTGTGGGCCTATTTGTAACAAGTGCCCTCCTAGCCAATGTTTTGGTAGGCTCCTCCTGCATTGAATACCCACATTGCTCTTTTATTTTAGCAGATCAATTCTGCCATTTTCCTTCTAGAGGGAAGAAAGAAAAAAAAAAGGAAGAAAAGAGAATATTTGATCACTTGACCTCCCAGTAATTATGCTGCTGTGATGCTGGGTGTACCGGGTTCCCCATGCCCTCAGGCTTTCTCACACACCCCCCACCCCTGCATACATGGGAATCACCCTGAGGTCATGAGTGAACACATGAGTAAGGGGGCTGCTCTGCTTCCAGGTCAGAAGTCTGCACATATCAGATACTGTTACAAAATAATTTCCTTCCCACTGACTGCTCTGGTTTTCAGGTAGGAAAAAGTTGTCACCCAAAGCAACTGACATTTGTGACTCTTCTTCTCAGACTGCATCTTAAGAATGTTCCCATTCTAGCTTCAATTGGGTCTCAGCAGAATCCTGGAACTAATGGTCTGATACTGAAGACTAACAGCATAACTAATGTTGGTGTCTAATCAGTGGCCAGCTTCCCCAGTAGCTGTGCCTCCAAGTCTTTCTTTTAAGCTTAGGAGTCAGGCTCACTTTAGACCTCAGCTGGTTGCTCACATCTCTCGTAGCAGCTGCTAAGGGTGCAAATGAGACTCTTTCACGAAAATAGTTCTATGGCTATTATAGGCCCCTTCTCTTATCGCAGAGAGGAAATACTTATCTCTGAGTCTTATATAATTCAAATGAGAGAGCTGCATAATGTGGCTCTCTCCTTTAAACTACAGGGGATCAGTGGTCTGCTCCTCAGAAAGGTCCTCTCCCTCTGCCTGAATGAAAATGATCCAAAGTGGGGAATGTCTACTGATGCTTGTCGCTAACAGGACTTTCAGCTCCTTACCAGGCAGGGTGGCCAGCAGGAGCCTCAGACATTTCAGATATTTTTGCCACTTGAGATCTCCTTCGGGTTCCTACATTAATTAGTCTATTCCTAACATTCATATCAGACAGATATTAGGGAGAAACACTTCGGTAAAAGGAGGGTTTTGGAATTGTCTCCAGTGAACAAGAAATTAGACGGAAATGCCCACCTGTTACCATTTGAGGATGAACCAGACTCTTTATGCAAAGAATATTACAAGAATGGCTGCTTTTCCACAGTATTCCCAGCCTGAAGGCTACATATCAATTTGCAGGGATTTTAAAAATCTATGATTTTGGCTAGTTTGCTGATTTGTTTTTTTCTGCTGTGCCTTCCAGAAGGATCATGACTTGGCTATACTTGTACAACAGTTGTTAGGAACCTCAACATTGCTCAAGTGTTTTATGTCTGAATGCTGCTTAAAAAGCCAGTTACTAGTTATGTTTGTCTGGGGGGGGGGTAATTTTATTAATTTTCAAGTCACTACTGCAAGTCTATTGAATGTCACTGTTGGTGAACTACCCATTTCTAGGAACATCTTTATGGAAAGGCACTCTGATATAAGTTAAGGGTAATCCATGCTTGGGATTTATATGAGGCTATCTCTCTAGGGGAAGAGCTTTGGGAAGGAGGAAGAAAAAAGAAAATCTATATGAAACTATGAGGGGCAGATGCTTTTTTTAAAAAAACTGAGATATAATTGATATATTTGATATATAATTTTGTATTTGTTTCAGGTGTACGACATAACGATTCCATATTTGTATGTCATGAAATGATCACGACAATAAGTCTAGTTAACATACATTACCACACATAGTTACATTTTTTTTTATATTTTTTTGTGATGAGAACTTTTAAGATCTACTCTCTTAAACAAATGCTTTCTTGCAGTTCTCTTCTCAGGGTGCATTCTGGTATAGTTGGTAATATAATCCTGCTCTTGGAAAGGTGAACAAGAGCTGGTATGAGGTATGGGTAAGCAGGCCCTGAGTAGATTACTGATGTTGTGTCCACTCTAGGTAAACTGGTCACACCTCATGCTTCACATGCCTAGACAACTTACCAGGTAGATGAGCTTTGGTCCCAAAGCCCCGGCTAGTGTTTACAAAGCAGGGCTTTTCCTGGGATACTTTAGGTTTTTAGAGACAAGTTGTCTCTGACAATGGCAGAAAGCTTAGCAATAACAGGATTGTGGGCCTCAACAAGTAAAGGCTTACTATTTAATATCTCCTAATAAAGTGCCATATATTTACTAAGCTATGGGATAAGGTTTTGATGCTGAGGTGTAAAGTATGGGTTGAAATTCACATTCGCTGGTCCTCACTTTACCATGTGATCTTCTTGCTTGCCCTCCTTTCTGAATATTTACACAACCTTTTGATACTCATATTGGATAGAAATACTTGGTCTATATACATCAACATGTTGATGGGGATAGTTTTCATACTTAAAACTCATGACAAATTACATACTTTGTCTAAGTGCCATGTTTAGGAGCTCATCTATTTCAAATGAAGGGTATTCTTAGTTGCAAACTGAAACACATAGTCTACCCTGTGGAGTGGCTACAAGTTCTTAATGTTGTAATGGGTTCCACTAATAGATTAACTACCCTACACTATTAATTAACCTAATCCCAAGTTTCATGTGATTAAACAATCTGTGGAACTAATTATTCAAAAGGTATACATGTTGAAAACAATTTACTGAAAAACAAAATTGAAAAAAAGGTTTGAAGATAGTAAATAGAGATCTTAGATAACTGACCCACAGCACCACAGAAGACCATTCAGAAGGATACTTTACAGGAGGGGAAGGAGTTAAGATAGAGGAATAGTAGGGGGACCCTGGGCTTTCCTAATCCCCCAAACACAGCTAGATCAACATCAAATCATTTTGAACACCTAGGAAATCGATCTGAGGATTAAGAGAACAATCTGCATAATTTGAGAGAGAGAACCTGACAGGTCCGAGGTGCAGAGACATGAATTTGGGAGAAAAGCCTTGGAGCAGTGGAGGGTAGGGGGCCCTTTCATGGAGAGAAGAGAGGGGGAGAGGGAGCATCACCTCCAGTTCATGCAAGAAAAGCACTCCCCCAAAACCGTTAACTGGGGAATTGGAAGGTGTGGAGTATCACAAATTTTTGCAAATAGTAGAGCTCAAATTACAAGATTTTGGAAGTCTTCTCCATTCGCTAGAGTCAATCTGAGCATGTGGTGGTGCTCCTGGAAGGAAGGAACACAGAGGCCCTGGAGTGGACACTGTGGTGGGGGATCCCCTGGGTCAAACTGAGAGAGAATATTCCTTTTCCTAAATTGAATTTAGAAGAGAATATATTGCCTCTCCAAGGACAAAAGACCTGGATGGTACCTTTGAGAAGCCCTTCAACAGAGGTGTGTGCAGGGGGCAGATAAAGTGGTCACTGCTTTTCATTGTGCTTCACCATAAATTCCAAGCACATGTGTGGCTGTCCAACTGCTTTTCTGGGACAAAATAGCACCAGAGACAGCCTACTGAGGAGGGGAATGGTTCTGTGCCATGCCAGCTCCTTTAAGACGTGAAGTTTTGAATCCCAGCTATGTGCCAGAGATGAAACACAGGAGAGCTATGGTGCCTGGCAGGCCAAAAACCTGGACACAGACAGGGTGAAGGCAGTGACTTGATAGAAGCCTGGGACACCAGAGGGAAGATTGTTTACTTTTATGTGAGGGATTCTTAAACAGTGCTGGGCACAAGCTCCCCTGTTCAGCACCCCTAATGCAGGCTAAAGGTATTTACACCAGCACCCCTCTTCCAGTGCCCTACAGGTGCATCCTTATTAGGGCAGATCTGGTTATGAGCCAGCACGTGGGCCTCTCCCCCAGAAGGACCAGCAGAGCCCCAACCCCCACTGCATGCAGCAAGTCTACTGATCATATAATGCTTCAAAATGTCAGCTTCAGTTCTTTAGTTCTGGTGGAAATAAGACCAGGCTTTTGTTTTCTTTTTGAATCAGGCCTGTAATTTTTTGTTCATTCATTAGTTTTTTTTTTTTTCCTTTCCTGTTTTGTTTTTTGGATCTGGCTTCTTTTCTTTTCTTTTTTTCCCCCCTGTTTGGAATCAGGCTTATAGGTTTTTTGTTTTTGTTATTTTGTTTTTGGGTTTTTTTTTTTTTTTTGGTTCCTTTTCCTTTTCTCTTTTTTGGATCAGACTTTGTTTTTTTTTAATCAGGTTTATTTTAACAAACAAATTCAAGCACACCCAGTTAAAGGTCCAAATACACCCCACTGCAAGCAAGGAGGAATTCTGCAGAGGACTAACCTGTGGGAAGGAGCAGCCAAATCACAACAGCAGGATGCACACAGCATCCACCAGAAAGCACTTCCTGAAGCACCAGGTCCTGGATAGCATATGACCTCTTCTTAATTTAGCCATTAGTCTCAGGAACAAGAAACATGACAAGCTTTCATAACACACATAGGACAGAAACCTAGACAAAATAACAAGAGAGAGGAATTCTCCCCCAAAATAAAGATCAAGAAGAAACCATAGTCAGGGATTTGCTCAAAACAGATTTAAGCAATATATCTGAACAAGAATTTAGAACAACAGTCATAAGAATACTAGCTGGGCTTGAAAAAAGCATAGAAGACACCAGAGAAATCCTTGCTGCAGATCTAAAAACTAAAAACTAATCAGGCTGAAATAAAAATGCTATAACTGAGTTGCAAAACTGACTGAATGTAATCACAATGAGGATGGAAGAAGCAGAGGAATGAATAGGAGATATAGAAGATAAAATTATGGAAAATAATAAAGCCGAAAAGAAGAGGGAAAGAAAAATGTTAGATCAAGAATATTGACTTAGGAAACTCAGCGATTCCATAAAGCACAGAAGGAAACGTTATATGGGGTGCCTGGGTGGCTCAGTGTCTGACTCTTGATTTTGGCTCAGGTCATAATCTCACAGTTTGTGGGTTTGAGCCCCTCATTGGACTCTGTGGTAATGCCATGGGGCCTGCTTAAGATTCTGTCTCCTTCTCTCTTTGCCCCTCCACTGCTTGCTTTCTCTCTTAAAATATATAAATATTAAAAAATATTTTAAGAAGGAAAGCTTATAAATAGGGCATCTCCCATGTTCCTTTGCAACCTCCATGAATCCTTTCTCGGACAGAATGGACTATGGGTCTGGATATCAATATCCATCTGGTTAAGCGACATCCAGATGACCAACAGGCACATGAAAAGATGCTCAACATCGCTCCTCATCAGGGAAATACGAATCAAAACCACACTCAGATATCACCTCACGCCAGTCAGAGTCACCAAAATGAACAAATCAGGAGACTATAGATGCTGGAGAGGATGTGGAGAAACGGGAACCCTTTTGCACTGTTGGTGTGATGCAAATTGGTGCAGCCAGTCTGGAAAACAGTGTGGAGGTTCCTCAGAAAATTAAAAATAGACCTACCCTATGACCCAGCAATAGCACTGCTAGGAATTTACCCAAGGGATACAGGAGTACTGATGCATAGGGGCACTTGTACCCCAATGTTTATAGCAGCACTCTCAACAATAGCCAAATTGTGGAAACAGCCTAAATGTCCATCAACTGATGAATGGTTAAAGAAGTTGTGGTTTATATACACAATGGAGTACTACGTGGCAATGAGAAAGAATGAAATATGGCCCTTTGTAGCAATGTGGATGGAACTGGAGAGTGTGATGCTAAGTGAAATAAGCCATACAGAGAAAGACAGATACCATATGTTTTCACTCTTATGTGGATCCTGAGAAACTTAATAGAAACCCATGGGGGAGGGGAAGGAAAAAAAAGAAAAAAAAAGAGGTTAGAGTGGGGGAGAGAGCCAAAGCATAAGAGACTCTTAAAAACTGAGAACAAACTGAGGGTTGATGGGGGGTGGGAGGGAGGGTAGGGTAGGTGATGGGCATTGAAGAGGGCATCTTTTGGGATGAACACTGGGTGTTGTATGGAAACTAATTTGACAATAAATTTCATATAATAAAAAAAATTTTTTAAATTAGTTCATATATGCTAACCTATTATATATGTTTATATACAAATATACATATATATAGTGTTTATAATTGTGTCATGGCATATGATATTTGCTAATATTATTCAGTATTTGTTTCATTTTGACAATATAGTAATCTTTTTTACACATTTTTAAAAAGTTTTGCTAAAATTCATGTACTATTTAAAGTGACTTCTTCCAACTTAACAGAAACCCATGGGGGAGGGGAAGGAAAAAAAAAAAAGAGGTTGGAGTGGGAGAGAGCCAAAGCATAAGAGACTCTTAAAAACTGAGAACGAACTGAGGGTTGATGGGGGGTGGGTGATGGGTATTGAGGAGCGCACCTTTTGGGATGAGCACTGGGAGTTGTATGGAAACCAATTTGACAATAAATTTCATATATTGAAAAAAAAATTAAGTGATTTCTTCCAGGGCGCCTCAGGGTGGCTCAGTCGGTTAAGCTACCGACTCTTGATTTCAGCTCAGGTCATGATCTCACGGTTTGTGGGTTCGAGCCCTGCATCAGGCTCCACACTATCCGTGCTTGATATTCTCTCTCTCTCTCCTCTCAGCCCCCTCAGCGTGCACACACACACTCTCTCTCAAAATAAATAAATAAATACATAAAATTTAAAAGTAAAGTGGCTTCTTACCAAACACAGTTTATTGTGCCAGATCACTTTCGTGCTGTGTTGAGTTCCCTACACTGCATTTAGTATTCCTCTACATTTAGTGGACATGTTTTTTATTCTTACCTTCCAAGTTAAAGGTGAAAATGTTCAGCAGGACCAGGCTTTTGCTATACATATCTTGTACTTTATCAAGTGGAAAAGTACTTTGATTAGTGGAAAGTAAGTAACTGAAAAAACAGAGTGAAATAAAATATCAAGCAGTTGAGGACATCCCAATATTGGAAATTGGGAATACATAACGGAGGAAGAGATGCTGATAGTTAATAAAACTATGGGAACCTGCTGAAAACCAATAAAGCAAAACAAAGAATCAACCATATATTTTCATCTTGGAGAATGATTAAGAGCTCTGAAAGTAAGTTCCATCACTACAAAAAGTTATTTTCTCTTTCTTGCTCATTGGTGATGCCTATCCATTTAAGCTTGTATTATATAATATAAACTTTTTTGTATGGCTCCCTGTATCTCAGTTAAGTTTTAGCAGCCCACATAAAGCCTAAAGCAAGCTGAAAGTTTTCCTTTTATTCCTTTATCTTTACTGGGCACCAACCTAAGCCATCTATCAGTGCTTTATACTCAGTTCCTGAATAGATATGTGTTACCTACAACATCTTCCTCAATCTCCCAGAGTTTTCAAAACATTCACTGCCCCCTTGAAATACTTTTAAGTCCAAAAATATAGACCTTTCAGCCCAAACTGATACTGCTACAATGGAACTATTGATTGCCTGAGTTTTTATTTCTGAAATATCATCAGACAATGGATTTGAACAGAAATGGGAAATTCATCCAACTTATCAGGTTTAGCTTCATGATGTATTGTTATTTAATAGGTATGTGTAGCAGCACAGAATCAAAAGGCATCGGAAGCCCTGAGACTAGAGGGAGAGTCACTGCTGAGATTTTATTGCTTTAGATCAACTTTGGGTGAGTTGATGATAATAGAGAAATAATAATAAAGCTAGAAATAAAACTTGAAGTTATTTGGAGATAGGATGATAGACGGGGATTTGAAAAACAGGTTATCTATGCTCTGGTCCCATGTCTTTACATAAGCATTCCAGGTCTCATTTTCCTCATCTGTAGGAGTCCCAAGTGTCTGTTGAGCCAAAAGGGGGAAAAAAAGTTTTTCCCATGTAGGATCTAATTCAGGATCACCCTTTTCATTTTGTTGTCACATTTCTTTGGACTCATTTAACATGGAACACTTATTCCATCTTTCCTTGTCTTTGATGATCTTAACAGTTTGAGGAATAAAGGGAATTTGTTTTATGGGTACTTTTCAATTTGTTCCTAATGTTTCCTTATGATTAGACTCAGGTTTTGCATATTTCCACAAATCTGCCTCATGACCTCTGTAAATTAGTTGCCACAGCTGTTGCTGTTGTCTCTGTCTCTCAGGCCTCCATTCCTAAAGAAGAATCTGATTGGCTGAGCTTATCTGTTGGAATCAGACCTTACAAGTCATAGGTAACTGTCCAGCCTGCTATGGAAGGTTTTGTCAGATGACCACACTTGGTCCAGTCAGCTGTGGTTGGGGTGGGCAGAAAACTTCACACAGTGCAACACATGGTTTTGGGGGGAGTAGGGTTTTAGAGCAGTTTCTCCTGGAGGGGTATGGAGCTGATGAGCAGACAAGTAATGGCCATCATGTCAGTCAGGGCCCCAGCAAGACAAAATGGTGCCAGCTGAGGAGAGTTTCATAAAGGGATTATTTCAAAGGTGTGAACAGGGTATAGGGAAACCATGGGGGAAGAGTAATCCCTGGGGCTGGAAAGGCTGAAGGGGTGAGGCAGTGAGTAGTTACCGGAACTCAGAGACAGTGAGAGCTCCCAGAGCTGTTACTCTCTGCAGGTGGAGGGAGGAATCTGCTTGCAATGACTCTGCTAGGCAACGACAGAGGAATATATAGATTCCCTGGCCTTTCTTTCCTTCTTTGCTCTCCTGACACGGCTCTCAATAGCTAAACACAGCTGCAGCAAGGAAACCATTGGTTCCTTCCATGTGATCAGACTGCCAGGACAGGGAAGAAGATTGAGACATGGAGCGTGGCTGTGATGGGCAAATTGAGACATGTAGCACAAAAGGCCTCCCCAGTTTGAGAGGACAGTTAAAGGTAAGGATGCTGAGGCAAAGGACTTTCACAGTGACTCAGAGGCAGGACTCAGAGCAGAACTCAAGTCTCTTATTATGCAGGGATTTTTTGAAAAGTGTAGGAGGAGTATTTTGTTGAAAACAGTCTCTGAAATATGTATGTGTTAATAACTTGTCCTCAGATTATTGTAGATGTAACTGGAGTATCCTTAAATATATATAGTAAAATGTGAAATAGGTTTTCAAAGGCCACTGTCTCCCAACAGCATGCTGTTAACACTTGGACTTGCTACCTTTATAGTCACACTTTTGATTTCAGGGGAAAAAAATTCTACTTAAAAAAAAAGTGTGTGTGTACATATATATGTTTGCATATATGTGAAAATACATGCATACATATGTGGGTTTGTATATATGTGGATTTGTGTATATGTACATGTATACATATATGGGTGGATTAGCCATGGAAACCTTAGTAAGAGTTAATTTAACATTCCTATTACGTGAAAAGCCCTCAAGAAATTTGAACATGAGGCTGGGCAAGCAGAGCAGTGGTGGAGGGATGTAACGGGAATCATCTGAGGCACTGCACATGGAGAAAAGACATAGCAGAGAAGAGGAGAGCCTACCAGAGGAAGGGAGGCAGTGACAACATGGGGCTCCTTAGTATTTTGCTTGGGGCTTACTCTTGAACAAACCTTTACATAATCAGCTGGATACCAAGCCGCCCTAACAATTGTCTTCAGATTGTCCTTCTCACCTAAAAATGGTTTATTTTTCCTTTACTTGTTCAAAGCCCACTCACCCTGTGGGCATAGCTCAAACCCATGCTAGGAACCACCCCCCCTCCCCCAACACTCATCTCCCCCAGATTCATGTAAATCCCCTTGTATTCTCAACAGTGGCCATGCCTCACCAGGCAGTTACTTTGTGCCATGCACTGTGCTGAATACATGAATGATTATTGCCGTTCATCCTCATAATACTCCTATGAGGAAGGGATTCATAGTTCTGTGTCCCAAATAAGGAAAGTGAGGCTAGCCCCAGGTAGCTGGTGGTGGAGTGATACATGTTCCTGGGCTTTGTGGTTCCACCCCTGGGTTCCCAACTCCATGCTTCCTGACTTAGTAGTGTGCCTTGAAGGTAAATCCTCATCACTATTATTGTAGTTATGTTGCTAGTGTCTAGTTGCTTTGAGGATAAAAATGTCTTACTCTCACACCATGTATCATGTTGCTAAGCACAGACCAGGTACTAAATAAAGATGAACTGACCAAAGGACTCTCTACCCTTTGCACCCACATGCATCTCTCCACCCATTACCACTCTTGCCAGCACCAGATTTGAAAACATGGGGTTTGAATGCAACATTCCCTGCCCATTTCACAAAGGGGAAGAGGTTGCTCCACCCAGAAATGATCAACGACATGTCATTCGGTAATGGACTTGGAGCTCTCTGGCTTTCCTGGTAAAGGGTGTTGATGATGGCTGTTCTCGGAAGCTGGAGATCTGTACCAGGAGGAGGGAGGGTGTTCACGCATGCGCACAGCCCCACACAGTGAAGGAGGTTGTTCACGCATGCACACAGTGCCCACTCACCGAGGGAGGGCGTTCACGCATGCGCGCTGCTCCTCTCGGCGCGGGAGAATTTCACGCCTGCACCCTGTCCCCTCTTTGGCACGAGACGGTGTTCACTCATGTGCCCCGGCCCCCTTCTGCAAGGGAGGGCGTTTCTGCATGCGCCCCATACCCCTCGGCGCAGGAGGGTGTTCAGGCATATGCACAGCACCCCACGGCGCGTGTGGGTTTCACGCATGCGTCCCGCCCCTCTCGGCGCTGGAGGGTGTCCACGCATGTGCACAACCCACCCCCGCCCCGTTCACGCAAGCGCCCCCCCCCCCGGCGCAGGATGTGGTTCACCCATGCACCCCGCCCCCCTCGGCACCAGAGAAAGTTCATGCTTGCGCCCTGGCCTTCTTTGGCACAGGAGGGAGTTCATGCACGCGCCTCGCCACCCCTCGGAATGGGAGGGGGTCACCCATGGGCTACGCCACCCCTCAGCGAGGGAGTAATGACACTATTAAACCTGACATTTCATGAATGGCTCTTTCCACTTTCACAGCTGAAGGAGCAGGCATCTCTTAAGGTAAGGGTTATGGTTAAGATTACAGCAAGTGGTTAGGGTAAGGGTTAGATCACACTTGCAAACCCTCAGGGAGATGGTTCACGCAAGTGTCCTGCCCCCGCCCTTGGCCCCGGTGGGTTTTACGCAAGCGCCCCACCCACCCTAGGCCCAGGAGGGGGTTCATGCATGCGCCCCACCCGCCTCCGCCTCCCCCCGCACCCGCCATGTAGGATTTCACGCATGCCCACCCCCCGGGCGAGGGGGGCGGTCACCGTTGCACCATCACCTTAGCGAGGGAGGGGTGTCACTCATGTGCTCTGCCCCACCTCTGCGCGGGAGGAGGTCACGCATGTGCCCCATCTGCGCCCCTTCATCGGGGATGTAATGGTGATGTTTCTTTTTAAGTCAGACATTTTTTGTGGCGCCTGGGTGTCTCAGTGGGTTAAGCGTCCCACTTTGGCTCAGCTCATGGTCTCACGGGTTGTGGGTTCGAACCCTGGGACGGCCTCTGTGCTGATGGCTTTGAACCTGGAGCCTGCTTCAGATACTGTGTCTCCCTCTCTGCCCCTTCCCCACTTGTGTTCTTTCTCTCTCTCTCAAAAAAAAAAAAAAAAAAAAAAAAAAAAATGAAGCTAAAAACATTTTAAACCAGCTCCTTAGGGTCTTCTTGTCTTCTTGTCCTATTCCCGCATCTTCACAGGAAGGTCCATTTCACCCATTGGAGGAGACAGTAAAACCCTCGTGTGGCCATTCGTATGAGTCACTATTTAGGGAACAAGTGATTATGCTACCTTTGCACGATCAGGATACCACTGCCGTTTCATGAATGTCCCTGGGCAGGGAGACCTCTAATACTAGAAATGCTAGACGTGATGTTACTGGTAAACAGGCAGGGTTTCTGTTTGCTGAGTTCCTTTTACTTTTAATCTTTCCTTGATTGCCTATATGTGTCGGGTCAACAATTGGTTTGATATTGATTTTACAGTTAGGTTATTTTGATCTTATTGTTAACAATCCGTGGTCATCTGCTCTGATAGAAGCTTATGCAAGGACAAATACTTGTTGCACATACTAGCATTATTGCTTGTATTGTGAAATTCACCCGGTCATAACTAGGAGTTGGTTGTCTATTTTTGGTATTCAGATCTTAAGATCATATACCAATGCCTGAGCCCTACTGTGAATGCTCATGGCCGCATTCCCAACAGCCGCCTACAGAACGCAAATCATATTTTTCACCCTTCTAGGACAGCCTTGATACACCTACATTGCGATGGAGAGGTGTCACACTTGCACCCCTTCTGTGCCCCTTCATCGGCCATGTAGATATGTCATGCCTGGACCCCTTCTTCAGCCATGTAGGGTCATCATGCCTGCACCCCTTCTTGGGCCATGTAGGGGTGAGCCGCCTGCGCCTGTTCATGGTCCATGTATGGATGCGTCACCTGTGCCCCTTCATGGGCCATTTCAGGTGTGCCGCCAGCACCCTTTCCTGGGCCATGTAGGAGTGAGCTGCCCACGCCTCTTCATGGGCCAGGTAGGGGTGAGCCGCCTGCACCCCTTCCATGTAGGGGTGTGCTACCAGCACCCCTTCTTGGTCCATGTAGGGGTGTGCCGCCAGCACCCCTTCATAGGCCATGGAGGGGTGAACCACCTGCACCCTTGCATCGGCGTCCTGTACCCTTTCATTGCCATTGTGGGGTGTGCCGCCTACAAACACGCGTGGGTGTCTTGCAACCCTTCATCGTAGATTTGCGGGTGTGCCGCTTGCCCCCCTTCATCAGCGGCTTGCACCCCTTCATTGGTGTTGTGGCGGTGTGCCACCAGCACCCCTTCATGGCCACTATAGTATTTGTACTGTCTGTGGTTTCAGGGATCCACCTGGGGTCTCCAGACATATCCCCATGGATAACGGGGGGGCTTCTGTAGTCGTGTTCTTCTGTATCACATCTCCCCACATGACCCTCATCTCCTGATAAATCTCACAGGATCAGGAACCACTTTTCCTTGCACTTTCTTTTTAGTGGAAACATCTTGCCTTTGGTAAGCATGGCCGCTTTGCCCTCTCCGCCGTCTGTTGGAGGCTCCCTTACCCTTGCAGCACTCTTCACTCACTGCTTTTGGGTGTGCGGTCTGTCTCCTGTTGCAGTCCTGCACAAATGGTAATTTGTACTGCGAGTGGCCACAGAAAACCGCCTGGAACTGGGACTCTGGGACTGGACTGCTCTTCTCTCTGGGGGACATACAAGTAGCTTTCTTCTTGGCAGAAGTGGATACTGGTCATTGGTGGCAGGAGGTGACTTCATATTTGTTCACATTACCACTAGTGCTGGTTCAGAGTGATGGAGGACAGCATGCTGGAGGATCGCAAGTGGAGTCCTCACTGTGGCCATGGGGGCAGTTACAGAGACTGTCCAGGGTCAGTTTTGGGTGTCTGGGGTATACACAGGAAATAGGAGAGGTTGAAAGCAAGGGCGAAACATCAGAAAACGTATGGCCTCATGAGGGGAGTATCTTGTGTTTTGTTGCCAAGAGAAGTAGCTCCCCCTGCCCCCATCCAAGGGAAATAGTCTTACCCCACCCCCAGGACCCCTAGAGAAAAGGTTTCGATGGCTTCACCTAAGACAATACTGTCGTGACAGAGAGCAGTGATCTTCAGTCTCCATGTCTAGTATTCGTGTTTACTTCCTGGAAAATAACCGGATGCCAGTGTACTCCAAACAGAGCTACAGAATCAGGTCCACATGGGATCAGGTGCCCACGCAGGGGAGTTACCACTTCGCACTGGTAGGAGACTGGGGAGCGAGTATGGGAGTGGATTCAAAGAGTATTAAACCAAAGAGGGTGATGTACGATAGGCCAGACATAGATACACAGTTCCTCCCGCAGGAAATGTAATTTAATGTGTTGCCTTGAGAACTGGGAATGGTCATAATAATGACTCACTGGATGCCTGTAGTCAACTAGGTTGAAATGCCAGAGCTTCCCTGACTTTCTTAGGGAAGGAAGATTCCAAGGTCCGAGGGAGATGGGAATGGGGACCTGTTGTGCGCACACCTGCTTGCTCTTATACCACAAACTTGGTGGCTTATGAGAACAAAATAGTGTTCTCTCACAGTTCTGGAGGCCAGGAACCCAAAGTTCGCTTCACTGAGACTAAGGTGTCAGCAGGGCTGTACTTCCTCTGGAGACCCCAGGGCTCCGGGGGACAGTGTATCCCTTCTCTCTGGTAGCTCCCGGTAGCCACCAACCTCCCTTGGCTTGTGTCCACATCACCCCAGTCTGTCTCCATGGACACAGTCCTTCCTCTTTTGTCAAGTCTCCCTTTGCCTCTCTAAGGATGCTCTTGATTCCATCTAGGGCTCACTCAGACAACCCAGTCCTCAAGATCCTTAACTAGATCCCATCGATGGGAGTTAGATTCCAGGTATTAGGACTTGATTTCTTTGAGGGCCATTGTCCAGCCTAGTACAATGTGTCCTTCCATAGGGAGGCAGCAAAACCATGCTAGCCCTGTGCAGTGGGGTGCTCACCGGTGAGCAGTGCCAGGGTATGCACTGCTGATAGGCACTGCAGCTGGACCGAATCTCCAGAGAATTATGCCCAGAGGGGAAAAAGCGAATCCTAAAAAGGTCACGTGCTTTTCGATTCCACTTGTAAAATATTCTCGAGGCAACAAAATCATAGAAATGGAGAGCAGATGAGGGCTTGCCAGACACCGCGGAGGTGATGGGGGCAGGAAGGAGGTGGGAATGTCTGCTGTAAGAGGACAACACTGGGGTCCCTGTGGAAGGCTTGATGCTCTGTTTCTCATGTGCATCACTTTCGAAATCCTGGCCGTGATCCCGTTCTAGAGGCAGAGAGAACATAGGGCATCTTCATGGTGTTTCCCAGTCACACACAGTCCCAGCAACCTCACGGCCACCCACCTTGCTACGTCTGTCCCCACGGCTCTGGCTGGTGCCCCGTTGCCACAGTTGAGCAGTGTTCCTAAGGGAGGAAGCCATCTTGCTAACGCGGCTCCTGCACCGCTTCACTCTCTCCTGCACACCTGGGGTTTCCTCGGACCGGCCATCCTGTGCACCTGCGGCTGTTTCTCCCAGCCCACGGGGAGCAATCACTTCCCATTCACCACCACCTGTTTTGTCTTCCTGAGTCCTAGCGTTGCAATTGTCGGCGCCTGCAGACCTTATCTCTGTCAGCTGAGACTGAGTGGGCTTCCTCTCCCACTAGTCCCTAGTTCTCATCTCATTAATGAACGACACTCACATTGCTGAAGCTCACAGTGAAGTCTCAACCCCCAGTTTGCGGACTACGTGGCACCATTTTACAGATACACGTGATTACTCCCTTTCTGTAAAAATTACTTCCATCCTCCTCCCACTGCCTGGGCCGCTGCTCACCAGTGTCTGTGTTGGTTTGTCCTCATCTTCTTCCCACTTCCCATCAGCTTTCCACCCGTCCTTACTCTGGGGTGATCTCAGCCAGCCTCAGGCTTCTATCTACCAGCAGCTGGGGCCTCCAGGTCTTTATGCTCTGCCCCCAGCTTTTCTTGTCTCCAGACGCCTGACTCCAATTATACACCACACAGGTGCTACTCTCCCCAGCCTCTGCCCCCTCCCTGAAGGCATCTCCTCTTCCCCTCCCTCCCCTCGTTTACTGGCCACACCGGCCCCTCCCTGCTCCCTGAGCATGTCAGGCACACACTCCTGCTTCAGGTCTTTGCACTTGCTTTGCCTCTCTCTGTCCGGAATGTCCTCCCACATACCCACATGACACACTCCCTCATTTCTGTCATATCTTTGCTCTGACGTCACCTGCTCAGTGGGGTCTCTGCTAGCTCTCTATCTAAAACTGAAAACTGCTCCTTCTCCGACCCAAACACCCGATCTGCCTTCCCCGCCTTTTTTTTCTTCCCGGTCCTTGGCATCATCTGTTTTTCTTACTTGCTTGCTGTCTGTTGCCTGCTGCAGTCCCTGCCAGAATGTCGGCTCCATGGGGTTCAAAGACCAAACTAGCTTTGTTTAGGGCTGTTTCCTTAGGGCCCTAGAACAGTGCCTAACTCCTACAAAAGCTCAAACACCATTCGCTGCATGAGTAAGTGTTGGGATTTCATATCAGTTTGCTGGGTCTGCCATCACAAAGCACCACAGACTAGGTGGCTTAAGCAACAGAAATTGATTTATTTATTTTCTCACACTTTAGATCAAGGTGTGGTTAGGGTGGGTCTCCTCTCTCCGTGACTGGTGGGCGACCTCCTTCCCACCGTCTTCACGTGGTCTTCCTTCTGTGTGTGTAGGTGCCCACTCTCGTCTTATAAGACACCAGTAATCAGATTAGGGTCCCTCCCCGCAAATAAGCTCATTCAACCTCCACTTTACCTTTCAAGATCTGGTATCCAAGTATAGTTACATGGGGTAGTTAGGACTTCAGCATATGGATTTTGGGGGCAAATCCATTCCATGACAGGTTTGTGTCTGTAGTACCTAGTCACTACCCACATGGGTTTGTTTGTTTGTTTGTTTTTCTGTATGCCCTTGTGCCATTATTTGCTCACCCAGTGCTAATCCCAGTTTGCCCTTACCCCAAGTTATAACTCTGTTTATTTATTTGTATAGGTTTGCATCTTCCTTCTACCTCTGTACTCCAAGTTCCTGGCTGGCACTGGAATTACATCCTTAGCATGCACATCATAACCTCCAGGTGAGGTAAGTATGATTACTCTCATTTCAAAAATCTACAATCTGAGGCTTAAAAGAGAGTAGGTCATGTTTCTGAAATCACAGTATTAGTAAGTGCTATCATTTTGATAACTTCGTTCTCATGGGCCCCAAAGCCCACATTCTTTCATCTACCACACTGTCCCCAAGATGAATGGGGAAAAGCCATACTTCAGCCTGATATATTATAAGCAATGGTACCTGTAAAGCTGGTGTCACATCTCAGGAAATGGGATTAAGTTTAGAATCTGAGTAATTATACCTACAGGTTGAATTTGAATCTCATATTCTTTTTTTTTTTTCTTCTGCTGCATTTTCTGTTATCCTCAATGATTATCTAAATGTATTTTTCCCTTGGCAAAATTTAGCCACTAAGAATACCAAGAGAGTTTGTTTCCTTTTTAAGAGGTCAGAATTATACAATGAATTCATAATGTCAAGGTAATAGCTGTTATTTTATCCTAAAATATACAGGAAAAGGTCATTGCCTTTGTTGTAAGAGTTTACCATGTGTTCTTGATAACATGCCTGAGCTCTATTGGTGAAAAACCATCGTAGACTTTGAAAGTCAGTTATTTATAGCTAGGAGAGTATCGTTCTCTCTTTGGGTGCAGCTGATTGTTTAAAATAGAACTTTGGGTTTTTCTCCATAGATTTTATATTTTAGAGTGAGCTTTGCATTAAAAAGTATGTTATATTTGCATTCATACAAGTTGGGCAATCATGAAATTGACAGGAAAGCAGCTGTTAATAGTTGTCATTTGGACATGTAGATGGAAATACTATAGGTCATGGTGTGACTCCTTATACCTGTTGAGCTCTGGTTTCATTTGGCATTTCCAAACCATTGCCCTGAGCTTATGGATGTTGATCAAGTGGCCATGTAAAGGTTGTTTTCAATTGGCATCAGGGGTGTAGAGATGGCTCTTAAGTTGTGTATGAAGAAGCTGTTGGTTCTCTGTTTCTATGTCTGTGTAGCTCCTAAAAATAGAAGACTAGAGCATTTATAGAAATACATTTTGTTCAAAGTAAATGCACCTTGTGAATGGGCTAAAGGCTTAGATAATAATCAATACTTTTGGAGTCTGATATTAATTTGTGAATTTAAAATAGGTCTAGGGGCATCTGGGTGGCTCAGTTGGTTAAGCGTCTGACTTCAGCTCAGGTCATGATCTCACTGCTCGTGACTTCGAGCCCCATGTCAGGCTCTGTGCTGACAGCTGGGAGCCTGGAGCCTGCTTCAGATTCTGTGTCTCCCTCTCTCTGCCCCTCCCCCGCTCGTGCTTTGTGTCTCTCTCTCTCAAATATGAACTAAAACATAGAAAATAGGTCTAGAATAAATCTGTAGACAGTAACATACTTATAATGACTGCTGATTAAAACAAAGAAATAGCCTGAATCTCCAAGCATAAATTACTGTTTTTCCTGAGGCACCCATCATATATCAGGTTGACCATTAAGCTGAATGAAAGCATCAATCTTTTAGTAACTTGGAAGAGATAGGCATACTATCTTAGCTAGTAAGGTTTGGTATGTATCATTGTTGTAGACCTGTTTTCTTTAATGATCAAAGAATTAATTTGAGGTCCCTTTTATTTGGGTATTCAGAATTAAGATAACTAACCCAAGGCAAATGAGTTAAGACCATTTTAGAACTGAGCTGGACTTAAAAAGCCAGATCCTGGAGTCATGATAAAGATAGTTTGAACATTCCATTTCATCAGTAAAAAATATATATATGTAGAGAGAGAGACAGAGAGAGAGCTCCTGGATGACAATCATCATGTTGGAGGAGAGTTTCTGGGGTTCCCAACACAAATGGTACATGATTTTGAGTCAAGGATACAGCCTCACTGACTGCACTTTTACTGAAATGATGGTTCGGATATCAACAATGTTGTCTGTTGGAATTGTCTTTTGCAAAACATATCCTTTCAGTTTTCAACATGATTAATTTACTAAAGAGAAAAAAATGTTTCCCTCTTTCTGAACCATAATCACATTTGTATTTAGAGTTATCATTGAAAATAGTATTTTTAAAAATTGTTAATAAATTAGAAGCAAACATAAATTTGCTTTTGAAGTTATGAAATGGAAAACTGTTCCCAAAGCAGTTATTTTACATTTTATAGGAAAACTAATCCTTTATGTTCTTACTGCATTTATGTTATATCCTATTCACTTTTCTTTCATGCTGTTCGTGTGTGTGTGTGTATGTGTGTGAAATGTGCAATATTTGGTCATTTAAAAAGCGTCACTAACTTATGCAAAGTCAGCCAGAAATAAATGCAATACATTATGTCCAAAGTAATCATGCAGGTTTTCCATGATGAGAAATAGTTGGTTTATCTCAAATGAATTTTTTCCCTCTTTCTTTTCTTTTTAACAAGCCAAGTCATAGGAGGATATTTTCTTTTTGCTAACCTTGAGGCAGGGCAAGAGCAGATTTGTGTCAGAGCACATGGTCCGTATTTATGAGAAACTAGGGAAATTAAGAAAGCCACTTAGTTACAAAACTTAGTGGGGACTCATGACTGACTTGGAGTTTTCAACAATATTCTGTGGGGAAATCTTTTATTTACTGGGTTACTGTTTTTTTTTTTTTTAATTTTTACTTAATTTGTTTTTTAAATTTACATCAAAAGTTAGTTACCATAACATGCAACAATGATTTCAGGAGTAGATTCCTTAATGCCCCTTACCCATTTAGCACATCACCCCTCCCACAATTCCTCCAGTAACCCTGTTTGTTCTCCACACTTAAGAGTTTCTTATGTTTTTGTCCCCCTCCCTTTTTTTATATTATTTTTGCTTCCCTTCCCTTATGTTCATCTGTTTTGTGTCTTAAAGTCCTCATATGAGTGAAGTCCTATGATATTTGTCTTTCTCTAATTTCCCTTAGCATAATACTCTCTAGTTCCATCCATGTAGTTGCAAATGGCATGATATCATTCTTTTTGATTGCCAAAAAATATTCCATTGTGTATGTGTGTTTATGTATGTATGTATGTGTATATATATATACACATGTGTGTATGAGTATGTATGTGTGTGTGTGTATATATATGTGTGTATATGTGTGTATGTGTACACACACACACACATATATATATATATATATACACACATACATACCACATCTTCTTTATCCATTCATCCATCAATGGAATTTGGGCTTTTCCCATACTTTGGCTGTTGTTAATAGGGCTGCTATAAACATTGGGGTGCACATGCCCCTTCGAAACAGCATACCTGTATCCCTTGGATAAATACCTAGTAGTACACTTGCTGGGTTGTAGGGTAGTCCTCTTTTGAATTTTTTGAGGAACTTCCATACTGTTTTCCAGAGTGGCTGCACCAGTTTGCATTCCCACCAGCAGTACAAAGAATTCCTCTTTCTTCACATCTTCGCCAACATCTGTTGTTGCCTGAGTTGTTAATGTTAGCCATTCTGACAGGGGTGTGGGGGATATCTCATTGTGGTTTTGATTTGAATTTCCCTGATGATGAGTGATGTTGACCATTTTTTCATGTGTCAGTTGGCCATCTGGATGTCTTCCTTGGAGAAGTGCCTATTCATGTCTTTGCCCATTTCTTCAAAGGATTACTTGTTTTGGGGGTGTTGAGTTTGAGTTGTTCTTTATAGATTTTGGATACTAACCCTTTATCTGATATGTCATTTGCAAATATCTTCTCCCATTCTGTCAGTTGCCTTTTAGTTTTGCTGATTGTTTCTTTCGCTATGCGGAAACTTTTTTTTTTTTTTTTTTTTTGATGAGGTCCCAATAGTTCATTTTTGTTTTTGTTTCCCTTGCCTCTGGAGACATGTTGAGTAAGAAGTTGCTGCAGCCAAGGTCAAAGAGGTTTTTGCCTGCTTTCTCCTTGAGGATTTTGATGGCTTCCTATCTTACATTTAGGTCTTTCATCCATTTTGAGTGTCTTTTTGTGTATGGTGTGAGAAAGTGGTCCGGGCTCATTCTTCTGCATGTTGCTGTCCAATTTTCCCAGTACCACTTGCTGAGAAGACTGTCTTTACTCCATTGGATATTCTTTCCTGCTTTGTCAAAGGTTAGTTGGCCATATGTTTGTGGGTCTATTTCTGGGTTCTCTATTCTGTTCCATTGATCTGAGTGTCTGTTCTTGTGCCAGTACTACACTGTGTTGATGATTACATCTTTGTAATACAGCTTGAAATCGGGGATTGTGATGCCTCCTGCTTTGGTTTTCTTTTTCAAGATTGCTTTGGCTGTTCGGGGTCTTTTCTGGTTCCATACACATTGTAGGATTGTTTATTGTAGCTCTGTGAAGAATGCTGGTGTTATTTTGGTAGGTATTGCATTGAATATGTAGATTGCTTTGGGTAGTATTGATATTTTAACAATATTTGTTCTTCCTATCCAGGAGCATGGAATATTTTTCATTCTTTGTGTGTCATCTTCAATTTCTTTCATAAGCTTTCCATAGTTTTCAGTGTATAGATTTTTCACCTCTTCGGTTAGATTTATTCCTAGGTATTTTACGGTTTTTGGTGCAATTGTAAATGGGATCGATTCCTTGATTTCTCTTTCTGTTGCTTCATTGTTGGCATATAGGAATGCAACCGATTTCTGTGCATTGATTTTATATCCTGCCACTTTGCTGAATTCATGGATCAGTTCTAGCAGTTTTTTGGTGGAATCTTTTGGGTTTTCCATATAGAGTTTCATGCCTTCTGCAAAGAGTGAAAGTTGGACCTCTTCCTGGCCGATTTGGATGCCTTTTATTTCTTTGTGTTGTCTGATTGCTGAGGCTAAGACTTCCATACTATGTTGAATAACAGTGGCTAGAGTGGACATCCCTGTCTTGTTCCTGACCTTAGGTAGAAAGCTCTCAGTTTTTCCCCCATTGAGGAGAATATTAGCATTGGGTCTTTTGTATATGGCTTTTATGATCTCGAGGTATGATCCTTCTATTCCTACTTTCTTGAGGGTTTTTATCAAGAAAGGATGCTGTATTTTGTCAAATGCTTTCTCTGCATCTATTGAGAGGATCATATGGTTCTTGTCCTTTCTTTTATTGATGTGATGAATCACATTGATTGTTTGGTAGACATTGAACCAGCCCTGCATCCCAGGTATAAATCCCACATGGTCATGGTGAATAATTTTTTAATGTACTGTTGGATTTGGTTGGCTCATATCTTGTGAAAGATCTTTGCGTCCATGTTCATCAGGGAAATTGATCATAGTTCTCCTTTTTAGTGGGGTCTCTGGTTTTGAATCAAGGTAATGCTGGCTTCATAGAAAGAGGTTGGAAGTTTTCCCTCTATTTCTATTTTTTGGGACAGCTTCAAGAAAATAGGTGTTAACTCTTCCTTAAATGTCTGGTAGAGTTCCCCCTAGAAAGCCATCTGGACCTGGGCTCTTGGTTTTTGGGAGATTTTTGATTACTAATTTGATTTCCTTACTGGTTATGGGTCTGTTCAAATTTTCTATTGCTTCCTGTTTCAGTTTGGGTAGTTTATATATTTCTGGGGATTTGTCCATTTCTTCCAGATTGCCCATTTTACTGGAGTACAATTTCTCATAATATTCTCTTATTATTGGTTTTATTTCTGCTGTGTTGGTTGTTATCGCTCCTCTTTCATTTTTGATTTTATTTATTTGGGTCCTTTCCTTTTTCTTTTTGATCAAACTGGCTAGTGGTTTATCAATTTTGTTAATTCTTTCAAAGAACCAGCTTCTGGTTTCCTTGATCTGTTCTACTGTTTTTTTGTTTTTTGTTTTTTGTTTTGGTTTTTGGTTTTGTGTGTGTGTGTGTGTGTATGTTTAGTTTCAATAGCATTGATTTTTGCTCTAATCTTTATCACTTCTTGTCTTCTGCTGGTTTTGGGTTTTATCTGCTGTTCTTTTTCCAGCTCTTTAAGGTGTAAGGTTAGGTTGTGTATCTGAGACCTTTCTTCCTTCTTTAGGAAGACCTGGATTGCTATATACTTCCCTTGCGTTACTACCTTTGCTGCTTTGCAGAGGTTTTGGCTGTAGTGTTACAATTTTCATTGGCTTCTGTGGACCTTTTAACTTCCTCTTCAACTTCTTGGTTAACCCATTCATTCTTTAGTAGAATGTTCTTTAGTCTCCAAGTACTTGCCATCTTTCCAATTTTTTTTTCTGTGGTTGATTTCGAGTTTCACAGCATTGTGGTCTGAAAATATGCACGGTATGATCCGATATTTCTGTACTTGTTGAGGGCTGATTTGTGTCCCAGTGTGTGATCTATTCTGCACAACATTCCATGTGCACTGGAGAAGAATGTATATTTTGCTGCTTTAGGATGAAATGTTCTGAATATATCTGTTAAGTCCATCTGGTCCAGTGTGTCATTCAAAGCCATTGTTTCCTTGTTGATTTTCTGTTTTGATCTTTCCATTGCTATAAGTGGGGTGTTGAAGTCCCCCACTATTATGGTATTATTATTAATGAGTTTCTGTATATTTGTGATTAATTGATTTATATATTTGGGTGCTCCAACATTTGGAGCATAATTGTTTACAATTGTTAAGTCTTCTTGGTGGATAGACCCCCTTAATTATGATATAACACCCTTCTTCATCTCTTGTTACAGTCTTTATTTTAAAGTCTAGATTGTCTGATATGAGTATGGCTACTCTGGCTTTCTTTTGGCGACCATTAGCATGATAGATGGTTTTCCATCCTCTTACTTTCAATCTGAAGGTGTCTTTCAGTCTAATGTGGGTCTCTTATACACAGCATATAGATGGGTCTTGTTTTCTTTTGCATTCTATTACCTATGTCTTTTGATTGCAGCATTTAGTCCATTGATGTTTACAGTGAGTACTGAAAGATAGTAGTTTATTGCCATTATGTTTCTTTTAGAGTTGGAGTTTCTGGTGGTGTTTTCTGGTGCTTTCTAGTCTTTATTGCTTTTGGTATTTTTTTTTCTTTTTTTCATCTTTTCTCCCCTCAGAGAGTCCCCCTGAAAATTTCTCGAGGGCTCGTTTAGTGGTCACGAACTCCTTTAAGTTTTGTTTGGGAAACTTTTAATCTCTCCTTCTATTTTTAATGACAGCCTTGGTGGATAAGGAATTCTTGGCTGCATATTTTTCTGATTCAGCACATTGCATGTATCTTGCCACTCCTTTCTGGCCTGCCAAATTTCTTTGGATAGGTCTGCTGTGAAACTGTCCTGCCTTCCCTTGTAGGTTAAGGACTTTTTTCCCTTGTTGCTTTCATGATTCTTTCATTGCCTGAGTATTTTGTGAATTTGACTATGATATTCCTTGTTGATGGTCGGTTTTTTGTTGAATCTTATGGGAGTCCTCTATGCTTCCTGGATTTTGATGTCTGTGTCTTTCCCCAGGTTAGGAAAGTTATCTGCAATGATTTGCTCACAGAACCCTACTACCCCTTTTCTTTCTCTTCATCTTCTGGGACCCCCATGATTCTGATGTTGTTCCTTTTTAATGAGTCACTGATTTCTCTAATTCCTAAATTGTGCTCTTTTGCCTTAGTCTCCCTCTTTTTTTCTGCTTCAGTATTCTCCATAAGTTTGTCCTCTCTATTGCTGATTTCCTGCTCTGCCTTATCCATGGCATACATTCGAGATGCAGCTCAGTTATAGCATTTTTTATTTCATCCTGACTAGCTTTTTTCTTTTATCTCCACAGAGAAGGATTCTAACCTATTTTCAACCCCAGCTAATATTCTTATTATCGTGATTTTAAATTCTGGTTCAGACATCTTGCTTGTATCTGTGTTGATTACGTCCCTGACTGTTGTTTGTTCCTGCTGTTTCTTTTGGGGTGAATTCCTGTTTCATCATTTTTAAGGAAAAAAAGGTATTAATAAGGTAAAAAAAATTAAAATTAAAAAATTAAAAGCAACACACACACACAAATCAAATAAATGATTTTTAGATCCTGGTGTGTTTTGGTCTAGCTATTGAAAGGAGCTTGATAGATTAGATAAAAAAGGGGGGGAAAAAGGAAAATGTTTGAAAATTTGAGAAAATGAATACAATGAAATAGAATAAAATGAAATAATGGAAGTAAAATAGAATTTGAAAACATTACAAAAAAGTAAAAAATTTAGAAGAAAAAATAAAGAAAAATATTTTTAATAAAAATTGACAGTAAAAATAGATTTTTCTCTTTCTGTATTCAAGAAAAAAAAGAAATAAAAAAAAGAAAATTGAATACATGGACCAGCAAACAGACTGAAATACGATTGAAATTACATTGCTTTCCCCTAGAAGTCAAACTATGAAGCACTTTGTAGTCCGTAAACTAAGCAGGCAGAGAGATTTGTGGTGTTCCTGAAGAGTGAGTTTGGCCCAGTCAGGTGGGGCTTAATGTAAGGGCTCTGTTCTCCACTAGATGGCGCTGCTTAGCTTACTAGGGTTGAATGTTGTGGCGCTTGTTGGTTTGTATGCGCATGCACTGCACGGGAATGGTGAAAATGGCATCACCCAGCCTCCCAGTCTCTAGTATAGGAACTCTGTGCTCTCCCCGACCAGCAATTGCACATCCATCCTTTGTCTCTGGTTTCTGTCCATTCCCCGCTTTAACACTGTCCATGACCAAGCCATCAAGTTGCCAGGCTCCACTTCCCTCCTGAGTTTTATCTCAGATGCGGCTGTGTTTCCCAACCCCTCACTTCTGAGGGACTGCAGCTTTGACCTACTCAGATCCTCTGGGGTTGGGTCTCAATGAGCCGTGGCCGGGTGCCAGCCTCACCCAGGACCATGCTGCTGTTGATGCCCAGAGACTGCAGCTGGGTGCCACAGAAGAAGTTCACACGATCCTGTAGGAGCAGCATTTCAGGGATTATGGCAAATCACAACCCACATCTGGCACCAGACTTCACCTTCAATGACCCTATTCCAGCACCAGCGAATGTGGTTGTTCTCTGGGGTCTGCTGGGACCAGGTGGCCGTACAGCCTCTACCAAATGTCCTTCTAGCAGTGAAACTGCTTCTCCCTGGGTGGCCCGAGGACCTTCCAGACCCCACTCTGCTCCTGGGGATTCACCCTTCCCACCAGAGCACCACCAGGTATTGAGCGTTGGAGTTTCAGACTCTGCACTCCCCCTGTTTATAGAGCCTTAATGGAATTTAAACCCTCTCCTTTCTCCCTTTTTAATTCAGTCCCTGCGACTGTTTCCACTATTCCACTTTCTTTCTGGCTGCTTTTGAGGGGGCTGCTTTTCCCATACTCTCCTCCCTGTCTCTGTCCTCTCTCTGCAAGCAAAAACAGCTCCCAGACCTCTGCAGCTTCTGTCCCCTGTTTACCTCTTTGTGCTGTGTACCTGCTGAGTTCTGTCGTTCAGGTTATGCAGATTGTTGTGTTAATCTTCAAATAAGTTTTCTAGATGTATAGGATGGTTTAGTGTTGATCTTGCTGTATTTCATGGATGTGAGATGCAAAAACAACTTCCATGCTGTTCCGCCATCTTGGCTCCCCCACCTACTGGGTTAGTTTTATAGAGCAAACTCTATTTTTTTTTTTTTTTTTTGGTTATAAGAAGGTGTTTTAGATACCACAAAGACCATATCTCCACTAAAAACTTTTAGCCCATCATGTTCTTGCTGACCAGAATTTTCTCTCTGGCAAGCCCGCTTAAATTATGCCATTGCCCTGCTTGACAAGCAGGATTAGCTTCCCTTTATCTTGTAGGTTGGAGTATAAAATCCTTAATAGGGTTTTTATACTGTTTACCAAACCCTCCAACTCTTCACTCTCACCTCTTCTGTCTCTGCCTTTTCCAGCTGCTTGGTCTCATTGAAATTCCTAAGTGCTAATATTAAACGGGTGGTAGTGCCACCCTGCCATCCTACTGCATTTCTCTGGTCCACTCACCTACATGACTGCTCCATAGCTTTCCTTCACTCCTCCAATCTCTAATACATCAGTCTTTTTTTAAAAATTTTTTAAAAGTTGATTTGTTATTTTTGAGAGAGAGAGAGAGAGAGAGAGAGAGAGAGAGAGAGAGAGAGAGAGCACAAGCAGGAGAGGGGCAGAGAGAGAGGAAGACACAGAATTTGAAGCAGGCTCCAGGCTCTGGGCTTGAACCCACGGACCATGAGCTCATGACTTAAGCCGAAGTCGGACGCTTAACCTACTGAGCCACCCACGCGCCCCTCTAATACATCAGTCTTGATCATTCATCGCAGCTGATTGCTTTGTTCTCTATTCCACTGAAAAAGCGGAATTAGTTAGGAGATATATCTTTCTGCTCCTAGAGAGGAGTTGTCCACGCTCCTGCCTGAAGCCAGCCCCTCCAGCCTTACATTAGATCCAATAGATTCACTACATTCATTTCCTTCCCCCTTACTTAGGATGTTGGCAACTCTCACCTCCTTGGCATGTCAATTTCCCCCTCTTGACTGCATCATCCCCCAAAGTATATAAACATGTTGCTTTCCCCTAAGAAAAATATTCCTCTCCTGATCCCATTGGTCAGTCTTAGATACCATTCCATGTTTCTGTTCCCCTTTTGCTGCTGACACCAGAAATACATTAATTTTTTCCAGTTTCTCTCATCCATGACCTCTAGAAGCTACTCAAATCAGGCTTCTTTTTTTCAAGGTCATCAAAGACCTCCATACTGCTAAGTCCCTTGGGCAATACTAGACTTCTTTCTTTATTCTTAGTCTTCATATTACTTGACCTATCAATACTATTTAGATTAATGCAAATATTCACTGTTAGGGACTGAATGTTTGTGTCCTACCCTAAATTTATATGTTAAAACTCTACTCCTCAATATGATGGTATTAGGAGATGGGACATTCAGGAAGTAATTACATTAGATGCAGTCATGAGGATGATGTGCTTAGGGAAGGGATTAGTGCCCTTGTAATGAGTCATGAGAGAGCCTGCCTCCTTTCTCTGCTTCTGCCACATGAGGATACAAAGAGAAATCTGTACCCTAGAAGAGAGCTCTCACCAGAACCTGACCATGATGCTCCTTGATCTTGGACTTCTAGACTCCAGAACTTTGAGAAATAAATTTGTATTGTTTATAAGCCGCCCATGTGTGGTATTCTGTTATATTAATCGGAACTAAGACACTCTCCTTGATACAGCTTCATCACTTGGCTTGCAATATACCACATTGCTCAAGTCTCTTCTTCCTCAGTGTTTTCTTTGCTGGTTCCTGTTGTCTCCCCAAACCCTAAATATTGGAGGCTCCACATCTCAATCCTTACATCTCTTCCTTTCACTGTTATCACTGTCCTAAATACCTTTTCCCCTGATGATCTTCAAATTTAAATCACCAACCCAGACCTCCCCCAAACTCCTATCTCCTATTTCTCCACTTGATGCCCTTGCTTGTATGTCTAACAAACGTCTCAAACACATTATATTCAAAACTAAAATTGTGATCATCTTACAACCTTCTCATTCCACAGTCCTCTTCCCATAGTAAATATAAGTTCTGGGGCACCTGAGTGGTTCACTTGGTTAGGCGTCCGACTTCAGCTCAGGTCATGATCTCGTGGTCTGTGAGTTCAAGCCCCACATTGGGCTCTGTGCTGACAGCTCAGAGCCTGGAACCTGCTTTGGAGTCTGTGTCTCCATCTCTCTGCATCTCCCCCACTTGCACTCTGTCTCTCTTTCTGTCTCTCTCTCAAAAATAAATAAATATTAAATTTTTTTAAAATATATAATTTCTATTTTTCTAGGTGTTGGGTTTTAATTTCTTGGAGTTTTTTTTTGACTCCCCACTTTATTTTATACCCTACCCTCATATCCAGTCTGTCAGCAGGTACTGTTGGCCTTACCTTTAAATATATCTAAACCAGACTCCTTTTCATCCTCTCTGATATTACCACCCTGGTCCAAGCTACCATGATTCTTCATCTAGAACATTGTAGCCACCTTCTCATTGGTATCCTGCTTTCTCCCTCTTTGACTCATAATTTTATTATTTTTTTTAACACAGAAGCCAAAATGGTCCTTTAAAAACTGAAGTGTGACTATATGACTCTTGCACTCACAATTCTGCATTATCTTCCAGCTCTCTCAGAGTAAAACCCAGAGTCATTACCCTGTGGCTTACGAGATCTTATATTATCTGCCCCCATCCTTGCTAGTGTTGACCTTATCTTCTACCAGTCTCTCCTTCCCTTACTCTGCTCCACCTATATTGACCTCTTTGCTGTTTTTCAAACACACCAAGTTTTTATTTCAGAAACTTTGCAAGAAACATGGAAAGGATTTCCTCAACTATACCCATGGATTGCAGCCTTCCCTCCTTCTGGCCCTAAAGCAAATGCTATCTTGTCAGTAAAGCTTTCCCAACCACCCTAACTAAATTACACCATCTTTCCCAACTTTGAATTCTCATACCCATTTATTTTTTTCCATAATACTCATCCTGAGCTCATATATTATATCATTTTGCCTATGTTTTTGGTAAATGATCTGTTCCCCAACCCCCCCATTGAGTATTAGCTCCATGAGGACAGAGAGTGGGGTCTTTTTTGTGAATGCCTATATCACTGGTGCTTTGAACAGGGCTTCAATAAATACATGTTCAAAGATCAAATACCTTTGTATCTTTATATGAACTCTTTCCTCTGAGATGTCCTGAATGCTGTTTATTTGGCAGTTTTTTAAGTCTTTTTGTAATACAGCATCCTGTCAGATTTTCCTCTCTCATGAAAACAGCTTCTAGTTGCATTTACTAAAATAATAATAATCACTAGTGTTTATATTATGCTGACTCTGATCTAAATGCTTTATCTATTTTATAGGTACCATAACAACCCCATGAAGTAGGAGCTATTGTAATGTCTATTTTACAAATGAGTTGACACAAGACATTCAAATTTACACAGGTAGTAAGTAGTGGAGCCAGGATATTTTAAACTCAAGGAATATGGCTCTAAAGGCTGTGCTTTCAACCATTGTGTTACGCTGCTTATAGATAGAAGTTGTTTTAAGGAGGTCTGCAGAAAAGGTGAATAGAGACTTTCATTTGACTTATGGAAGCCAGCCAGTTCCTCTTAGTGATGGCATCTGAGTGTTCTCAAAAAGGATTGGATAAATTTGCATAAACGAGTCTGTGGATATTTTAGGAAGAAAGGTTGAGTTATGACTTCATTTCTGGTATGTTACGGTGTTAGAGAAGGTGACAACTCTTATTATCATGGTGAGACATGGGATCAGAAATAGTTCTGAGTTGTGGCAAGAAGCAAAGAGAGTACTCTGTTTCTATGATGTGGCAAACCCTGGAACTAGTCCTAACCCAGCCAGCTAGCTCTCCTGTAAGCAACTGGGCAGGTGAACTGAAAAACTGAGTCAGGGAAGCCTTGAAAACTGGGCCCATTAGGGCAAGACATCATCTCAACCAAACCCTATAGCTGTCCTCATAGGGCCTTTGGGAAAAGTTTCCTCTGCAGGAGCACAGCCCCCTACAGTCTTCTGTTCAGTTCTTGCCATTATTCCTAAAAAAAAGTTTGTCTCACAGCCTGAACTCCATAATCACTAACCCTTGAGGTGACAGGCACTCTATAATCACCTGACTTGACCTCACCACTCTGGGGCTGCCTTATGCCTTGCAAATATGCATAGATGAGGGAATGACAGAGCATTGATCCTCAGAGTCCTGGCCCCTTCTCTGAGCATAATGCTGGGGAGTGTGTTCTTCCATCCTCAGAATCTTTATGGCTGTGAATAGATGCTGCCTTTCTCGGGGCGCCTGGGTGGCGCAGTTGGTTAAGCGTCCGACTTCAGCCAGGTCACGATCTCGCGGTCCGTGAGTTCGAGCCCCGCGTCAGGCTCTGGGCTGATGGCTCAGAGCCTGGAGCCTGTTTCCAATTCTGTGTCTCCCTCTCTCTCTGCCCCTCCCCCGTTCATGCTCTGTCTCTCCCTGTCCCAAAAATAAATAAACGTTGAAAAAAAAAAAAGATGCTGCCTTTCTCCTTGAGATAACTTCTGAACCCCCAGTACCATGCTTCCAACACAGCCTGCTGATGCCAGGTTTTAAATCTCCACTTAGCAAACTGGGTTAGGGCAAAACTGAATCCCACTGCTGTTTTGATGTATGAAAGAGAAGAGAATTTGAGAGATTCCGAATGAGTGAACTTTCTGTTACAGTACGTGATGGCTGGTAACTCCAAGCATAGCAGAGTAGCATCCCATTAATTGCACTCAAACCTTAAAGAAAGATGACCAGGTGTACTTCCAAATCCATCACAAATGGATTGACTTCCTTATTGACTTCCTTCAAGCTAAATGTTAAACTGCTGTTTCAGCATTTCCTTGCCTTGGTCATAATGCTATTAGTCATTAGTTGATATTTCTGTCTCTCCCCACTAGCCAGTAAATTCCTCAAGGGTAGGAACCATGTCTGGTTGATCTACTCACCCTTAGACTTAGTTGTGCCTGACATGGTAAGACTCTTACTATATCCTTGATAATTGACTGGACAAATGAATGAGTCATGGGTGGACAAAGAATTTCTCTTTTCAGATTGTTATTGTATACAAGGTATACATTTTAACAAAAACTTTATCAAGAGACCATGTCATAGCGAAGGAGGGATTTGTGGCAGATATTTTGGGACAGCTGTGTTTTTACAAACATTATGCTTCAAAAGAGGTTTCCTTTATACAAAGTTGGTATCTAATATACATATGTTAAATCACCTGAACTGAATTTATGGAACAGTAGAAAGAGCAGATCTGGTTATAGTCCCATTTTTGCCACTGACCTTGAACAAGGAGGTTGACTTTTTAAGTCCCTTCTGGCTCTTTTGTTCTACAGCTTTGTGAATTTATATGTGGAAGTAAACTATGCATTTGTTTCCTAGTAAAATTAGTGAAAAGGCAGATAAAAACACCCAGCCCCCCTCAAAGCAGAGCCTACTTCTCTGATAAGAAAAGAATGTAAGGAATTCTCCCTGTTAGGCTCCATTGGGTATGGATTATTTTGCATTTGTGGCAGTAATCTCAGAAAAAGCTATTGTTTGAACATTTGACTCATGATAGATATAAATATAAACCCATATACTTTCTTTTGTTCAAATGGATGTAATTCTAACACCTTCAGAAAACCTCATAGATTGTTGGAAAAGTTCCATGAGACCAATAATGAAATTATAACATAATCTGTTGTGTGATTTGGAGGGCTTTATAGCTCCATTGCTAAGAGAATAGAATAATATCTTGGTAAACTGGCATCTATGAGGATCACTGATTGTTAATTAACCTCTACATTGTTATAAATTTACTGAAAATACCATAATAATATTGCTTTGATTGATCAGAAAAATTCTACCACATATGTTCAATAGGTACTGCATATAACTTACTACCACAAAATCTTATATTGATTCACTTACCGATATTAATGACCACATAATGACATATATGTATATTTTCTGCAGCTCTGCTGTTAGGTTTAAACAGATTCAAGCCCATAGACCTGTGCTCTGAAGCAAATTGGATACTGCTAGTGCAGAGGGTAGAGGACAGGTGTGATGTAATCAGAAGGGCTTAGAGTCTTAATCAAATAAACCAGTGAATGTTTGGGTTATCTCCACTTTGAAGTGATTTTCAAAGCAAAAATGTGCTTTGCAATAATAAGATTTGGGGTTAAAAAGTCATGTATAATTGGGCCATTAGGTTTGCGTCAGAGAAAAAAATCTCCAGTTCTAAGAACTGTCAGGAAAGAGGGGAAAATAGCCCCAGCCCCCAGGAGTAGAATCTGGGACTTTGACAATAAACTGGGGGTAGAGAAGCCATGGTCAAATGTCAGGAAACATCTGGGAACCTTGCAAAAGTTGCACCTACTTAGACTCAGATTTAATAGGGCTTGTTTGGCATGGGCTTTAGGAATCTGAGTTTTTAACAAGCACCCTACCAAATAGAAAATTCCTTACAAGTGAGGAGTATTCCCATGTAAAACATATCAGTCATTTGCATAAAGAGTTATTTTTTCCAGAAGAATAAACAGATTTTTTTTTTTATTGTGTTCATTGCCTCAGACTTTAGGGCATAATGTATGTAGGCATAGCGACCTCAGGATATGTTACAACCTCTTGTTTCCCTCTTGGTTTTTAAAAAAGTTATACCTTGTCAGCTCAAATAGAATTAAAAAAAAATTTTTAATGTTTATTTATTTTTGAGACACAGAGCACAAGCAGGGGAGGGGCAGGGAGAGAGAGGGAGACACAGAATCTGAAGCAGGCTCCAGGCTCTGAGCTGTCAGCACAGAGCCCCACACAGGGCTTGGTCCAAGAACCACGAGATCACCACGCGAGCCGAAGTTGGACGCCTAACCGACAGAGCCACCCAGGCGCCCCTCAAATAGAATTTTTAAAGCATGCTTGAGAAGTTTGAGCCAAATTTACCACATCTATTTTTTTCCAGTTTGAATTTTTATTGGAGAAGCAAAGTTTATTTATTAATTTCCCATTGATAATTTAATTTTTCCCATTTATAATCTAATTATGTCAAGCTGTATTTTAGCCATGAAAGGTATAAAGATGAATAAAATTGTCCCTGTCCTCAAAGAGCTTATAATCTTTTAGTGGGTGAAAGGCGTATAGGTAAATAAGTGTAATAAAATGTGATTAGTATTATTATCAGAACATATTCCATAGTATGGTTGGAACAGAAGAACTGAGTCAACTCTCACTAGATGGGAAAAGGGTCCCAGAAAGGCTGTATAAGGAAGTAGATGCTTGACCTGATTTTTTTTCTTGCTTTATTGAGATATAATTAACAAATAACATTATGTAAGTTCAAGATGTACAATGTGATGATTTGGTACACATGTATATTGTGAAATTATTACCACAGTAAGGTTGGTCAACACATCCAACACCTCACATTGTTACCTGTTTGTGTATGTGGGGTTGGGGGTGGCAAAAATACTTACTCTGTTAGCAACTCTCAAGTATACAATACAGTAAGTATTGTTAACCATTGTCACCATGCTGCACAATCCCCAGAACTTACTTATCTTATACTTGAAGGTTTGTGTACTTTGACCAACATCTTTCCATCCCTAGCCCTTGGCAGTCACCAATTTGCTCTTGGTTTCTATGAGTGAATTTGACTTTCTTAGATTCATAGATAAGTGGTATTATGTAAGATTTGTCTTTCTCTTTCTGACTTATTTCGCTTAGCATAATTCTCCCAAGGTCCATCCATGTTGTCACATATGGGAGGATTTCCTTTGTTATGGCTGAATAATATTTCATTATGTGTATTATATTCATATGATATATCATATATCCATCTATATCTATATATATAAATCACATCTTCTTTGTCCATTTATTTGTCAGTGGATACTTTGGTTGTTTCCATGTCTTGGCTATTTTGAATAATGCTGCAATGAACATGTAGGGGCAGATATCTCTTTGAGGTAGTAATTTGGTTTCCTTTGGTTGTATATACAGAGTGGGTTTGCTGGATCATATGGTAGTTCTATTTTTTTTTAAGTTTGTTTGTTTGTTTGTTTGTTACACCCAGTGTGGGACTCAAACTCATGACCCTGAGATCAAGAGTTGGATGCTCCACTGGCCTAGTCAGCCAAGTGCCCTGGTAGTTCTATTTTCAATATTTTGAGGATCATCCATACTGTTTGCCATAGTGGGCATACTAATTTATATTCTTACCAGCAGTGCACAAAGATTCCCTTTTCTGTACATTCTCACCAACACTTGTTATCACTTGTCTTTTTTATAATAAGAATTCTAACAGGTGTGAGACAGTTATCTCATTATGATTTTGATTTGCACTTCCCTGGTGTTAGTGATATTAAGCACCTTTCGTGTACCTGTAGGCCATTGTGTGTCTTTGGAAAAATCTTTGGGAAAATGTCTATTTAAGTTCTTTGCCCATTTTTAAATTGGATTATTTGTGGGTTCTGCTATTGAGTGATATGAGTTCTTTAAATATTTTGGATATTAACCCCGTATCGGATATATGATTTGAAAATATTTTCTCTCGTTCTGTAGGTTCACATTTGATTTTATTGACAATTTCCTTTGCTGTGAGATGCTTCTTAGTTTCATGTAGTTCCACTTGTTTATTTAATTTTTATTGCTTGTGCTTTTAGTATCACATCCAAAAAATGTTGTCAAGACCAATATTAAGGGGCTTTTCCTGTTGGTTTTCTTCTAGGAGTTTCACAGTTTCATGTACAACATTTAAGTATGTTGAGTTAATTTGTGTGACTAGTATAAAATATGATTTCAATTTCATTCTTCTGCATGTAGCTACTCAGTTTTTCCAGCACCATTTATGGAAGAGACTGTCCTTTACCCATTGTATATTCTTGCCTTCTTGGTTATAAATTAATTGACCACATATGCATGGATTTATTTTTGGGATCTTTATTCTATTGGCCTATGTGTCTTTTTTTATGCCAGTACCATAATGTTTTGATTGCTGTAACCTTGTGATGCAATTTCAGTCAGGAAGTATGATGCCTCTAGCTTTATATACTTCCTCAGATTGCTTTGGCTATTTGAAATCTTTTGTGGTTCCATACAAATTTTAGGGTTGTTTTTTTTTTTCCACTTCTGTGAAAATGCCATTGGAATCTTGATAGAGATTGCATTGACCTATAGATGGTTTTAGGTAATATGGACATTTCAATGGTATTAATTCTTGTGATCCATGAACATAGGATATCTTTTCATTTGTTTCTGTTTTCTTTAATTTTTCATATAAGTTTTATAATTTTCCGTGTACAGCCCACTGTCTCCAGAAATGTAGGTGCTACTGGGTCCTATAGAATATGTAGATTCTTCAAATGCCCCCACTCTTATTCGTGTTGTGGACTCTGTGGCCTATAGAGGAAATGGAAGAAATTCCCTCTGATGCCTAATATACAGACAGGTCTACTTGGGGAAACCCACACAGAGGAACTCAAGTTGCTATTCAACCCAATACTGACACCATCTGGGTGGAAACAGGAACAAGCTAAGCAGTCACTGGGCTGAACTCAGAAAGGTTTCATTGGTGAGCACTCATGAGCTATAGCCATTAACCCTTTGCACTGACAGGTGGGCTAAAGAGGTAAGCCTAGAATTTAAACACTGGGAAGCCAAAGGGCAGATTATCATAACTAAGCCCTATGGTATCAGGACATTTGGCTCACCTGCAAGAGCCTGAGGTGATCCTCACTGTTTTCCATGTCCTGGCTCATAAAGCACTGGTTGGTAGAAAGGAAAAATGGAATATTAAAGCAGCAGATTGAATTATTAACAGGGAAAACCACCTTGGCCCAGTGACTAATGTGCTGTCACAGGCTTTAATGCATTTGAACGATCAAACAGTAGGGTCTGTGGCCCCATATGCCAGACTGGGGACCCCTGCTGAGGCACCCAATACTATAAAGGTATAGAAGTCTAGGGAGACAGTTATGGCCCCAACTCTCACTGTGGATTCATATGCTGTGCTGCTGAGAACACCAAAAGGTGTTGTCTACTGGAATTTGCACTGGGATGTCCTATAGGTTAGGTGAGTTACTCTATATCCCTGGGTGAGAGGATATACTCAATCTCCATTGTGATTCTGTTGTTCTGCTGAAAGTATACCTGTGGAAATGCACTATACCTGGAATGGAGCACACCCCATCGAAAGAGGAGAGACATGGGGGTCCTGGTATGGCATTCTGCCCCAATCTATCGCCTCATGCCTGACAGTGCTGCTTCCCCCTGCCAACATGCATGGGATGCACAATCAGGTTAAGTTACTAAAGCTGCTGGTCTCCCTCTCCTTCAAGGCCATGAGGCACTGACACACCCCTGGCAATCAGGCTGATCCCTAGCCTGAGTATAAGCCCTAGCAACTGACTTTGCAGTACATACAGCAGATTAAGTACAGTTACTGTAGAGCCTTGGAATGGATGGAATGGCATATTGCCAGGATTTGCCCTTAAAATACAGTGACTTGGTAAATGTGACAACATGTACTATGTTCGTTTGTTTGCTTCTTTCTTTCTTTCTTTTTTGGTGGAGGTTTTGGGTTTTCTCTATATAATAAGATCATGTTCTTTGCAAATGGGTGATTTTACAACTTCCTTCCTGATTTGGAAACTTTTTATTTCTTTCTTACCTGATTGCTGTGGTAGGACTTCCAATACTATGTTGAATAGAAGTTGAGAGAGTGGATACCCTTGTCTTGCTGTGGATATTATAGCAAAAACTTTCAACTTTGACTACTGAATGTGATATTCACTGTGGGCTTATCATATATGGCCTTTAATTATGTTGAAGTAAATTCCTTTTATACCAAATTTATTGAGAGTTTTGAATTTTAAGTTCTTTTGCATCTAAGTCCTCCAAATCCCTGCGTAAGTGCTCAAATGTGGCCTGGGCAAGAAAACACTGACAGCAGCAGCTAAGGTGACCTCGTGTTGTGCTTTTATTCTGTGAATGAACTGGAATTAAATGCTGTCCCTGCATAATTCTCCCCAAGTCCCATAAGAGAAGTTTCCAGGGCTAGATTCTCCCTCCTGGTTCCAAGGGCCCTGGGTGACTCCTTATGCCCGTTCAACAACTAGGACACAGAGGTCAGGGGGACACTCCTATGGCCTCAGGTGTCCGTCTCTGCCTGGTTTGCCCATGCCCTGCTGGAGGTGATGCCAGGGCCAGAGCTAGTGAGGTGTCTGGGGAAGGGAGAAGGGGCCGAGGGCAGCCCAGCGTGGTGACTCCACTTGCTTGTAAGACCATGGCTCACTGCTCCATCCACCATCCCATGGATCTGCTGCCTCTGCTGCCTCTGAATGCTGCTGCTGCTTCCCGGCCCCAGCCTGTGCCAGCACAGGTGAGTGAGGGATCTGCCCTTTGGGGACTCATGAGTCCTGCAGGACTCCTCCAGCTCTTTCCCGGGGTGCCCAATCCTGCCTTCCTTCCGTGGGTCCCAGGAGCTCTGTTTCCCCAGCCCTCCCTTGGGGCCTCCATTCACTCACCCTTCCCAGGGTCCAGGAATAGTATTCTCAGCCTCACCAGGGGCCCAGAGTCCCCACCCCACCACACTTTATCACCTCCTCCTGCCATCTGCAGCTCTCCCAGCTGCTGGCCTGTGATCCTGAGCTGACCCTTCACTCAGTCCATCCTTGGGGACTAAGATGGCACCACAAGGGTGGGGGGTGAGGGGAACATCGGAGGATGAGAGAAAAATGGGCAGAGGGAGCTGAGCCTGAAGGTGGGGAAAGCACATATTGTCTCTTGCTCATACACCCCAGGAGTCACCCTTGAAGGGCCCCCTCTGCAGCTGCTTATTTCTGAGCTGCACAGACACACCTATGCAGAGGAAGAAACAGACACCTCAAACACAGAGACACACAGGCATGGAACCACCCACAGCCTCATCTGGGGACTCAGGTATGGGGCTCATAGACAGGCTCACACACAGACCCACACAGCAGAGTTAGACACCCTGAGGGGAACACACACACACACACACACACACACACACATACACACACCAGACATAGCCAATGACATCCTGAGGGGAATACACACACATACACACACACACACACACACACACACACACACACACTCAGGGCTACATGAATCAGCCCCATAAAGCAAACTCTACACATACTAGACATACACACAGAAAACACACACACATACCCACAGGTATGTTCAAGAACACTCAAAGGGGCCTCAAATTCACACATAGGACCAATACACACACAGACATGAAAGAGATACACACAGATACTCCCACAGGGACACACATACCCGAGAGATACAGATAATACAGTCACGGACACAGAGATTTGCACAGTGGATATATGCTCATTCACAGACACAGATACACATGCACACAGATAAACATGAGTAAAACATGAAAACAACCAAAAAGAGGAACCTCATGTCCATAGTCAATATACTCACAGAAACAGAACACAGGCTCACAGGTGCATACTGTAGATTCACACACACACACCACATTCCACATAACTCTGGCACTCCATTGAAGGCCAGCACAGGCAGATGGAATGCACAGACCCTGGCATGACCTGTTCCATCTAAGTTGTCATGGAAGAAGGCATTTTCCTGGTTCCAACCCTGTGCTGGGCATCTGTCCCATGCCAGTGGCTTATGGAGGGTTTTGGCCAGACCTGGATTCCAGAAAGGGTAGAATGGCCATGAGGACAGGAGTACAGGGTAGGGACAGGGTACACTTAGAGCGGGGGTGTTTCACAGGGCCAGGTCAAGTGCGGGAGACAGGCGAGCCTCCCCAGGATCCCTCCTTCTGTTTCTCTACCACCTGGGGTACGGCCTCCATATTAGGCTCACATACCATCCTCGGTGCCTCTGGCAGCACTGGCTTCTTCTATCCTCGTCGTCAAGGAGCAAAGAATACCGCCTTGGACTTACACCACTTACTTCAGATTTGCAGCTGTGGCCCCAGGTAAAAATTGACCATGGGGAACAAACTGATTGACTTTCTAGTGGCCCCAGGTGGAATATATATGGTATTTAAGCTACATTTGTTGGTTTAATGAAGATGGACATGTCTTTGGAGTTGTCAGCATTACATATAAAACTTTTATTCTACCAAGGTGTGCAGAAAGTCAAATAAGCTTGTGTTATTTCTGTTGCAGTTTGTTAGCAAAAAGATGACTTAAAATGATTCTTAATTTTGTCTGTCTCAGAGTTTTCTTGGATAATTGTTAAAATAGCTTTCAAAGTCTTTAATTTGAAAGTTTTGCTTGAATGATGAATAGAATTGAATTTATTGGCCATCTATGCCTTTTCCAAATAGGACTGAGTGCTGTAGCATTGATTACTGAACATAGATTTGTGCTTTTGGCTTCTTACTGCAGAGTAGCTGAGGGTATTTGGGTCTGTTGGTAAATATGCGTTATGATTTATTAAAAGATTGTACTATGGAAAAATATGTTTTTTTTTAATTATAAGATATAATTATAAATTTTAGATCTAGAAAAATTCTGGTATAACAGACAGTTCACAATTGATTACTACTTAGTTTTCACTGGAGACGTAGGTTTCTAAGAGTTAAAATTTTTCTGCTAAATGTAATTAGGACTGACGGAAATAAGGAAAGTAACTGCATGTAAAAAAGGAAGAGATGTGTAAGAAAGACGTGAGGAATAAGAATACATTCTGTTGAGGTAGAAGAAAGTAATTTTCTCCTAAAATGAGATTGGTTGTTTGGAAAGAAAGGGCTTGGGAGAAAATCTGAATGCTAAAGAAAGTTGTAGAAGGTTTGTGAAGGAAAGACTTTGGACAGCAATTTTATATGTGGTCAAGACAGAATAAGATTGAAATGAATGGATTTTATTTATTTTGTATTTGAGTGTATGTGTGTGTGTGTGTGTGTACATGTGGGGGAGGGGCAGAGAGAGAGAATCTCAAGCAGGCTCCACGCCCAGTGCATAGCCCGACTTAGGGTTTGATTCCATGACCTGAGCCAAAATCAAGAGTGGGACGCTCAACCAAGTGAGCTACCCAGGCACCCCCAAATGAATGGATTTTAAAAGTTCACTGTTAGAAGATTGAAATTCTGCTCTCTCTCTTCTAAAAAAAGACAAAGTTTTCTTGGATTGCTAGTTTGCACTTGATAAGAAAATGTAAACAAAGTTTTTTTCTCTTTTCTTTTCCTTGCCCAGAAAAATCAGTTTCTGTGTTTTGTCTTTATCAGGTCTTTGGTTTGTTAAGAAAGTTAAAACTTCTCAATGTTAAAAGAGCTAAGTTTTACTAACAAGTATATTACCCTATCTATTCACCTTTGTAACGTTGGTTAAATAAATAATTAAATTTCAAGTTTTATAATGATCCATAATCCTTTTTAGGCATGAACTTTAAAATTTTACCACGATTTGAATTGTAAATGAAGTCTTTTTGACCAACCAGGCTTGTTTATTTGGTATGTTAAGTTACATGGAAAGTACAAACAAATAATGATAAACCTTAGGTTGTATTGCTTAGGTAAATGCTAGAACTGTTCATATAAGGAGAAAGATAGATATAGATATGGATATAGATAGATATGAAATTCCTGACATTTTAATATCATTTGATATTCTGATTATTGAAGTGTTCTGTGTCACAGAAATAACTGAATTTTCTTATCAATTGGATTATGGTCTTTTGTCATTTACAAAATGAGTTTCATCTTAAACCAGATTCATAAAAAGAACTTTTTTTTTTAACAAATGCAGGTTTTTGATATCTTTAAAATCATAAAACTGGGGTGCCTAGGTGACTCAGTCAATTAAGCGTCTGACTCTTGGTTTGACTCAGGTCGCGATCTGATGCTTCATGAGATTGAACACTGTGTGGGGCTCTGCACTGACAGTGTGGAGTCTGCTTGGGATTCTTCCTTTCCCTCTCTCTGCCCCTTCCCCACTCGTGCTTTCTCTATCTCTCTGAAACAAATAAACTTAAAAAAAAATCATAAAGCTGAAATGGGGAAGAATTTCCAGAACTAACGAAAAGCTACATTCAAACTGAACAAGAATTAGTAACATGGAACTAAATGAACTGAAGAAGATGATTATGGTTTTTGTGACTCTTATTTGAAACACTGCTTGTTCTCTGATATTTGCTTTTCCAGATTAAGAAACTTTCTCTTAAGATGACTCTCCCTGACTTACAGAAACATGGTAAAATATTCATTTCTGAACAAATTGAAGTATCTAGCTTTCCTCCCTAGCTGAACCCTTTGAAATTCAAAAGCTATCAGTGAATATCCTTTCTTTCAAGGCAGTTACAGTTGTTTGCATAAGTTCAATAAGAATCTGTTCTCAGGGGTGCCTGGGTGGCTCAGTCAGTTGAGCATCCGACTTCAGCTCAGGTCATGATCTCACAGTTTGTGGGTTCGAGCCCCGTGTCGGGCTATGTGCTGACAGCTCAGAGTCTGGAGCCTGCTTCTGATTCTGTGTCTCCTCTTCTCTCTGCCCCTCCCCTGCTCATGCTCTATTTCTCTCTCTCCTTCAAAAATAAATAAAAACATTTTAAAAAATAAAAAAAAAAAAGAATCTGTTCTCCTTGTAACAGGACCATTGTAAATATTGGTTATTTTACCAAAGCTTTGACTGGAATGTCATATTTCAGAGAGACATACATAGATGTCAGATATGACCATACAGCTTTAAGGAACCAAGGTTGCTTTTATGAAACAAAAAGTCAATGGATCCCTGGGTGGCTCAGTCAGTTAAGCATCCAACTTCAGCTCAGGTCATGATCTCACAGTTTGTGAGTTCGAGCCCCACATCAGACTCTGCACTGTCAGTACAGAGCCTTCAAGGATCTTCTCTCTCCCTCTCTCTCTGACCCTCTCCTACTCATCCCCCCCCTTCTCTCAAAAATAAACATTTTAAAAAATGAAACTTAAGCCAGCAAAGCCCCTTTGAACTGTTGGCCTGATACCTTGCTTACAGATTTCCCAGCAGCCTTACCAGGTGAGTAAAGAATATCACTTCCTGGCTGGTGTAGGAACCTCAGGATATTTGGGGAACCTTAAGAAGAGGAATTCACCCACATCTACAGGTACTGCAGGCATGTCTGATGGCAAGTATTTGGCTTGGACTTTGGCTTAGAGCAGCTACTAAAAGTTCAATCAACATTCTTTATAAAAAGTTCCAGCAAAGCAAATTTGTCTAGCAAAGATCTGTATGACCAGTCACTATTCTTGCTGAGCCTATGTAAATAATTTGGCCAAGTTTGTTAAAACCAAACTTGTTTTTCAAATGAATTAGTTTTGATTTGGCTACCTCTGGAAATAGGGTGATTTTGGAGAGAAAATTATGTTTCAGTAACATATCTTTGCAGGTGTTAAACTCTAGTTCTGATTGTCTTTGAATGTCTGTTGTTTGCCTAAGCTAGACAACTTGAGGTAAACTTCAGAGAAATTGCCACAGTAGCTCATGTATAGAGAATCTTCTTGCTTGTTATTATCTGGGCATAATAATAGGACTCCATGGGCATATGATTATTTGAACAGCTGGAAAATGGGATGGATTCCCCGCAGTGGTAAACTCAGCTATCACCTTGACCAATTCTGTGTGGCTGGGATGACAAAACCAGAGTGTGTCCCAGTCCTTGGGGTCAACCATGCTTGTGGATATAATGGATCGCCCCACTTCCTTATACCTGGATTGGATGATACACTTGGGGATGCCCTTACCTCCTGAGTTAAGTTTTCTCCCACTTGCCAGTGATTCCTCATAATTAGGATATTGTTAAATTTAGACATCAAACAAACAGGACTTCTTGGTGGTTTTATCCCTTAGCCATATTCGCCCCAGGGGCCACCTCTTTTGATGTAAAATTGCAAATAGAGGCTTTAGCCAGGCATACAGTAGCCATCTTAAAAGACCCAGCTCAGTTTAAAAAGTGGCCCTCCAAAACTGAATGGCCCTTGATATCCTGACTGCAACCCAAGGAGGCACCTATGCTTCATTAAAGCAAAGTGGTAGGTTTGTACTCCAGATTTTCACAAAAATAAGACAGGATTACCACCTGACACTTATGCTCAAATTAAGGGTCTACAAAATTCTTCGCTCTCTTTCAAGGACTGGATAAGTTCCTGGTTCACAGGAGGACTATGGTCAACTATTATGGGTCTCTTTGTTGGACTTCTCACTCTTATAGCCATACTAATCCTCATATGTTGCCTTTTCCAAAGTTTCTCTGCTTAGTGCCAAGACTCCATCACTACAATAATTTCAGGTTGACAGATGGTCCTTACCACCCACAGAGATACTTCTTTGATGTCCACATTGGACTTGTCTGCCTCCACTTTTCCTAATTCCTCTATACGTTCCTGACTAATCAATGTTGACCCATTAGGTAGGGACATCTCTAGGTCTCTATTCAGCAGGAAGATGCTACAGAAGATGAGGCCTTCCACCTGCCTTCAACAGTCTTAAAGATTTAAGGGTCAGAATTGTTCAGAGGACAGGGGGGCACCTTGGTGGCTCAGTCAGTTAAGGCTCTGATTCTTGATTTCAGCTTGGGCCATGATCTCATGGTGTGAGTTCAACCCTGCATTGGGCTCAGCAATATGAGAGTGGATGCTGCTTGGGATTCTCTCTTTCCCGCTCTCTCTGCCCATCTCCTGCTCACTCTCTGTGTCTTTCTCTCAAAATAAAGAAACTTAAAAAATTGTTTGGGGTGGGGGAATGAGGAGAACAAAGGGAAGAGAATAATAATCAAAATTATATTTTCTCACAACTTGCAGCCCACTGATAAATCCCTGAGACATGCAGAGTGTGACCCTGCTCAAGGCGCTCATGTCTGCCTTAATGGTGATATTTTGCTAGAGACTGAAAGCAACCCTGTCTTCACAACAGCCAGAACTCCAGGATCCCATGACTCTTCTTTAACATGCACAAATCGCTTTAGAGACTTAGATTATCTTTACCCTCCACACACCCCCAAACTTAAAAGTATACAATCATTCCTCACCTTTCAAGTACAACTCTTTCTGCCAATGGGTCCTGTCCCTGTGGTATAATTAAAACACCTTTTTGCACGATGCGATATCTCAATTCATTCATGACCATTGGGCTCGATGATCCTGCATCACATGGAGATGGTGATGCTAATGTGCACAGGTGCTCAAGGCATGGCTTCCTCCTGTCCACAGCACAGTTATAGACACAGGCATGGACACGGAAGGACACCATTCTTACTGAAAGAAACCAGTCCAGGGTCACACAGCTGGTAAGCAGCACAGCTGGATCTCAAACTCTAGGCTCCTGGCCCTGTCCCCAGGGGCCACAAAGGGCTCTCCAGATGGGAAGCTGATACTGGCTTTGGGGACACTACTTTACCTCCATGAAGGATCTCACCTGTTTGAGGCCCCCAGTCTCTGTTCACTGCTGCTTCTTTCCCTGATCCCTGCTCTAGTTATAATTGGGGTGACCCTGGCTACCTGCTAGGCCCTCCCTGCCCAGCACACCTAGGGCTGCCAACAATATGGGTGTTGTCCCAGGGCTCCCAGGAGATAAGCTGATGAAGTATTTCTCTTAAAATGCTCTCATTACTGCAGATCCCAGGAGATCCCATGAGAGTCACCTTGGATTATTCCTCCTCTGGGATTCGTAATGTAAAGTCCATCCTAATGGGTAGGAGGGTCATATAGACAAGTGACAGATCGACCACTATTTGGGGTATTAAAAGGTCTAGGTCAGTTAGAGATGATTTGGGGACCAGACAATCTTCTCACACCAATATTTCAGGATATTCCAGGTCTGGAGACATATTTGATATAATTTTATCATGCTCATACCATTCAGTCAAATATAGCTCTTTTTCTTTGGGATTTCTTTATTCATATTTATGAAGGTACTTCTCAATTACTAAACATACGGGAATTTCTAGTTAGGTTTTTAGCAGCTATTTCTAGCACACTAAATTACCAAAAGATATTCTGTGTGTTTCATTCCTCTGGAATATATTGAAATTTCACGGATGGCCAAAATAGTGTGAATTTTTGTATCTGCATCCTATGTGCTTAAAGTTGATGTGTCCTCAACAGTGTTATATGTAGATGTGGACACATAAATGGATATTGCTGTAGGATTTAGATGGTTGCTATCAAGATCTATATCTTATGTATGTTCTATCTTCTTTGGGTTATTTAGAGAGGGTTGAAAATGCTCACTCTGCTTATGTATTTCATTGGAGTTCTGAAAGGAAGGAGAGAGCTCCAAGAAGAGGGGAAAGGGACCTGGGTTGAGAGGGACCAGAAACCAGAAGGTCTGCCAGTGTTCCAGAGAGCAACAGTCATTGGGATGGCACATGGTGATGTGGCAGGTGAGAAGTGGCTTTTTAAAAAATTAAGTCACGCTGGGTGTCTGTGTTGATCTACCAGGGGTGAAGGCAGCTGATTGGTCGAGAGAGAGAGAGAGTATAATGTTACAGGCTGTTAAAGCAATGCTCAGAGAGTTGAAGGCTTGAAGATAGATGGATCCTCCTCTGCTCCAGCTGCTACTCGTGTCCTGCTCACCTAGTGATTTGTTGACCTGCTGACCAGCTAACCTGTCTGAACCCCCCTTACTCCACTCAAGAACTTGATCTGATCTTGGTACTGTCCCTCACCCCCTTCTTCTCCTGATACACACACCCTCCCCAATCCCACCCTTACTGAAACACCACCTCCAGCCCCAATTATCACCCCACTCCATTCCCACCCCCACTTCCTCCCTGGTGCCCCGGTGCCCCCTGATAACAACCAGGACACGAAGGTGCAGAGGGTGTTTTTCTGTCTACTCATGCTCTGGTGTCCCAGTTACTCAAACCCAAATGTGAGTAAACATGGGACATAGGTGGATTCTTCCTTTCTATTGGGTTCATTCATACTGTGGTTAAACAACAGCTTTTTCATGGGGTTCTTGATGGGAACTTCAGAAGAACTTCAGTTCTTCCTGAAGACTGAAGACCACAGGCCAGGTTTCTCCACAGCTGTCCACATCCAGTTCTGGGTTCGGTTTGTGCTGCTTTGTCCAAAAAGATCAGCATTGACAGGATGGAAACCTAAAAACAGTATATTTATAGTGTCAACAAGGAAGGATTTATGAAGATACTAAAAGCCACTGAGATCTTAGTCTTCAATAGGGGCTCATATGATATGTGAATTATATCTCATTAAAATTGTTTTCAAAAATGTAAGAAACTTATTTAATAGCATCTATGGATATTAGATTGACTCCTGGAAGCCCTGTCAAGATCCTGATTCAAGCCTTGTAAGTTTAGGGTCCATCTTAGATGTGATTTGTTTTCCTGTCAGCACACTGTTCATATTTGTGAAGTTTGCTAGCCCTGGGAACAGTGGTATCTGAAGCATTGGTGTTCACACGAGAGGGTTAAAAAGTGAAATGTCCTTTGTGCTCTGTGCTTCCTTGTTTGTTGACTTTTAAGAACTTCTGATCAGCCCATTCTTTGTGGTTTTGGAGGCTGCCCCTAGGGACTCTGTCCCATAACATTGATGGGAGTTCTGAGCAGCCCAGCAGAAACTAGCTGCATCCTGCTGGGACATGTACAATAGGAAAATCACTAGGAGCCACATGATCAGGAAGTGAAGGAATTTGTCCTTTCTTTAACCATGTATGTGCAGAGGGTTGATTTACCCAAAGCAAAAAGTTCCCAAATGTCTTTAAGATTATTCGAATATAAAGATATACCTAGATCCCAATGTGAATGTTTCACTTACTTATGAAAAGGCAAACCTATAGGGTACCTGGGTGGCTCAATCAGTTAAGTGTGTGACTCTTGATTTTGGCTCATGTCATGATCTCACGGTTTGTGAGATTGAGCCCCATGTTGGGCTTTTCACTGACAGCTCAGAGCCTGCTCGGGACTCTTTATGTCCCTCTCTCTCTGCCCCTCCCCCACTTGCATGGTCCCTCTTTCTCAAAAAATACATAAACATTTTTAAACATCAAAATCTGTACCCCCCAGAGGAGAGAGACAGGGAATACCTATAGAAATAAGTAGATTTCTTTAGATTGGCAGGCACCAGATTCATAGAGCTGGATCTGGAAAGCCCCAGTAGTCTGGAACAACCCTTGTATTGAGGCAGAATCATCCCCCATGAATAACTCTAGTCAAAATAGAATCTATTCTGTTTCTTTTGAGACTACAAAGGAGGAAATTTCTTGGTTGTCTTTATTAGAATTTTCCTTCTCTACCTGGGTTGCATCTCATAGATCAGTTCAGCTCTCTCTCCTACCTCATCTCTGAGTTTTGCATAAACTAACTTTTGTTGTATTTCCCACCTGCCCCTGTTAATGGCCATTGTCTGTGAGAACGTAGTGAAGAGACTGTACAGCAACATGCAGAAGAATGAAACTGGACCACTTTCTTACACCATACTCAAAAATAAACTCAAAATGAATGAAATACCTAAATGTGAGACAGGAAACCATCAAAACCGTAGAGGAGAAAACAGGCAACAACCTCTTTGACCTCAGCCACAGCAATTTCTTGCTCCACACATCTCTGAAGGCAAGGGAAATAGGAGCAAAAATGAACAATTGGGACCTCATGAAGATAAAAAGCTTCTGCACTGCAAAGGAAACAATCAACAAAACTAAAAGGCAACTGACACAATGGGAGAAGATATTTGCAAATGACAGATAAAGAGTTAGTATCCAAAATCTATAAAAGACTTACCAAACTCAACACCCAAAAAGAAATAATCTAGTGAAGAAATCTGCAGAAGACCTGAATAGACACTTCTCCAAAGAAGACATCCGGATGGCCGACAGACACTGCTCAACATCACTCATCATCAGGGAAATACAAATCAAAACCACACTGAGATACCACCCACCAGTCAGAGTGGCTAAAACTGACAACTCAGGAAACAGATGTTGGTGAGAATGTGGAGAAACAGGAACCCTCTTGCATTGTCAGTGGGAATGCAAACTGGTGCAGTCACTCTGGAAGACAGTGTGGAGGTTCCTCAAAAAATTAAAAATAGAACCACCCTATGACCCAGCAATAGCGCTACTAGGAATTTATCCAAATGATACAGGAGAGCTGATTCATAGGGGCACATATACCCTTTATACCATTTACAGCAATGCTTTCAACAATAGCCAAATTATGGAAAGAGCCCAAATGTCCATCAACTGATGAATGCATAAAGATGTGGATTATACATACAAGAGAAAACTACTTGGCAATGAGAAAGAATGAAATCCTGCCATTTGCAACAACATGGATGGAATTGGAGGGTATAGTCAGAGACAGATTATATGTTTTCACTCACATGCGGAACTTGAGAAACTTAATGGAAGACCATGGGGTAAGAGAAGAGGAAAAAATAGTTTCAGAGAGGGAGGCAAACCATAAGAGATTCTTGAATATGGAAAACAAACAGGGTTGATGGGGGGGGATGGGAGAGGGAGCAAATGGATGATGGGCATTGAGGAGGGCACTTGTTGGGATGAGCACTGGGTGTTGTATATATGCTATGAATCACGGAATCTACCCCCAAAACCAAGAGCACACTGTATACACTGTATGTTAGCTAACTTGACAATATTTTTTTTTTAAAAAAAGGAGTCAATTACTAATATTAGCAGCTAGACAGCTGCCAGATGTTTCAAGAGTACCCAAGACTGAGGATGGTTTACATTCATATCAATATGGCCCATTTTTGGTGCATTTGATCCCCATGATCATTGTGCTGACAGCCCCTGCTCTCTTTCAGACAGTGGCCACTCAAAGACGGTGTACATTTCCAATCAGCACACATTTTAGTGACCTCAGTTCTGAGAGCTGAAGAAACAAATGGTACACATTGTGGAGGCTACTTTCTAGAAAGGTTCAGTTGCACAAAATTACAGCTTCGTATGTGAATTCGTGTGAATTGCATTGTGTGTGTGTTTGCTCCTAAAATACTGGTAAGTCTAGTTTTTGTAAAATGATATGCGTTCTTTTGTTTTGATGACCATATCCAGGACTTTTGTATTCTTTTAGAAATTAATTTTCATAGTTGTTATTGATTGATTTAGGTACAATACTGTGAAATAGGAATGTGAATTCCTTTCATTGGCTATTTGACGGGTGTATTCAGAGGAACTTAAAATCTCATAGATATCATCAGAATATACAAGATCATCTGATTATGCAAATCTTTATTCAGAAATCTGACATTTTGGGCTATGATTTGGTATCAAACATTAAAAGAAAAGGTCAATGGGTTTAGGAAGTGAAAAAGAAGTATAATTTGCTTGGAATAATAATCTCATATTTATAATAGCAACTACCCATCTCTCTCAGTTATATCCCTATCTGTAAACATCTATCCGTCTAACATTCTCATTTGTATCTCTAGTACATTTTTTATTGTTACTTTCTCCCATTCTTCCAAAAATTTTGGGCATATTTTTGGGGATATTTCAAAGGAGTTTATTTAGGTACTTTAAGAATGTACAATAGAAGTCATTGACTTCTTATCTACCATATGTTTGCATTACATATTTTTCTATTTTAAGTTTGTTTATAAATTCTTCAGTTAACTATTTAGAAAGTATTTGGAATGTGTTTGTCAGCAAAATAAAATCCCTAAGTGTTGCCTGTTAGAGTTTTCCTATAGCTTCAGTGTGGTGTAATTTATGTATAGTAACACCTTTTTAAAGGAAATGATTTGTTGATATTTGACATATGTAAGGAGTAATGAAGCTATCACCACAGTAAGAGAGTAAACACACTCCATCACTCCCAAAAGTTTGCTCCTGCTGCTTTCTAAGCCGTCTGTCCTCCTCCTTTGAGGAGGCATTTGAAAGTCTCCTGGAGATTGGTTGAGAGTTTGTAAAGATGATTCTTTGTGACAGATATATTGTAAATGTCTTTGATGGATTCCTTGTTGTCTCCAATATTATTTCAGCTTCTCCATATTTTAGCATACCATTTCTCTCTTGGCTCTGATGTGTTTGGAATTCTGTGGAATCATAACATTATTACTGCCTCCCTGGGAATTTGTGCATTTCTAATTTACCTCTTCAGAACTGTACTTGCTGTGAGTATACTAAAGTACCTTATATTTTTTAAATCGTAAATAAGCAGAAAATTTTATACTCACTGTGCCTTTATACGCACTCAGTATTACAAATCTCCCTCTAATCTGTTCAATTGTCACTATCATTTAGATTGAACTATTTAAAAATTTCTGTAGAAATGTCTTCTTTGACACATATTTTTTTAAGTTCAAGTATAATGTACATACAATGTAATATTAGATTCAGGTGTACATTATGATTCTGCAATTCTTTACATTTCTCAGTGCTCATCACCATAAATGTACTCTTGATCCCCTTGACCTCTTTTGCCCATCCCGCCACAAACCTCCCCTCTAACAGACCATGTGTTCTTTAGAAGCTTATTTAATCTACAATGTTTTTGTCATTTTCCAGATACCTTTCTGTTCATGAGGTCTAATTTGACTCATTTGTGGTCTGAGAACATAGTTCCTATGATTTCTGTTATTGTGGCTGTTCAGATGTATCTTATGGCCGCAAATATGGCCTATCTCAGTGAATGTTCTGTGAGCTTGACAGGAATATATAATTTTCTGTTGGATCAAGTGTTCTATAGATGGTAATGGATCCAGTTGATTGGTGATACTGTTCAGGTCATCTGTGATCTTACTGAATATCTGTATGCTGGATCTGTCAGTGACTGATAGAGGGTATTGAATTCTCCAGCTGTAGTAATGGATTCAGCTCTTTCTACCAGCAGTTCTGTCAATGTTGGCCTTATGTATCTTGACACATCTCTTGCTAATGCATGCACATTAGAAACTGTTGTGCCTTTTTGGAAAACTGACTTCTTTACCATTGAAGTAATGCCAGTCATTATCCCTGACAATTTTCCTTACTCTGTAGTGTGTTTGAAGGATAATTTCACTGGTTAGATAGTTTGATGTTTCTTTTAACACTTGAAATATTCCATTCTTCTTGATTGCATGGTTTATGAAAAGAAATCTCAGGTATTTCTTATCCTTGTTCCTCTTGGGTAAGGTGTTCTTACCCGTCTCTCCTCACACCCACCACCCCTGCTCCAGATTTCCAAGGCTGTTTTAATTATCCATAGTTGAATATATTAAGCATAGTTGGTGTGTTTTTTGTTCTTGTTATTAGTCATTTGTATGTTTGTCTTGGGTATTTGTCCTGCTTTTGATTTTCTGAGCATCCTGGATCTGTGATTTGGTGACTATTTATTTGGGAAAATCCTCAGTCATTATTGCTTCAAATAACTCTCTTCTCCACTGTCCTGGTATTCCTAACGTGTGTATTACACATTTTGCAATTGTCCCACTGGTCTTGGGTTTTCTGTGCCATATTTTTTATTTTTTTTCTTTGTGTTTCCTTTTTGGAAGGTGCTACTGGCATTTCTTTAGGCTCAATGATTCCTTCCTCAGCTATGTTGAGTCTGTTAACCCATCAAAGGCATTTTTTATTTCTGTTATGGTGCTCTTGATATCTCGAATCACTTTAAAATCTTAGGGGTTCATGGTTACTAAGACTATTATGGTAATTAGGAATATAAGGAGATATTTAAAAAAATCGGTTAATGTATGGATCTGCGTGTATGTATCATATTGAAAATTCTACAATTGACCATGTAACGAAGAGTGCTACAGGTACAAAAATAATTGAGAAATAGTCTAGTTTAAAGGTTAGTGATAGTTTAAGAGTTTGGATCGATAGTCAATGTCAGTTTGAGATGATTGCTTCTTGTCTCGAGGAAACAAATATTATGGTCGGGACCATGCTAATAGCAAAGGCATAGGAAATTGTGGTTTTTACATAGTGTGGATATAGATTATTTTTGTATAGCTGAGTATTAGATATGATAATGGGTAGTAGTATGATGAATATTGCAGTTAGTATAGATGAGGCAAATAAGTTTATTACTTTTATTTGGAGTTGCACCAATTTTTTGGTTCCTAAGACCAATGGTTACTTCTATCCTATAAAAGTTGAAAAAGCCACGTTTTTATACGCGGAGGCATGAATTAGCAGTTCTTGCATACTTTTTCAGTAAATAGGAAGGTTTACACTTCTATTATTAGATTCACAATCTAATGTTTTTGTTAAACTATATATACAGTAAATAGGACCCAGTATGATTTTAGGATTAAACGATAGGAGAAAGAGTGGGAGTAGGTGGAAAGTTATTAGAGCATTTTCTCATGTAAATGATGGGTTGTTTTTAATATGGTGTGTATACTTACCTCGTTGGGTTGTAATAAGTATGTAAGGAGAGTATAGGGCTGTGGTGATAATATTTGTACCTATGAGAATAATGGTAATGTTAGATCATGAGAAGGAGGCTATTACTACAAATAGCTCTCTGATTAAGTTAATTGTAGGGGCAGGGCTAAGTTTGCAAGACTAGCTAGTAGTCATCAGACAGCTATTAGGGGAAGAATAGTTTGTAAGCCTCATGCTAGGATTATTGTTCAGCTATATACTCGTTCATAGCTTGAGTTTGTGAGGCAGAATAGTATTGATGAAGTTAGTCTGTGGGCGATTATGAGAGCTGTTGCTCCTATATAGCTTCATGGTGTTTGGATTAGTACTGCTACAATTACTAGAGCTATGTGACTTACAGATGAGTATGCAATTAGAGATTTTAGGTCTGTTTGGCGTAGGCAGATAGAGCTTGTTATAACTCTTCCTCATAGGGATAGTATTATGAAGGGGTATGCTATTTGGTTTGTTACAGGGTTAAGTAAGACTGTAATACGTATCATTCCGTATCCGCCTAGTTTCAATAATATGGCGGCAAGAACTATTGATCCGGCAATAGGAGCTTCAACGTGTGCTGTTGGTAGTCAGAGATGGAGTCCATACAGAGGTATTTTTACTATAAATGCTATTATGCATGCTAACCAGAGAAAAATATTGGATCAAGTGGTTGAAATTGGCTTGGCTCAGTATTGAATAATTAGGAAATTTAAGGATCATGTTGTATTTTGGATATATAATAGTGCGACCAGTAGAGGTAGTGAGCCTATTAGGGTGTAGAATAAGAAATATAGGCGGGCATTTAATCGTTCTGTTTGGTTACTCCATCGGGTAATGATGATTAGGGTAGGGATTAATGTGGCTTCACATAGAATGTAGAATATAATTAATTCTGTGGCAGTAAATGTTATAATTAAGAGAAGCTGCAGGAGAATGAGTATTGTAATATATAGTTTTTTTTTGGGTTAGGGGTTTTTTTGATAGGTGTGATTGGCTGGCTATAAGTATTAATTGTAGGAGTCACGTTGTTAGTACCAATAGGGGTGCAGAGAGTGAGTCTGAGAAAAATAATAGTGAGAAGTTAAGACTGTTCTCGCCTAGTTGGTTGAGGTAAGTAAGGCTAATGAGGCTAACTAACAGGCTGTAGGCTGTTGAGTTGATTCAGATTATGTTGGGTTTTGATAGTCATGTTTGTAGTATGAGTATTGTGGTAGGGATAATAATTTTTAGCATTGTAGGAGGTTTGAGTTTTGTACGTAGTCAGTACCGTATGTGTTTGATACTATTACTAGTAAGGATAGGCCCAATGCTGCTTCGCAGGCTGCCAATACTAGTAAGATAATAGGGGTTATGCTAGCTAGTGTGAAATGGCTATTTAGGATTGCTATGGTTATTATAATGAATAGAGATAGCATTATACCTTCTAGGCATAAGAGAGAGGATATTAGATGGGACTGATATGTTAGTCCTATAAATAACATAATGAAAGCTAGAAAGATATTAATATAGACTATAGACATTTGATAATTATAAGGCAAACTACAATCTAATGAGTCGAAATCATTTGTTTTAATTTAAACTTATTATCATATTCAGTTCACTCTAGTCCTTTTTGGGTTCATTCATAGGCTAGGCTTGCGGCTAATAGTGAGATTAGTAGAAGAGCCATGGTGAGCATAGTCGATAGGTTATTTGTTTGTGAGGCTCAAGGGAGGGGTAGTAACAATGCCATTTCTAGGTCGAACAACAGAAATGTGATGGCTACTAAGAAAAATTCATGGAGGAGGGTAAACGAGCAGACCCTATAGGGTCAGATCCACACTCATATGGGCTTGCTTTTTCTGAGTAGATATTTAGTTGAGGTCATCAGAATGCGATCAATACAAGTAGTGTGGATAGGAGTGTGTTGGTGAGTAGAGTAAGTATTACGTTTATTATTCCTTTTCGGACTATACCGAAACTGGTTGATTGGAAGTCAACTGTACTTGTTAATACTAAGGGAATAGGATCCTCATCAATAAACAGAAACGTATAGAAATAGTCAGACCATGTCTACGAAATGTCAGTATCAAGCAGCAGCTTCAAATCTGAAGTAATGATTTGATGTGAAATGATATTTCAGTTGACGCAAGAAGCATACAATTAGGAAAGTAGAGCCAATGATTACATGTAGTCCGTGGAATCCTGTGGCTATAAAGAAAGTGGATCCATAAACTCCATCTGAGATTGTGAATGATGTTTCATAGTATTCTGAGGCTTGAAGGAGTGTGAAGTACACTCCCAGGGAAATTGTAATAAATAGGGCCTGGAGTATGTGTTTTCGATTACCTTCTATTAGGCTATGGTTAGCTCAAGTAATTGATACTCCGGAGGCTAGAAGTACTGAGGTATTAAGAAATGGGACCTCTAGGGGGTTAAGAGGGGTAATACCTGTAGGTGGTCAGCAGCCTCCTAATTCGGGAGTTGGGGCTAGGCTTGAGTGGTAGAAAGCTCAGAAGAAGCCTGCAAAAAAGAACACTTCTGAGACAATGAAGAGAATTATTCTGTATCGCAGACCTTTTTGAACAATAGGTGTGTGGTGACCTTGGAATGTATTCTCGGATAATGTCTCGCCATCATTGGTATATGGTTAATATGTTGGTAGTTATTCCTAAAGTTAGCAGTAATGTTGAGTTATAGTGAAATCATATGGCTAGACCTTTAAGTTATTAGGAGGGCTGAAAGGGCTCCCTTAAGTGGTCATGGGCTAGGGTTGACTATGTGATATGCATGGGTTTGGTGGGTCATTAGGTATTGTCATGTAGGTATAGGCTTACTAGTAGGGTAAAAACATAAGCTTGAATTAGGGCTAGGGCAAATTCAAGGATTGTTAGTAAAATAAGAATAATAAAGGTAACTAGAGCAACAGAGGTGCTAATGTTTGTTAGCTTACATTCACCATCTCTTTTTGCATGTTGTTCACTTTTTTCATTGTCTGCATTATCATAGGAATGGAAGTGGTTTTAAGTTCCCAGACTGATAATCCCTACATCTCTGCCATAGGTAGTGTGATTCTAATGCTTCCTGTCTGTGTTCAAACTGTGTGGTTTTTACTTTACTATGCCTTGTAAGTTGTGTTGAAAGGTAAATGTTATGTGCTGGTAAAGAAACTGAGGTAAATAGGACATGAGTGTGAGGTTTTTATATTTATCTGGCTAGGAGTTAGGCTGAATTTACTCCCAGGCGAGACAGGAAGGAGAGAGCCCTGGAGTTGAGTATTTTCCCTCACCTGTATTGCTTACTCTTTGGGAAATCCCCAGTTAGGCTCTTAGTTCCTTTTGAGGGCAGATCTTTTCTGGAAGAACAGAATACTTTGGGATTTATTTCTAAATGAGTATTTCCCCCTCTCCCTGCCACTGTAGAAAACTTGCCTTCACAAAGAAACACACATATTAAGTATTTGGTGTGTTCATATTCCTTTTCATTTCCCCTGCCCATGGGGCTGGGTGACACAGGGAAGCTCAGAGTTTCCTAAGTGGCTTTTTGATAGCATGATGATATTCCAATATCCTGGCAGGAGTTTAGGGCTGGCCTCAGCCTTTCATCATCCTTTAAAACTTTAGAATGGGGAAATACGTTAATGGTGTCAAAACTGGGTCATGCCTAGATTTGATTGAGCTAGAATTTGTCAGGGGTGACTGACGTCTGAGAGCACTTTTTGCTCTTTTTTTAAACATCAGCTGTCAGGAAGAGAGAGATCGTGGAAGATGGTGATATAGGAGGACACTGGGCTCACTGTGTCCTGCTGATTGCTTAGATTCCACCCACATCTGCCTAAATAACCCAGAAAAATGCCAGGAGACTAGCAGAACAGACTCTCCAGAGCCAAGTGTAGACAAGAGGCCCACAGAAGAGGGTAGGAAGGGCGGAGAGGTCGTGCGTGCTACACAGACTGGCGGGAGGGAGCCGGGGCGGTGGAGGGGCAGCCTGCCTGGCAAGGCAGAGCCCCCAAGTCTGGCTTGCAAAAGCGGAGGGGCCAGACTGCATGAGTTCTGACAGCCAGCGGGACTTAACATCTGGAATGTTATAAGTCAGCAGCTCTGCTCAGAGAGCAGGAGGGCTAAAGGACAATGGAAGGGAGCGTTGTTGAGCCCCAGAGGCCAGAGCTCAGCTTGGAACAAAGGCGCTAGCCAGCGCCATCTCCCTCGCCCATCCCCTAGCCAAAATCCCAAAGGGAACCAGTTTCCATCATGGAACTTGCTTGCACTGCGCAAATACCCAACACTGTGCTTCTTGTGGATCCATCCCTCCGATGGGTCTGCCTCCCTCCCGGTGCCACAGGGCCCCTCCAGAAGCAGACCACCAAAGGCAAAGCGAGCTGAGTCTGCCCCTCCCGTCCCTGTGCACCTTGTGGATCCACCCTGGCTAAAATGCCAGATCCCATCGAAGCAGCACCACAAGCCTGGCGTGTGCAAGTAGCCCAGACAGGGGCCACACCACTCTACAGTGAGTCCCGCCCCTGGGAGAGGGGAAGATAAGGTACACACCAGTCTGACTGTGGCCCCAGTGGTGAGCTGGGGGCAGACATCAGGTCTGACTGCGGTCCCGCCCATCAACACAAGCTACTCCGGACAACACAGGGGAAGTGCCCTGCAGTTTGGAGCAACCGCAGGGACTACCCAAAATGATCAAACAGAAGAATTCTCCTCAAAAGAAATTCCAGGAAGTAGCAACAGCTAATGAATTTATCAAAAATGATTTAAGCAATATAACAGAACAAGAATTTAGAATAATAGTCATAAAATTAATTGCCGGGCTTGGAAAAAGCATAGGGGACAGCAGAGAAAGACCCTGAATAGCCAAAGTAATGTTGAAAAAGAAAAACAAAGCTGGAGACATCACAATTCTGGACTTCATGGTATACTACAAAGCTACAATCATCAAGACAGTGTGGTATGGGCACAAAAACAGACACATGGATCAGTGGAACAGAATAGGGAACCCAGAAGCGGACCCTCAAACATATGGCCAACTAATCTTTGACGAAGCAAGAAAGAATATCCAATGGAAAAAAAAGTCTCTTCAGCAAGTGGTACTGGGAAAACTGGACAGTGAGAAGAATGAACGTGGACCATGTTCTGAAACACACACACACACACACACACACACACACACACACACTCAAAATGGATGAAAGATCTAATGTAAGACAGGAAACCATCAAAATCCTAGAGGAGAAAACAGGCAACCTACCTCTTTGATCCTGGCTGCAGCAACTTCTTGCTGTAAATTAATTATGCAAAATAAAATTATTGTAATTTCATTGGATTACTTACTATTTTGCTATTTACCAGGAACTATAGGTTTTTACTAATAATATGTTTTGACAACAAATTTAATTTTGTTTTTTCCCTTCTTAGAGCCTCAAGAATATCACGGTAAGAATTTAAGCTTTAGTTTTCTTTGCAATATTTTCTCAGTACTGGTGTTTGATGGGTTGTTTTTTTTTAATGTTTGAGTGAGAGAGACAGAGTGTGAGTGGGGGAGGGAGACACAGAGTCCAAAGTGGGCTCCAGGCTCCTACTTATCACCACAGAGGCCGATGGGATAGTAGAACCCATGAACCGTGGGATCATGACCTGAGCCAAGGTCAGACATGCAACCAACTGAGCCACCCAGGTGCCCCTTGATGTGCGTTTTAATTCACCTAAGGATAAATATGGTGACTTCTGATGTCTAATTGACTTGTTAACTCTTGAAATTCATCTCTCTCTTCCCTGTTTGGAGCCTATGTGATAATGTGGAGGGAGTTGCCATCTCTTAAGACATCAGGAGGAGGAACATGTCACCAGAGTAGAGGGAATGAAATGAGTGTAATTTTACATAGAAATGGTTAGGAAACAAGTGATGATATGAGCCTGAGGTTTGGAGTGAGTACTTTGCTATGACCTGGTTCTTGGTGAAATGTGAGAATGAGAAAACACTCTATCTACAAGCCTATCAAGAAGCCTAAGCTTAGAGACAAAGCCAGATATTGCCAGGCAGGGTGTGTGTCACAAGAGAGGTTTAAACTATGGTTTTGAGTCTGAGGTGGAGGGAGCCATTCATGCCAGGGGAGAATGAGTGGAAATGAATTTGTTGCAAATGGGGGTAATGTATTCTGCATGGGCTTAATAGACTGTGGTGATTCTGTGGTGCTGTCTGTTGACAGCCAGGGTGGATGCCTGACACTTAGCAAGCCCTCAAAGGCTGGTGTTCATCCCTTTGAATGCAGCAGTGGTGGCGGGGAAGAGTGGTCTCAGAGCATGAGAGCTCTCACACTGGGCCAACAGCAGAGAAGTTTGCACTTTATGGTCAGATGACAGAAATAATCCCTGTTAGAGGAGTCTGTTCTAGAGCTTACATGTGTTGCCTGTAATTGGGTCCTTCGTGTGTGTTGAATAATATTCCTGTAAGGTTGGAGGGTAACATTCTCACGTTGGGATGAAAAAAGTTTGTCTTCTAGGAATTGCCATTAATCCAGATCCTCCAGCCACTAATTGTAAAGCTGAGATGGTACCCGTATGTTTGATTCCAAAGACCTTGTCCTCCAGGGCCCCCAGCCTCGGGTTCACGAACGGCAATCTGTGAGCAGCAGGAAGTCATCCAAGGCCTTTGAGTAGTCAATCAGTCAGCGGTTTGAGCTTTCCTTGTGGGGAATTCCAAATAGCACCTGGGGGTGTAAGTGGCTCAAATCAAGACTAAATGATGGTTTTTTGTTTTGGTTTGTTCCTTTATTTGCAGGGACCTATCTATGTACCTTAATACTTGGAAGAGAGAAATGTAAGTTGATAGGATTTGATTTTTCTGTTTCATCTCTGGTGGTGACATAAGTATTTGAAGTGATTGAATTTTCCAAGAAGGATGTTTCCAGATGGGAGAGAAATTAGAAGATATTTTATTGTGTTTCTCCATTTTGGGCAATATTTTAAATAGGAATCTCATTGAAATAAGGTTTTCTTAGGTTTAGAATGTGCTAAAACTTGATTTCTTCAGGCACAACAGGAAAGCTAAAATGTTAGTTACACCCACCCATCAGATCATGTGTCTGTGCTGCTACACTGGGATTATTCAATGTCACTGGTTTGGTAACAACCTTAGAAAATGTGTTATCTCCTTTTAGTTAGTTTACAGCGAATAACTGAGAAGGTCAATACTTTTAAGAAAGAAAACAGAGAACTTCACTTGCTGAAGAAATATCCATTTGGGAACAGTAGGTAGCATTGCCCTTTCAAATATTTTTTTGTGATTTCATTGTGGTTACTTCCATTCTGGTAGATCATCCTACTGACCTATTTCATGTATTCTATAAACAGTACCAATTCAAGACAAGCTTCACAAATGTAAAGAGCTACCTCTTTATTTGTGAAAGGAGTCACACATTAGAAGATAGGTTTATCTAGCATTATGCTTTTTTTTTTTTTTAATTCTGATTCCTTTTTCGTGTTTTACACAACAATGAATTAAGGAAGTGTCTTCAGGAAACTAAGAGAGAAAGTAAATTTCTCTCTGATGAAGCTCTTAAATTGATGGTAAGAATCCCTTCTTTGCCTGGATTGCATTCTAAAAACACAAGTAAAAGTAACAAACTATTATTACTCATTCAACATGTTTTGTTGAAGGAGAACATCAAAATAGTGGAGCACTTTAATGAAATTTTTAAAAAATAGTGTTTATTAATTTTTTGAGAGATAGAGACAGAGCACAAGCAGGGGAGGGTGTAGAGAGAGAGGGAAACACAGAATCCGAAACAGGCTCCAGCCTCTGAATTGTCAGCACAGAGTCCAACACAGGGCTCAAACTCACAAACCATGAGATGACAACCTGAGCTGAAGTCAGATGCTTAACTGACTGAGCCACCCAGGGACCCACCTTAATGAAAATTTAAATGATACCCTTCAAAGTGCACTTGCTACCTTGCAAACTCAGAGAGAGAGAGAGAGGAATGTGAAGAATCAGGAAGTGGTAAGAGTTGGCTGCTGAGTTTTACTGTAATTTGGCTTTGGAGGCTTTTTGTTCATTGGGTGAAGTGAGCACAGCCTATTTGCTTGCCGTTTACCACAGTAGAGAGTGGGCCTCTGGGAGCCAAACTTCTTTCTGAACGATGAGCTGGAATTTCACTAGGACCACCAAGATGAGTTTTGCTATTTCAAGGACTAGGTGTTATCTTTTATTTTCACAACTAGGTAATTATCACATCATTCAATTCTGCCCTCCAAGATATGTAGAAAATACCCAAGTATAGTTGAGAGAGAAAGGGTGATAGCCACAGTGTATAATCCTTTCCTTTAAAAAATATTTTTAAATAATTCTTTATGAATTTTTTAAAAATTTTAGTGAAAGAGGGCATGTGAGTTGGGGAGAGGGGCAGAGGGAAAGAGAGAATCTTAAGCAGGATCCACACTCAGTGTGTGTGCAGCCCAACACAGGTCTGGATTGCATGATCCTAGAATCATGACCCAAAATCAAGAGTCTTATGCTCAGCTGATTGAGCCACCCAGGTGCTCCATAGTCTCTTTCTCTCTTAATGTTGAACAGTGAATTTTCAACATGAATGGGGGAGGGGGATACACACGTGTGTGTGTGTGTGTGTGTGTGTGTGTGTGTGTGTGTATACACACACACACACACACACACAATTTGTATACCACTAAGAAAGCCATTTATGAGTTTTTAGACATGAACTATTTTCCACCATCTTTGTCTTCTAGTTATATTTATGCCTCAAGGTCTTTGTTTATTGTAATGCACAATCCTGCTGTGTGAGGTACACTCAAATTGTGCAATCAGTTTTCCATGGAAGTCTTTTCTCATATCTGTCTTAACTACAAGATGCAAATGTTGAATTCGAGGATGTAGAGCTAAGAGCCTTGAGGTTCAATAACTGTCAACTGGAAGGTATATTTTCTGTTGGGGATAAATCCCCATATGGTGGCAATGACTTTGCATTGGAAAGGGAAAGAATACCTTCATACCTTCATGGTTCTTGCCCTTTTTCTGTCTCACCAAAATCAAGACTCAGGTCATATGCACATTTATAAAGAAAACACCTTTTTTGTTTGTTTGTTTACAGAAAATAAAAAGACCCTGGAAGACAAGTGTAATGCATTGAGGTCTGTGAAAGCCACAAAGGAAGCAAAAGTCAAACAGCTGAAGGAAAAAGCACATAACCTGGAAGAATTCTATGAACAAAGAAAAGTGGCTACAGAAAAGTAAGATGTTCATGTGAGAACTGTCACAAGGACTGCATTGTATGAAAGAATGTGGCAGCCAGTAGAGATAATTCTATTTCTTTTGGAACTGGGTCCAGAGTATTTTTGCCAAATGCACTCAGTAGAATTGGGCCTGCCCTTCATACCTTGCTTTCTGTAACATAACCTGCATTTTCCTTTCTGTCCTAAGTGCTTGTCACACATTGCGTCCTGTATTTGGGGGTGGAAGAGGGAAGGTACCATCATTAATTGCGTTGATACCTGGATCCACTCTGGATTGTCCTATAGGTTTCAATCCCATCACACTGTTTTGTCATCCAGCAATTAGGTCATTTTTGTTCAGGACCAGACATGGGTCAAATATGTGTGGGGAAAAAACTGAATTATCTTGCTGCAGAAACAATAGATGTTGCTTTCTGGAAAGTGGGTAGGGATGCCAGCAGTACTGGATCCCTGCATCCATTCTGCCAGTGAGATTATTCACTGTGGGCCCAATCCCTAAGAAAGTGAAGTTGTTTCCTGTCCCCTGAGTTTTTAAGTGTAACTCTTCTGAGTCTTGATCAAAGTCTGCAGCTTCACTAGGGCTCATCTTTGCTGGCCGCCCCTGAATTACACTTGTTTACTTCTAAGTCTGTGCCCATAAAGTTGTTCAGCTTCTTTGCCGTTCAGATGTATGCCCCCCCCGCAAATCAATTATGAGTCCTAGGGAGATTGGGTCCAACTGCCAGGCTGGCTTTGTCCTGGGCTTCCTTCTTCTCCTTCTTGGTCTTGTGTCTTTGTGGAGTTGTTAGATATTTGGTGCATTCACTCACATGCTTCCTCCTTTGTACAGATTTCCTTTTGTTCTCAAGAGGAGATCAGGGACTTTAGAGTCCCTCATTCATGTTGGAAAGTGAAGTTTTCCTTCTCTTCCCTGGAGACTCAGCTTTATGTTAGTCCTTCCCACACCTGGGGTTAGGGCCTGCTCTGTGTCGCATCTTGTTTTTGTTAATTCATAAGCTCTTTCTGTGAGTGGGTGCAGCACCCTGACCACCTCTCTCTCTCCAGCCCCTTACAACAGAACCACTACATGACAACCACTCCAGAAAACATTTGCTGAAGGACTCCCTGAGAGGCCAGAAGTAAATGCATGTGCCTTTCTCTGTCTAGTGCTTTTGTGTCCGTTTCTAAGAGATTTTCAATTTTGCATGTGATTCTTGAGTACATCAAGTGTCAAGTTGAAACCAGATCAACACCACAAACAAAATAGTCTGAGAGCAACACAGCAAACCAGACTTGCCAAGCACTGCCTGTTGCTGCTTTCACTATCAATGGAATCAGTCTTTTTAAAGTAGATTTGGTTCGGGGCGCCTGGGTGGCGCAGTCCGTTAAGCGTCCGACTTCAGCCAGGTCACGATCTCGCGGTCCGGGAGTTCGAGCCCCGCGTCGGGCTCTGGGCTGATGGCTCAGAGCCTGGAGCCTGTTTCCGATTCTGTGTCTCCCTCTCTCTCTGCCCCTCCCCCGTTCATGCTCTGTCTCTCCCTGTCCCAAAAAGAATAAATAAACGTTGAAAAAAAAATTAAAAAAAAATTGTTTAAAGTAGATTTGGTTCTATCAAGTTGAGAGTTTTCCATCTGAAATCTGTTTCCAGGAAGTAAACCCACACTGTGTGACCATTCATATCAGGTTGTACTTCAGGAGATGTTACTGCTCTAAGATTGGCCTTTTTCTTCACCAGGATAGGTGAAGGTGGAGGCAGGGATTGTAGTCCTGAATTCTAGCGATGTCTGGGAGTGAGCTGCAATGTTGGTGAAGCCATATCCTGGAAGGTCATCTTTCAGGGTGATTGTGTCACGGTACAACTTTTGGACTGAGAATTGGGTCTCCCCATGGAGATGTAAGACTAGTGATGATCCCCTGCTTCATCCTAATGGGTACAGTTGGTCAGACATGGTTTTTCACATTGATGAAATGAGTCTTCACCATCTCAAACAAAAGTCCAACTCTGGGAAGGCACAAAGTGCAATGTTATTTGATGACTTTATGATAAAGGAGAGGAAACAGAGAACTAGAAAGACAGTTCTGATAGCAGAGTCGTGGCAGCAGAAGAAGTTGAATTTTCTTTAACTTAAATGGGGTGTTCACTTCATTTCTCTGATTGTGTTGTCAGTCTGTGCATTTATGGGAGATGTGGGGGAAGGGATATTTGCATAGGCCTTCAAGAGTGCTGGGAGGTACAAAGGGAGAATTTCTGGACGTTGGTCCTGACTGTGTATATATCTTTCCCATCTTAGGAAGCTGAAAATGACACTGTGAACTGGTGGCAAAGAAGAATCAGCTGGCAGCTGCAGGTAAAATTTGAAAATAGCTACAGAAGGGTGCCTGGGTGGCTCAGTCATTTAAGTGTCCAACTTTAGCTCAGGTCATAATTTCACAGTCGGTGAGTTCGAGCCCTGTGTCAGGCTCTGTGCTGACAGCTCAGAGCCTGGAGCCTGCTTTTGATTCTGTTACCTCTCTCTCTGTCCCTCCCCCGCTCATGGATGCGCTCACTCTCTCTCTATCTGTCTCAAAAATAAAGAAACATTAAAAAAAAGAAAATAGCTACAGAAGAAATAAACAAGTACAAGTGAGTTCAGCTACTGATTACCAGCAGCTCATTAAACCTCTGTTCATTTTTTTGTTTTTAACCTTTTTACAGTGTTTAGACTCAACATAAACAAAAATTCAGAGGACATATGCATAGAATATTAACAGATTAAAAAAAAGGTAAGTTTTAGAACAAAACAATTAAGTTTCTAAACATTTGCAGATCTCAAGCAATGGCCAGACTGTGTGGAAACTTCGTCCATGCCAACATTCCTTGGGGGTGGCGTCAATTGTCATAATCTATAGGAGAGCAGTGTGTCATATGATGAATCATACCCATCAACATGGTAGTGCCATTTCATGGCCCTTGTCTTTGCAACCCTGGGAAACATGGTGAGGATATAAGTTAAAGGAGAATAGAGCTTTATGATGAAAGACACTTGTCACATGATGAATTAGGCCAAGATTGAAAATGGGAAGGAATTCTATGAACTCTGAACCCTACAAGCATGGAATAATAAGGAAAGGATGTAACAATAGCTTTGATTCTACAGTACATTTATAATCATGTAAGAATAAATTGTATCGGGGACAGATACGAGGTTGATGGGAACGTGGGCAGATTATTTAAAATCATACCCAATATTGGGCCTTATCTGACAAAAGCAATTGTAACTCAGAGGCAACAAATTGAACAAACACAAGAACAGCTACAGCAGGCAGAGCTTACCTTCAGACACCAGGTAATCTGAGTTCTGCCTGACATACTGAACCCTAAGCACCTCATGCAGGTGAGTGTAGTGGCCCTTGGAATCCCTAAACACAGGCTTTTCATTGTTGGCTTTTTCAGATTGCAGTTCATGAGAAGAATGCTCAGCACAACTGGGTGCTTTCTTGTTTCCTCCTCTTTCTTTGGTGCACAGTCTGGCAAGACTGAAGGTGGATGTGTTTTTTCTCCCCCAGATCAAGACTCAGATCTGGGACAGGGAGGTGGCAGAGCAGAGCAGGGGGGTCACCTACTTAAAATACAGGTGTGGCCATTTGACTGGCATTTTTATGGGCGTTTCAAGGGATGACATCTGCACTGTTTGTTGTCTAGTAGAGGACATGGTGTTGCAACTCTTACAGAAGTCCCTTCTTTTTCTGTATCCAAGACTGGATTGGATGGAAGGAAAGAGGCTGTCTGAGGGATACATGAGGCAGAAACCAATGCCTGGAAGACCAGAGACGCAGAACCCTCCAAGGAGAGGTAAGGAGCACGTTGTGACATACAGTGGCCTAATTTCTGCTGTGCAGCCTGTTCCTGTGGGTGATCATCGTGTGGTCTGGAAAGAATCATGGGCACTAAGGACAGCAGGTGGTCTGAAGGGGTGATAGGAGGGTGTTCTCCTCTGGTGCCACAGGCAGTGGGGCACTTGTCCCTGTGACTGGTGGACACATGCCCCTCCTCTGACCCTCCCACCTCCTCTAGCATCCCCCTGTCTGAAGAGCCTGGAAAGGATGACAGGACATGGGCCTCATCCTTCTTCCCACCTGGACTCAATGTGAAGACTTTAGTTTATTTGAGGAGAAGGTCATTTATTTACTATTTTTAATGTTCTTTATTTTTGTTTGGTTTTGTGAACTGTAGCCCTACATGCCTAAATTCAAGTTCCATATAGCTTAGTCCTCTGATGTTAGCAGTTCAACTCTGCAGTTTAACTGCTAAATTCTCATAGTTTTCCTTTTCTCAATAGTGTAAAATTAGTCTCTACTTATATAATAACTTCTTACATGTGGAAGGCAACTTATAGATAAGCTGAAAGATTGAACAATTCGCCTTAAGTCTGAAGAAACACACCCTTCTTGAGGATTCATCGAGGATATACACCAAACCAGTATTATCAATTTTATTCTTTTTTAAAAGTTTATTTATTTTGAGAGAGACAGAGTATGTCTGGGAGGCATAGAGTGAGAGGCAGAGACAGAATCCCCAGCAGGCTCCACACTGTCATTGAGGACCCAATGCTGGGCTCGAATTCACAAGCTGTGAGATCATGACCTGAGCCAAAATCAAGAGTCAGATGCTTAACCCAAGCGTTAGCATTGAGCCACCCAAGCGTCCTCATATTTATTCTTAATCTGTAATGAAATGGTGATTTCCCATGATATATACTGAGAAACCTCTGTTTTATTGATGAATTCTAAATTTCTAGTTGAGCCTGACCTGTCCACAGTTATTTAATTATGAAACAACATGAACTAGGGCACCATGAGGTCTTTATCAACGTGAGGGGATGGTTCTCCCCCTTATCCTTGGGGGTCACCTGAGGCATGTGGGATACCCTCTGCCTCTGGTCAGGGACCTGAGTGTAGGGAAAAGTTTAAGATATTTGAGCAATCAGAAGAGGGATTGTTTTCATTCCGCACAGTCCTCTAAAAGCAGAATAAACCTCTGTCCCTTCTAGGGTCTTTAGTAGATCCAGAAACTCTGAAACCTCTGTGAGTTACAGCAGCTCTGTACCAAGAATGCAGACAAGGACAAGGTAAATGCTGGGGCCATTCTCAGTTATAAGTCTTTCGGGAAAACCTCCTCTTTCTGTACAGCACACTCTCCTGGCCTTGTCTCATTTTGCATGTTGTGTGGTATGTCTAATTCTTTGTTTTCCAAACACACACTCATAACCCAGGAGCCCACAGGCTTGTCAATTTTTAGTGCGTCAGCTTTCTGTGGTAAGTTTAGAAGCCAAAAGTGCTTAGAGACTGAGTACCTTAAGGTCTTTCCATGTGTTTCAGGAAATAACGAGAGGAGGATGACCCCACACTCCAAACAGAAGTCTCCTGGCCTGGGTGACCCCTTCCAACCTCACCTCTGTGGGAACAGTGTGGCTGCTGTGTCTTCCTTTCTTGATTCTGGCTAGGAGATTAACCTGTTAGAAAGTCTGCCATATTGTTTAAAATTCAAAAGTGCAAAAAGACATCATGACTCCAACTTTATATGTTGTGCCCTGTGCTATTTAGAGTTGTCTTTGATAAAGTCAATGTCATCACTCATCACCTTCCCGTCTTTGTTGGTAAATGACTTGTCTGGAATCCTTCCAGCTATACCTGAGGTATAAATAGTTTGAATACCGTGTCCTTCAGTTATGTTTACATGAGCAGTTTCTGGTTGTGTCCCCAGTCACTGTTAGAGCTGATACAGTCTCATGACACATACCAGGAGTTTTATACCAAAACACTTGCATTAAATCTGTTATGTGAATTTCTACCTCTTTTTTCTGTTGGACATAATTACTGTGTCCTGTAATATGCTTAAAGTCGGAATTCCCTATGAATTAAGATGAACACATCTGAGCTTTGTAGACATTTACAAGTAACTTGTTCTTCACAGAAGACTCTCATTCCCCTGCAAGATTCCAGGCATCCTCCACTCTTCAGAGGTCTCAGAGGCCTTTGACAACACTTTGAGAGGGAAGACTCCTTTGTAAGGGAGAGGAGCAGAGGAGGCAAAGTGAGGGTCCAGCTGCAGAACTTTTCGCCAGGAGTGGCTGTGATTCCATGAGCAGAATATGAGCTGTTTATTCCCATTTTTTTGTGTGTGTTCTTAATATACCAAAAACAGAACATTTGGAGTCACTGTAGAGGAGAGATGCAGGGTGAACCTGGACATCGATGTCTGCCTGTCTGGGGAATGCTACTTCATTAGTCCGTAATTACTTCTGTTAACCCTGTAGGACAGGACCCTTGTCATTTTACTTCTGCAGACATGGGCAGTGATGTGTGATGACAGTAGTTTAACCTCTGGCATCTATTACCCCAAGCTGTAGGTGGTATCCAGTGGCAGGGACAGAGTTTTCAGGTACTGATGCTACTCTCTTGGATCCTGGTGGCAGAGAAGGTGGCAGGTGCTGACACGTTCTTCTCTGAGTTACAGTTGCTTTTGGTATTGGTTCTTTTGTCTGGCATATGAATGTAGCTGTCACTTCTGTTCTGCAGGGCAGTCTGGATTCTGGGGACCTCCTCCATTAATGGGCGATTCTGCATGCTCTACCCTAGAGGCACCCCGCCCCCATGGACTATTAGGCACATCCACCTCCTGAATCTTGGTGGCCCTGGGGCCACCCCGAACCCCTCCACCTGCAACACTTGGTAAGATGATGTGAGCACTAGAAGTTGACTTGTAAAACACACTCGTCTTATTTTTGTTGCTGTTAGGTCTTTGGCCAAGGTGCAGAGGCAGTACCACAGACCATTGTGATGCAAGGGGAATGTGTCTGCTGCCATTACCACATTCCTCAAGTTTCTCATGATCTCATCTTTGTCATTTCCCCCACCATGTGTTGGTACAGGTGTCTCTTGTAGAGAAGGAATGGGGCTGTGTGCAGAAAAGCAGACATAGCGCTTCAGCAGAAATGCCCTGTACACATTCCACATGCTGGGATCTGTGAGGCATGAGGCACAGCCTAACGTATGTCCATCTAGTCGGGCCCCAGCCATCCATAGTTGTTCGATGAGCGATGAATAGATCTGAATCAGGGCTTTTAGGAGTCTTCATCAAGTTATAAGGGATGGTTCTTCAAGTTCTTCTCGGGGATCACCTGGGGCATGTGGGATACCCTCTGCACGTGATTTGGAATCTAACTGGGGCAAATAGTTTAAGTTGTTGGAAGAATGAGGGGAGGGTGTTTTTGTTTTTGATCTCCAAACAGTCTACTCAAATCAGAATAAACCTCCATCCCTTCTAGGGCTCTTTGCAGATCCAGAAGCAGGTGTCACTCCCAAGAGTAACATCAACACTGGCTCTGCCAAAACTGTCAAGAAGCACAAGGTAAATGCTGTGGCCATTTTCAGTTCTAAGTCTTTACGGACAGCCGCATCTTTCTGTACAGCACACTCTCCTGCCATCGTCTCTGGTTTGTGTGTTGTATGGTATGCCTGCTGTTCTTGTTTTTTTTTTGTTTTTTCCAAATGCAAAACCTTTACCTGAGTCTACGGGCTTCCCTGTTTTCCACCTGGCATCTCTTTGTGGTAACTTTAGAAGCTAAGCGTGCTTAAGGGTGAGGACCATAGGGCTTTTCCAATGTGTTCCTGGAGTAAATCAAGGAGGATGACACCACTCCACTTGGAAGTCTCCTACCTTGCCTCATTCTTCCTGGATCTCCTCAGTGTGTAATCGTTGCTCTTGCTGTTTCTTCCTCTCCTATTTCTTTCTATCAAGGGTTTTAATGTGTTCAGAAAAATCTGTGGGTATCCTTACAATTTGAAAACGCAAAATGCCTTCACTCCAACTTCTATTTTTGTATGTGTCATTTAGAATGGTCTTAGACAAAGTAAATTTCATACCCATCAGCATTTTGGTAAACTTGCTGTCCAGAATCCCTTTAGATGTGCCCTGGGTGTAAATACTCTGAACTATAAGAGGTGACATATTTGTCATAGAAAACATGCACTGAAACTTAAGTTGTGAAGAGAAAAAAATCCAAGATTACCTGTGTGGCAAGTCCCCACCATGTCCTTCACTTGTGTTCACATGAGCACGTTCTCTTGTGTCCTGTGTCACAGGTACAGCTAAAACATGGAAACTTACACCAGAAATCAAAGTGCATTTGTGTTAATTTTGTCTGTTAGAATTTCAGCTCATTTTTCCAGAGGACACAATTACCTTGCAAATTGTACTGTACTTAAACTGAGAAGTACCTCTGAATTAAAATAAATTAGCTGAACCCAACTAACATGTATAGGTTACCTGTTTCTCTAAGAGCATGCTTTTCCAGGTCCACTGCAGGACCTCAGGATCCCCATCTCCCCATTGTCGGGAGAGAAGTAGATTGGGCACAGGCAGGGGCTTAGAGGCAGAGCTTTGAGCCATGAGGGCTATGATTCCATGTGTGGACACTGGCATTGTCATTCCTTCTCATTCTACAGTTCTTCACATACACATGTGAAGCCTCTGTGGTGGAGGGGGATGAAGGATGGAGGTTGATTCTGGACATAGATACCTTCCTATCTGAAATATGCTACTTTGCTAATTTGGTATTCAGTCTATGAATCTTCTAGGAAAAGAGCCCTTGCTGTTTCTACATTTCCAGACACGTGGAGATGCTAGTTTATCCCAATAACATCCATTCCCCACCCAAAGCTGTAAGTGGAACCCAAAGTATGGGTAGAGATCTTTTGATGTCGATGCTGCCTGCTTGGAACCCGGTGGTAGGAAACCTAGTAGGATATGAGCACTACTCCTTTAGGTTTTTGCTTTTTGCCAGCGTCGGTGCTTGGTTCTGTCCTATGAACACAGCTTTCGTTTCTGTTCCGCAGGCCATTATGTATACAAGAGGGCCTGGCCCTTTCCTAGGTTCGCCTTGCAGGCTGTACCCCATGGATCACCCTTCATAACCAGTCATGGGCTATGGGCCACTTCCCCTCCTCCACCAGCTCCTCCACATACTCAGTTTGGTAAGACGACCTGAACGGGATGAGTGACTGATAAAGCGTATTCATCTTCTTCATGATTGACTTTGTGGGAATGATGTCGAGATGGTTGTGAGTTTTGGCAATCCAACTGCAACCTGCCTGAGGACACGGTAGCATATCTCAAGTTTCTCAGGACATACATACAGTGGGCAGTGTCATTTCCCTGTAATATAGTGAGCTATAGGTTTCTCTTGTCAAAATGAAAGAGGATTTTTTTTACACAAAAGCAGACATATCAGCAGTACTGTTGTATATTTTGGAGACACAATGTTTTGGGTTCTGTGAAGAATGAGGCTCACCCCTAACTTTTAGAGCATCAGGTGTCCTGTGTGAAAGAGGGACATGCATTAAATGACACAGACCTTGTGATCACCATAATGGAAACACCAGTGAAGGATCCGGTGCAGAAATGGGGGAAACTTGAACCACACAGGAATAGAAGGGAAGTTAAGGACGGTACACAGAGTTTGAGGAGGTGCAGAGGGGAGGGTGTTGGGATTAGTGAGATGCAGTTGGAGATCATTCCTGGTCACAGCCTGAGCAGGGAGTGTGAAGTCCACACAGAGCTGCTATGTGGGATCACTCTCAGTGCACAATGCAGTGTTTATCTCCACAATGTCAGTGTGTTGCCAAAGTGCACGTAGGTAATCATCTAAAAGGACTGTTGTCTCCCTGGGTTTTCCTGAAGGTTCTGGAAATTTGTGGGGGGGGAAATGCCCTGGATATATGGGGAATTTAACTTGGTCTTATGGAAATGCTTGCATGCCCAAGTTCATATCCCTCAGTGAGACTAAAAGTGGAGACAGGATCTAGATCAGCTGAGTGCCTACATTGGCCTTCAGCCTAAGTCAGACTCAGACCCACTTAGTGGGTCAACCTACAATCTAGGGTTGGCCAGAAGCCGCCCCCACTGGACCCCTGTCCTCACTCTGACTACAGCTTTGCATCTCCTCAAACTTCTCTCACAATATCCTGAGGCTTTGCCTGTGTTCCTGCTGTCTCAGCCCTAATACCAGTTCTCAGTGGGACCTACACAGAGCCTCAGCTGTGTTATCGGTGAAAACAGGGGTAATTATTTGTTTCCAAGAACATTATAAGAAGAAGACATTAAATACATAAAGCATCTGCAAAATCTCTGGGAAGTGTCCACTCACCCTTCTCACAGTTTCAATTAAGATATCTCCACACAATGATCATCCAAAAAAGATGGTCACAGGAGTTCATTAAACTAAGACAGTTAACAACTCAGCCCAGGGATTGGGAATCACTGTTTTAAACAGTAAGACAGGGTCCCTTATTTTTCTATTAAAATTCAGGCCCTACCAGACAAAGAAAGAAAAGATAATTATGAGAATGTGTACCTTCAGAGATCTAGATCTGAAGACAATCATTTTCCATTACATATAGACTCACAGATGCAGCCACACACTAAAGTGTTCATCTGTGGCCACAGCCACAGATAAACTACAGAAGACAGAATGCATGTAGGAAAACATAAGATCAGAGGGAAATAAACCAAAATCTCTTTGCATTATAGGACAACTATTTTGAAATTTGAAGAGGACTGTGCGCAGTGACAGACTATGGTGATTATATATATATATATTTTGAAGAAGGTGTCGGATCTGCCAGAATGCTTTCCCTGGCCATCCTGTCCCCTCCACTTTGTTTTTCCTACTCTCCCCTAATACACCTTTCATCGTTCTGTCTCTGTGTCAGCGTCTGCTTCTAGGACCATCTACCCTCACTCCCCATTGAGTGTACACAGTGGGGTTCCTGTACACACAGGTAACAAACTGGCAGAAATGGTGGTGATGGAAGAGAGAAGCCCGAGGGAGTTTTCCGGGGTGATGGTAACTTCCTATATCTAGATTTATGGGGTGTTTGTTTTAGAAATATTCACTGACTCCCTGGTGCCTTGGGTCAGATAGACAGGTATCTGTCCCTAGGAAATGGCTGAGTTCTAATGGTGGGGAAGGATGAGGGACCAGCAGTGACTGTGGGAGAGGAGTGAGGAGGCCACACATGGAGTCAGACCCTCGCCCAGGATGCCAGGTCTCCACAGACAGCACCATGTGTAGGAGGTCTCTGAGGAGCAGAGATTTCTTGATCAGACCCGTGAACTACAGAATCCTCCTCCAGTTTCCTCACTGAGGGATGGCCAGAGCAGAGGCCAGCAGCTAGCAGACACCCTGATCATGGCTGGAGTGGAGCAGTGGACCTGGGGGATTGAGTCAGAGAAAGGGACAGGCAGAAGGTAGCGACAGGGAGTTTGAGAGACAAAGGGAAGAGAAGAGAAGGGTCCTTTCTCTGCTGACTTCACCTACATTTCTGTGTGAACAAAAGGAGATTCTTGTCTCCAAGGGTAGGGAAGAGGGCTGGCAAAAAGACAGAGTGACATTCTCAGCTCAAGTGCCCAGGGTATCTGCCTTGCTCTTGAGTACCTAACACAGGAAGCCCGTGCTTTCTGTCATAATTGAAACTGCAGCTCATACCATTTAGTGAAAATCAATCCAATTATGAATCCCTCAACATTAAAGTACTGCAACAAAATTAAGTGAACAGACTGAAAGATACAACACAGGATAAAGTCCAAAGGTAGACCCACTGCAATACTTATGGGAATACAGTCTATCAGAAAAGGAAGTACCCCAGTGCAGGCATTCAGACACCTGGGAAATATCCGAAAACGTGTAAAAAAAAAAAATGTAGTCCTTACTTCAAAAGCAACATTAGTACTAGACACAAAGGGATCGTGATGTAAGGTTTAGAGAGAAACCATATGACTTCATGGTGCTATACCCATGAGATCAAGTCTCATCAAATTATACCCTTTAACTCGAGACTATATGTTATATGTAAATTGCAACTCATTAAAGAGAGTTTCAAACATAAAATACTGAAGAAAATGTTGGAAAGTTCCTTTCTACTCCTGAAGTGCATGGGTGACAGGAGTCTGTCTGACCATATCTCAACAATCCAAAAGATGAAGACATTTAAAAAATTAATAATAGCAGAGTTAGGAGGACCCCGAGCTCATCCTGTCCCATGTTTTCAACTACATAACATCCGCATCCAAGTCCATAAACCACAGAGCGGTCCAGAGAGTGGCAGAACAAACTCCACAACTAAATAGAAGCTGTATCTGAAAGGTGAGGAAGAAGGTCAGAAAGGTGGAGGGCGGCTGCCTGCAGAAAGGGCAGAGAAAGTGAGCCCTCACACCAGAGAGCTCACACAGGGAAGACTAATCCCCAGAACATTTGGCTTTAAAACCAGAGGGGCTGAATTCCCTTGAATTTGGATCCTGGAGCTTTGGAGGTCAGTTGGCCCAGCACTGGGTGATCCAGGAGGATGAGAGATAATCAGGTCCCTGCCTATGTAGAGAGGCAATGTAAACATGGCATTTTACACAATGCCAACGCAACAGGAGACAGATCTGTTCATGCTGACTTCTGGGTGGTTAGGGGACTTTTCCAACAATGAGGGAGCTCACAGGCACCATTTTTCTCCCCCACCCCCAGATTAAGCACGGAGGCACCTACCAGGGAGTGGACCTGCAAAGACACTTGCTACCTAACGTGCTAGCTGTGTGCCAGTCCCAAGAGTTCTCTGGGGGACTCACCCACTCCAAGCCTGCTGGCCTCAGGGCAAACTTTGTTAAAACTGCTTGGACACCCTTTCTGGCCAGCTGCAGGCAAAGCTGCCACTGCACACTGTGCCCATCTGCCCCGCACCCAGCTGTGCACCCCCAGCTACCCTCATCTGTCTCACCCAGCCACATGTCCCCAGCCACTGACATACTCTGTGCACAGCCTTGAGCCCCTGGTTGCCCTGGTACATAGCCCCCAGCCACCAAAGGACAGCTACAGATTTGTCAACAGAATCTTGGCAAGCCAGAAGGAAGTGACATGACATATTCAAAGTGCTGAATGGAAAAATCAGCAGCCAAGAATACTCTATCCAGTAAGGCTGTCATTCAGAATGGAAGGGAGACATAGAGCTTCCCAAACAAAAACTAAAGGAGTTTGCACCACTAAATCAGTCCAGCAAGAAATACTAAGAGGGACTCTTTGAGTGGAAAGGAGAGACCAAAAGTGACAATAGAGAGGTAGAAAACACAAATCCAGTAGAAATGAATATTTCTGTAAAAAATCAATTGAGGAATTCACAAAAATGGATATAAAATATAATAGCATGTACCAAAACATAGGGAGGGGAAAATAATGGGTTCAAAGGTAAATGACCATCAACTTAATACAAATGGCTAAATGCAAAGAAATTCTGTAAAAACCTAATGGTCACCATATATCAAAACCCACATAAATATGCAAAGAATAAGGAGAAAGAAATCAAAATATATCACTAAAGTAAATCAGCAAAACATGAAAGAGAGAAAGACAAGGATCGAGAAAATCATTAGAAACCACAACAAAACAGGTAATAAAATGGCAATACATACATACAAATCAATAATTCCTTTGAAGGTAAATGGAATGAATGCTCCAATAAAAAGACATAGGGTGTAAAAATGGATGAAAAAACAAAACAGATTTATATGCTGTCTACAAGTGACCCATTTTAGACCTCAAGCCACCTACAGAATGAAAATCAGAGGATGTCGAGAAACATCACGTAAATGAATGTCAAAAGAAAGCCAGGGTAGCAATGCTTGTATCAGATAGAAAAAAAAGAGAAAGGACTCAAAATCACAAATTAGGAGAAATCACAACCAACACCTCAGAAATACAAAGAATCATAAGATAGTATTATGAAAACTTGTAAGTCAAAAATTTGGACGATTTACAAGAAACAGATAAACTCCTAGAAACATATAAGTTACATAAACTGAAACAGAAAGAAAGAAAACATGAAAAGAACAATAGCCAGCAAACAACTTGAGTCAGTAATCAAAAAATTCTCAACAATCAAAAGTCTAGGACCAGATGACTTCACAAGTGAATTCCACCAAACAGTTAAAACAGGGTTAAGACCTCATATTCTTAAGCTATTCCAAAATATGAAAAATGATGGAAAACTTCCAAATTCATTCTATGAGGCCAGCATTACCCTGATACCAAAACCAGATAAAGAGTCCACTAAAAAAGAGAACCCCAGGCCAATATCCCTGATGAACATGGATGCAAAAAATTCTCAAACACTACCAACCAAATTCAAAAATACCTTAAAAAATCATTCACCACAATTGAGTGGATTTGTTCCAAAGCTGCAAGGTGGTTACATATTCACAAATCAATCACTGTAATGCATTACATCACTGGGAAAAAGGGTAAGAACCATATGATCGGGGCTCCTGGGTGGCTCATTCCTTCAAGTGTCCGACCTTGGCTCAAGTCATGACCATATGGTTCATGACCCAAGCCTTTCATTGGGCTCTCTGCTGACAGCTCAGAGCCTGGAGCCTGCTTCAAATTCTGTGTCTCCCTCTCTCTCTGCCCCTACCCCACTCACCTTCTGTCTCTGTGTTTCAAAAATGAATGTTTCAAAAAAAAAAACCACAGTCATATCAATACATGCAGAAAAAAGCATTTGACAAAGGACAACATCCATTCATAATTATAACCCCCTAAAGTAGGTTTATAGGGAACATACATCAATATAATGAAGGTTATCTGTGAAAACCCCGCAGTTAGCATAATCCTTAGTGGGGAAAATCTGAGAACTTTTCCTCTAAGGTCAGGAAGAAGACAAGGATATTTACTCTCACCACTTTTAATAAACATAGTACTGAAAGTCCAAGCCAGAGCAATCAGACAAAACATAACAAATCCAAATCTGGAAGAAGTGAAACTTTAATACTTTGTAGATTACATGACAGTATATATAGAAAACCCTAAAGAGTCCACCTAATAACTGCTAGAACTGATAAATGAATTCAGCAATGTCACAGGATACAAAATCATACAGAAATCTGTAGCATTTCTAGACAACAATAATGAAGCAGTAGAAAGAAATTAAGAAAACCGTCCCATTTACAGTTGCACACCAAGTAAGATATCTATGAATAAATCTGACCAAAGTGGTGAGTGACCTATACTCTGAAAACTATAAGACAGTGATGAAAGAAATTCAAGATGACACAAAGAAATGGAAGGACATTCCATGCTCATGGATCGGAAGTAGAAATATTGTGAAAATGTCTATACTTCCCAAAGCAATTGACACAATTAATGCAATCTCCATCAAAATACCAACAGCATTTTTCGCAGAACTATAACAGCCCTAAAATTTGTATGGAACCACAAAAGACCCCAGTCTTCAGAGTGAACATCCTTTATGTGAAGTGATAATTATGGATGGCATGATGCCTCTGGATCTTCTGCTCCAAAACACATTAACTCTGGCCTAAGCATATGAACAAACGTTAGACATATCCCAACCAAGGATTATTCTACAAAATACATTCTACAGATGTATCCTCAAAACTTTGCAGATTATGAAAAATATGGAAAATCTAAAAATAGTCATAACCAGGTGGAGCCTAAGGAGACAGGATGATTGAATGTAATGTGCCAGCTGGGATGAGTCTAGAACAGAAGAGGTTAAAACCGAAGAAATCTGAGTAAACATATAAACTTTAGTTAATAATACTGTATCTCTTTGGGATATTGATTGTGATAATGTACCAACTCATATAACATCAATATTCAGAAAACAGTCTGATGTATGTGGAGATCTCAGTACTATCTTCTCATTTTTTTTGTAACTAGAAACCCATCATGAATGAAAAGATTATTAGTAATCATGGTTTTACTTTTTCAACACATAATATTATATAACTAGTTCTAGTATTAGTTGCTAGTGATTGACATTCACCTATTCTTGTTGTTCTTACTATTGTTTAAGTAATAGCATTCATGTTATGGAAAACCGAATGCACAATGAGATACAATTCATAGAAACATCTACTTTACATATTTTAAGGCAATAACATATGTATATACCACTGTATTATGTGGTATGTAAATCAAGTGTTTTTTCTGATCTTGAATGAGCATGTCATTGAATGGCTTTCTGTAAAGGTGGTTATCCTAGATAATGAACGATACCCAGATTTTACAGGATGTACTTCACATCATGCCTGAACATTAAAAAAAAAAAAAATGTACAAACGGCCAGATGAATCACTGTGACTGGCTCACTTATTCTAAAGAATCCTTGCTTTAATATTTTCATGCATATTTTTAGCAGGGATACAACAGAATCAAATATTTCCAAATCAAAGAGATATTCAAAGACTGGAAGAATGATAGGAAGTTCAAGGGGTTTCAGAAGGAAAAGATGTGACCATGAAGTGGCAGTCACAGGCAAGCAGCTTTCTCTGGGCCACTTTGACAGGTTTGCATGAGGATATGTGACTTGCCAAAGGGTAAGACCCACAAATACAAGAGGGAAAGGCAATGCTTCAGGGAGAGGTGACATGGAAAGGGTGCTTCTGTGCCTAAGTGATGGCTCAGCAACCTGGCTGTGGCCCCTGTGTCAAAGATTTCAAAAGTCCATCAGTAACTTAGACCCACAAAGATCTTAGTAACATAGATCAAAGTAACTTAGACCCACAATGATCTTAGAGCCACAGAGTTGATCTTCATCTATGATTAGCAAATGGTCACAGTTTCACAGGATATGAAAATCGGGCTGGCAGTAGATGGCTAAAATATTATTTAGGGCTATCTTCCTAATAAAAAATGGATGTGTAAAAATTTGGGTTTGGAATGTTAAGAAAAATCACAGGCCCATCATGGAGTTACTTATGTTAAGGTTCCATGTGACCAAACCTATTTTCATTCCTGCAGGAATGTAACCTTTAACCAGTCAACAAAGAATTTCCTAGTCAGTGTTGGAAATTTAACTGATAGACCCCTGCCATTCCCCTCAGGGAAGCAATCTTGCCTAAGTAAGGTATTTTGTACCACTAATTTTTTTTAAGTTTATTTATTTTGAGAGAGACAGAAAGAGAGCACATGCAAGGGATGGGCAGGAAGAGAGGGAGAGAGAGAACCCCACGACCACGAGGTCATGATCTGAGCCAGGATCAAGAGTCAGACACTTAACCAAGCCATCCAGGCACCCCAAGAATGTGGAGTTTCAAAGGTTAGCAGGCATGGCTGGGATACAGCCCTGAGGGCACTGGCCTACTTCTGGAGAGAAGGCAGCAAACTACTTGCAGGCAGATGGCATGGAAACTAATCTGTACAATGGCTGGTGCACACAGTGGGGAGACTATATGCTCATCTTGGAGAGCATCCCTGAGAGGCAGTGTTCACAAAGAGGGGACAAAGGAGCTGGGACAGAGGAGCTGGGTGGTGCCATTTCCCTCCTCTGCCCCCCACTGTACACACAGAGCCACTTGCTGGAAACAAGGCAATTCCCACACTGGCTGCCGCCAGGCCCTGGACACTAGATGACCTCCTCTTCATAAAGCCATTCATCTCACAGGCAGGTAACATAATGAGCTTTTGTAACACAGAGAAGGCAAATACTCAGCCAAAATGCCAAGACAAGAGGAATGCATCCCAAATGAAAGAACAAGATAAGATCATGGCCAGAGAAATGGAAGGAACACTTCCAAACTCATTCTATGAAGCCAGCATGGCCTTGAGTCCAAACTGGACAAAGACCCCACTAAAAAGGAAAACTACAGACCAATTTCCCTGATGAAACTGGATGCAAAAATTCTCAACAAAAATCAGCAAACCGGATCCAACAATACATAAAAAGAATTAATCCCCACAATGAGGTGGGGTTTATTCCTGGGATGCACAACTGATTCAATGTCTGCAAATCAACGGATGTGATACATCACATTGATAAAAGAAAGGATAAGAACCACATGATCCTCTCAATAGATGCAGAAAAACCATTTGACAAAATACAGCATCCTTTCTTGATGAAAAAAACCCTCATGAAGGAGGGATAGAAGGATTGTGCCTCAACATCATAATGTCCAGATATGAAAGTCCCACAGCTAATATCATCTTCAATGGGGAAAAACTGAGAGCTTTCCCCTTAAGGTTAGGAACACGACAGGGATGTCCACTCTCACCACTGTTATTCAACATACTGTTGGAAGTCCTAGCCTCAGCAATCAGACAACAAAAAGAAACACAAGGTGTCCAAATTGGCAAGGAGGAGTCAAACTTTCCCTCCTTGCAGACATGAACTCTCCGTGGAAAATCCAAAAGACTCCACCAAAAAACCTCTAGGACTCATACAGGAATCCAGGAAAGCCTCAGGATATAAAATCAATATACAGAATTTGATTGCATTTCTATATGCCAATAATGAGGCAGCAGAAAGAGAAATCAAGGAATTGATCTCATTTACAGTTGCACTGAAAACCATAAAATACCTAGGGATAAACCTAACCAAAGAGGTAAAATACAGTACACTGAAAAAAACAGGGGGGCGCCTGGGTGGCTCAGTAGGTTAAGCGCCAACTTCAGCTCAGGTCATGATCCCCCAGTTTGTGGGTTCTAGCCCCGCGCCGGGCTTTGTGCTGACAGCTCGGAGCCTGGAGCCTGTTTCAGGTTCTGTGTCTCCCTCTCTCTCTGCCCCTCCCCTGCTCATGCACGCTCTCTCTCTCTCTCTCAAAAATAAACATTAAAAAAATTAACAGAACATCTATGAAAGAAAGTGAAGAAGACCCAAAGAAATGGAAAAACATCCCATGCTCATGGATTGGAAGAACAAATATTCATGAAATGTCAATACTACCCAAAGCAATCAACACATTCAATGCAATCCCTATGAAAATAACACCAGCAATCTTCACAGAGCTAGAACAAACAATCCTAAAATTTGTATGGAACCAGAAAAGACCCCGAATAGCCAAAGTAATGTTGAAAAAGAAAAAGCTGGAGACATCACAATTCTGGACTTCATGGTGTATTACAAAGCTGCAATCATCAAGACAGTGTGGTATGGGCACAAAAACAGACACATGAATCAATGGAACAGAATAGGGAACCCAGAAGCGGACCCTCAAACATATGGCCAACTAATCTTTGACAAAACAGGAAAGAATATCCAATAGAAAGAAAGAGTCTCTTCAGCAAGTGGTACTGGGAAAACTGGACAGTGAGAAGAATGAACGTGGACCATGTTCTGAAACCATACACACACACACACACACACACACACACACACACACTCAAAAAGGATGAAAGATCTAATTTAAGACAGGAAACCATCAAAATCCTAGAGGAAAAAACAGGCAACCTACCTCTTTGATCCTGGCTGCAGCAACTTCTTGCTTGTCATGTCTCCAGAAGCAAGGGAAACAAAAACAAAAATGAACTATTGGGACTTCAAGATAAAAAGCTTCTGCACAGCAGAGGACACAATCAGCAAAACTAAAAGGCAACTGAATGGAATGGGATAAGATATTTGCAAGTGACATATCAGATAAAGGGTTAGTATCCAAAATCTATAAAGAACTTATCAAACTCAACACCCAAAAACCAAATAATCCAGTGAAGAAATGGGCAAAAGACATGAAGAGACATTTTAACAAAGATAACACCCAGATTGGTCACACATGAAAAAATGCTCAACCTCACTCGTCATCACTGGCCACAATGAGATCATCAAAACCACAATGAGATATCCCCTCACACCTATCAGAATGGCTAAAATTAACATCTCAGGAAAAAAAAGGTGTTGGCAAGGATGCAGAGAAAGGGAACCCTTTTGCAATGCTGGTGCAAATGCAAACTGGTGTAGCCACTCTGGAAAATAGTATGGAGATTTATCACAAAGACTAAAAATAGAACTACACAATGACCCAGCAATTGCACTACCAGGTATTTATCCAAAGGATACACAAACGCTGACTCGAAGTGGCACATGCACTCCAATGTTTAAAGCAGCATTATCAAAAATAGTTAAGTTATGCAAAGAGCCCAAATGACCATTGATTGATGAATGGATAAAGAAGATGAGGTATATTTATACAATGGAATATTACTTGGCAATCAAAAAGAATGAACTCTTGCTATTTGCAACAACGTGGATGGAACCGGATTCTATTATGCTAACTAAGCAAAGTATGTCAGAGAAAGACACACATCATATGATTTCTCTTGTCTGTGGAATTTAAGAAATAAAACTGATGAACATAGTGAAAGGAAAGCAAAATAAGATACAAACAGAGAGGGAGTCAAACAATAAGAGACTCTTAAATACAGAGAACAAACTCAGGGTTCCTGGAGGGTTACTGAATAGGGGAATGGGTTAAATGGGTGACGGGCACTGGCCGGGGTGGGGTACTTGGGATGAGTACTGGGTATTTTTTGTACTTGATGGATCACTAAATTCTTCTCTGGAAACTGTATTCCACTATAAGATAACTAACTTGAGGTTAAATTAAAAAAAAAAAAATATTAAAAATAAATAAATAAATGTAATACCAGTCAAAAGAAAAGAATATTTAAATCGGACTCTTTGAGTGGAAATGAAAGACCAAAAGTGATACAGACAACAAAGGATCAGAGAAAACATCAAGAAACAATGGCAAAACAACTAATAAAATGGCATTAAGTGTATATCTATAAATAGTTACTCTGAATGTAAATGGACTAAATGCTCCAATCAAAAGACATTGGGTAGGGTGTCAGAATGGACAAAAGAAAAAAAAGAAAAACAAACAAAGCAAGACCCGTCTAGATGCTGTGTACAAAGCCTTATTTGGACCTAAAGTCACCTGCAGATTTAAAGTGAGGGAATGAAGAAACATTTCTCATGCCAATAATGTCAAAAGAAAGCCAGGAGCAATACTTATATCAGGCAAAATAAACTTTAAAACCAAGACTGTATTTTTGTACCCTTTGGGTAAATACCGAATAGTGAAATTACATGCACCCAATATTTATACCAGCCAGCATTATCAACAATAGCCAAACTATGGAGAAAGCCCAAATATCCATCAACTGATGAAGGTATAAAGAAAGTGTGGGGTATGTGTGTGTATGTATACACATATATACATATATATGTATATACATACATAAAATGGATTACTGAGCCATCAAAAAGAATGAAATCTTGCCAATTGCAGTGGTGTGGATAGAGCTAGAATGTATTATGCTAAGTGAAATATGTCAATCAGAGAAAGAAAAATATATTATTTCACTCATGTGGAATTTAAGAAACAAAATAGATGAAAACACGGGAAGAGGGCAGGAAAAGAGAAGAGTGGTAACAAACCATATGAGTCTCTTAATTATAGAGAAAAAACAGGGTTGATGGAGGGAGATGGGTGGGAGATGGGTATTAAGGAGGGCACTTGGGATGAGCACTGGGTGTTGTATGTACCTCATGAATCCCTGAATTCTGCTCCCGAACCCAATAATGCACTGTATGTCAACTAAAACTTAAATTAAAAAAAAAAAATAAAGCTGTAATAAGAGATGAAGATGGACATGATCTCATAATAAAGGGGACAACCAAACAAGATGGTCCAACGATTGTAAATTTTTATGCACCCAACATGGCAATCACCAAATATATAAAACAATTAACAACATAAAGGAACTCATTTCTAATAATGTAAGGATAGTAGAGGACTTTAACACATCACTCACATCAATGGAAAGAACCTCTGAACAGAAAAAATCAATAAGAAAACAATGGCTTTGAATGACACACTGGACCAGATGGGTTTAACAGATACATTCAGAACACTCCATACTAAAATGACAGAATGCACATTCTTTTCAAGTGCCCATGGGACATTCTCCAGAATCAATCACATTCTAGGTCACAAATCAGGCCTCAACAGGTACTCAAAGACAGAGATTAGACCAGGCATCTTTTCTGACCACAAATCTAGGAAACGAAGTCAACCACAAAAAAAAAAAAAAAAAAAAAAGAAAGAAAGAAAGAAAGAAAGAAAGGCTACAAATAAAGGAAGGTTAAGCAACATGCTACTAAATGAATGGGTCAACCAGGAAATCAATGAGAAAATACACTGAAACAAATAAAAATGAAAACCAAAACTGAAACAATACATAAAATCTGAAACCAGAAAGAAATTGAATCAGTAATAAAAAAATATCTCCCCAACACAAGAAGAGTTCAGGGCCAGCTGGCTTCACTGATGAATTCTACCAAACATTTAAAGAAGAGGTAATATCTATTCTTCTCGAATTATTACGAAAAATAAAAAAGAAGGAAAACTTACAAATTCATGCTATCAGGCCATCATTACCCTGATACCAAAACCAGATAAAGACTCCACTAAAACTGAAAACTGCAGGGGCGCCTGGGTGGCTCAGTCAGTTGACTGTCCAACTCTTAGCTTCGGATTAGGTCATTATCCTGGGTCTAAGCCCCACATTGGACCCTGTGCTGACAGTGTGGAGCATGCTCAGGAATCTCTCTCTCCCATCCCTCTGCCCTCCCTCACCTTTATGTACTCTAAGTAAATGAATAAACATTTAAAAATATATTAAAAAATTTTTTAAAAATAAAATTGCAGACCAATAGCTCGATGACTATGTATGTAGAAATTCTCATTAAAATACATTCAAATTAAAGTCAACAATACATTAATAGAATCATTTACCATAATCAAGTGGGATATATTCCTGGGCTGCAAGGGTGGTTCCACAGTCACAGATCAATCAACATGATGCACCACAGTAATAGAAGAAAGGATAAGAACAATATGATGCTTTCAACAGATGCAGGAAAAGCATTTGAGAAAATGTCACATTCATTCATGATAAAAATCCTCAGCAAAGTAGATTGAGACTCAACATACCTGCACATAATAAAGGCCATCTATGAAAAACCCACAGCTAATCTCATCTTCAATGGGGAAAAACTGAAAGCTTTTCCTCTAAGGTCAGGAACAAGGCAGGGATGACCCCTCTCACCACTGTTACTCCACACAGTACTGGAATTCCTAGCCACAGCAATCAGACAACAAAAAGAAATAAGAGGCATCCAAATCAGCAAGGAAGAAGTAGAACTCTCGCTATTAGTAACTGACATTATTCTCTCTATAGAAAACATGAAAGATTCCCATAAATATCGCTAGAAGTGATATATGAATTCGACAAGTCACAATATACAGAAATCAATGTACAGAAATTGATTGTGTTTCTATAGACGAATCATGAATTAAAAGAAAGTAAGGAATCAATCCCATTGACAGGTGCACCAGATACCACAACCTACCAGGAAGAAACCTAACCAAAGAGGTGAAAGACCTATACTCTAAAGGCTATGAAACACTGATGAAAGAAATGGAAGAGGACACAAATGAAAATACATTTCATGTTCATGGATGGGAAGAACAAATACTGTTAAAATGTCTACACTCCTCAAAACAATCTACACATGTAATGAAATCCCTATCACACTAACAAAACATTTGTCACAGAACTAGAACAAGTAATCCCAAAATTTGTATGGAACGACAAAAGACCCCAAACAGCCAAAACAAACTTGAAGAAGAAAAGCAAAGCTGGAGACATCACAATTCCAGACTTTATATTATTATAAAGCTGTAGTGATCAGTATGGTACTGGCAAAAAAAAAAAAAAAAAAAAGAAAAAAAAAAAGAAAAAAACACACAGACACATTGAGCAATAGAATGGAACCTAGAAATGAACTCACACCTATATGGTCAATTAATCCTCAACAAAGCAGTAAAGAATATCCAATGGAAAAAAAGATAGTCTTGGGGCACATGGGTGTCTCAGTCATTGAAGCATCTAATCGTGGATTCAGCTCAGGTCATGATCTCAGGGTTCATCAGTTTGAAACCCGTGTAGGCCTCGGCACTGACAATGTAGAGCCTGCATGGGATTCTCTCTCTCCATTTCTCTCTGCCCCTCTTCTGCATGCTCTGTCTCTCTCTCAAAAATAAATAAATACACTTAAAGTCTCCTCAATATATGGTTTTGGAAAAACTAGACAGCAACCTGCAAAACAAAACAAAATAACAACAGACCACTTTCTTTTTTTTTTAAAAAAAATTTTTTTTTTCAACGTTTATTTATTTTTGGGACAGAGAGAGACAGAGCATGAACGGGGGAGGGGCAGAGAGAGAGGGAGACACAGAATCGGAAACAGGCTACAGGCTCTGAGCCATCAGCCCAGAGCCTGACGCGGGGCTCGAACTCACAGGCCGCGAGATCGTGACCTGGCTGAAGTCGGACGCTTAACCGACTGCGCCACCCAGGCGCCCCCAGACCACTTTCTTACAACATACACAAAAATAAATCCAACATGGATAAAGACCTATGTGAGAAACCTGAAACCATAAAAGTCCCAGAGGATAACACAGGCAGTATCTTATTTGACATTGGCTGTACAAACGTCTTTGTAGATCTATCTCCTGAGGTAAGGGAAACACAAGCAAAAATAATGGGACTTCGTAAAAATAAAAAGCTTCTGTCACCAAAGAAATAATCAACAAAACTAAAACACAACCTACAGCATGATGATATTTGCAAATGACATCTGATAAAGGGTTAGTGTCCAAAATATATAAAGTTATACACACCCCAAAAATGAGAAATCCAATTAAAAATGGGCAGAGGACACGAATAGATATTTTCCTAAAGAAGACATACAGATAGCCAAGAGACACATGAAAAGATGTTCAGCAATACTGATCTTCAGGGAAATACAATTCAAAAGTACAATAAGATAACTCATCACATCTGTCAGAATGACTCAAATCAATGGATGATGAAACAGCAGGTGTTGCCAAGGATGTGGGGAAAAAGGAAACCTCCTGCACTATTGGTAGGAATGCAAACTGGTGCAGCCACTCTGGAAAACATCATGGAGATTCCTAAAAAAATTGAAAATAGAACTACCTTATGATCCAGCAATTTCACTACAAGGTATTTACAGAGAGAATACAAAAATAATATTTCAAAGGGATACATGCACCCTGATGTTTACAGCATCATTTTCTACAACAGCCAAGTTACGGAAACTGCCTAAGTTTCCATCAACTGATGAATAAACTGAGATGTAGTATATGGAATGGAATATTATTTGGCCATAAAAACATGAAATCTTGTCATTTGCCATGAGGTGGATGGAGAGAATGTTATGCTGGGTGAAATAAGCCTGTCAGAGAAAGACAAATACCAGATGATTTCACTAACACATGGAAATGAAACAAAACAAAGGTGGGGGGGGAGGGAAAGGAGACAGTGACAAACAGACTTTTTTTTTTTTAAACTGAGTTGAATCCTCAGCAGCTTTTTTTTTTTTTAAGTTTATTTATTTTTGAGACAGAGAGAGACAGAGCATGAATGGGGGAGGGGCAGAGAGAGAGGGAGACACAGAATCTGAAGCAGGCTCCAGGCTCTGAGCCATCAGCCCAGAGCCCGACGCGGGGCTCGAACTCACGTACCGCGAGATCCTGACCTGAGCTGAAGTCCGACGCTTAACCGACTGAGCCACCCAGGCGCCCCAAACAGACTCTTAACTAGGAAACAAACTGAGGGTTTCCACAGTTGGGGGGGGGGGGGGAAATGGGTGAAACAGGTGATGGGGATTAAGACATGCACCTGGGGTAAGTACCAGGTGATGTGTGAAAGTGTTGCTCTATATTGTACACCTGAAACTAATATTACACTCCCTAACCGGAATTTAAATTAAAAAATAACATAAAGTGAATGACACCTACCTACCAGGTTTTCTGTAGTTTTCCATCACTTCACTAGGTTTGGGAAAAAAACATGAAATTTTTTAAAAGCATGTATGATTTTGTGCCCTTACCTCGGTCTCTGGTTCCAGCAGGACTCAGAAAGTGGCTACCAGCTCATTCTTCTAGAAGGTCCTGAGACAAACGGGCATTTCATGTCTTCACGTCCTAACCGAATGCAGCTCCGTTCTTCTGAATTTCTGTCAGGATTTCTCCCCGGAAACAAGCCTGAATCTGGAACAAACCATCCACGGCATCTATGATGTGATGTCACGAGACCCCTCAATCCACGGGTCCTTTAGTAAAATACGTCTTGCTCAAATACTATCTGGGAAAGTGAGGAATGAAACACGGGAACAGCCCAGAAAATGCAAGGGCCTGTGCTGCTGACTGACCAGCGCACCCAGGGAAGCCACCCAGCGCCCCCTCCTCAACACTCAGTGCCACAAGGCAGCTTCTCTCTGGCGACTCAAGAGACAGCAAGTTGCTGCAAGGCTCCCAAGGTCTCCCCTGGGTCGGGTTTCAGAACCTGCTGGAAACGCAGCTCTGGTCTCTGTCCTGAGGCAGCGGCAGAGGCCCTGAGTCCTCTGGGGGCGACAGAAGCCCTTCCTGCTCTAAGGTGCCCTGGGTCAGAAAAGCTGATGGGGCGCCCTCTGCTGGCCATCACCGCACACCCAGAGGAACCGGCCCCTCCTAGTTTGTGGTGCTCGAGCACTCTCTGCTGGCCACCATGGGAATTCCTGCAATGTTGAGGCCCTGGTCGCTCAGCCGAGGGATAGAAGGTGTTCTGGGCAACTAAGCCTGTTCTCCACTTTGGGAAGGGTCTTGGTGACAGGGCCTGGGAAACTAAGAAATCTTTTCCTTCTTTCTAGTGAGTGAAAAATGAAACCACATTTATTTATGTAATGATATCATTTGTAATGCTTTAAGCAATGTTCACAGAAAAAGAGCCTGCCAATTTACACATACTGAACAAGAGGTAATTGTGTTTACCACCAAAATACTTAGGTTAAAGAATTGACACCTTTGAGAGAGAGATACCGGCTTCCAGCTATGGAGTGAATAAGTCCAAGGGATACAAGGTACAGCCAATGGAATAGAGTCAATCCTGTAATAATGTTGCATGCTTTCACATGATAGCTACACTTGTGGTTAGGTACAACATAATTTATAGACATATGGAATAATACGATGTATGCCTAAAACTAATACAACAAATGTGTGAACAATATTTCAATTAAAAATCGACATCCTTTACACTATTTTTAGTTTCTCCTTCTTTGCCATTAAAAAATCATTCCTGGGGTGCCTGGGTGGCTTAGTCGGTTAAGCGTCCAACCTCGACTCAGGTCATGGACTTGCAATCCATGAGTTTGAGCCCCACATCATGCTCTGTGCTGACAGCTCAGAGCCTGGAGCCTGCCTCAGATTCGGTGTCTCCCTCTCTCTCCCCGCTCCCCAGCTCGGGCTCTCTTGAAAAAAGAAAATAAATAAACATTAAAAAATCATTCTGGGACACCTGGGTGGCTCAGTCGGGTGAGCGTCTGACTTCAGCTCGGGTTGTGATCTCACAGTTCGTGAGTTCTGGCCCCGCATTGGGCTCCGTGCTGTTAGCTCAGAGCCTGGAGCCTGCTTTGGATTCTGTGTCACCCTCTCTGCCCCTCCCTCACTCGTGCTCTGTCTCTCTCTGCCTCTCAAAAATAAGTAAAACTAATAAAAAATCATTCCTTATTTAGAATCTATGAAATTCCATTTATACCAGATTCTCTAACATCACCATCTTGATGTTGAGAGCTTGTCTGAAAAGTCACTAATAATGTCTTTGATGGACACATAGATGACAAGGTCAGAATGCAACTTACAGGGAGCTATACATCTGTTATGAATTACTGTAAGTATCCTTGGCTAATATTTTCAATGAAATGGGCTTTAGGGATATAGATGAATCAAACAATGTCCATCAGTCATATAGGTCAATTTCCTATAGGACCATTATGCCTTCAATTACTAATCGCCATCTCTTCAGAATTAAAAAGCTAGGGGAAGAAAATGTCTTTGAATTTGATGTAAGAGAAGACTATGGTGTTTTGAAGGGTTCACCTACCATCTGGCATCCTCAGATTGGCAGTGGACAGGAGGATAGCAACCCACTATCTTGATGCACGTTGCTAGTTCCAGAGGGAGAATATGGACCTTATTGTCAAATACTTTTTATCAATATCAGCAGTCCACCTCTGCCAGGTCCAGCCTGCAGGACTTGGGGGCAACACAATGCCTGATGCCTGGGTTCAGAACATGAGGAAGGCCAGCTGGGGGTGGGGGTGGGACTGCAGCAGGGCCTGGGGCAGTGAGGGAGATGGCTCAGGGTCACCTCCCCACAGGGCAGGCTCTGGAGTTTACCTGCCGAAGAGCAGCACATTCTCCCTCAAGACATTTCTCTCCATGACAGAACATGGGCTGAGCCCCACAATTCCAGGAGAAATGAGGGACACCCATCTTTTCAAATGCAATGGCCTCTGCAGAGCTTGGCCCCTGAGAAGTTGGAGTCTTGGAGTCACGGAACTCTGATGCCCATGATACCAGCCTTTTCTGCCCCAGCACTCAGAGCCACTTTATACATCCCCTCTCCCCTGGCCCATGTCACCCCGTCCACGTACCTGGACCAGGTCCCAAATTTCCTCCTTGTACTTCCTCTTTGTTTCTCTCTAACCCCATCTTTCTCTGTTTCTTCCTTTTACTCCCTAGGACTTTCCCAATTCCCCCATTACTCATCCAGTGTCTCTTTCCCGATCTCTTTCTCCACCTTTCCCCAGGCTTCAGGCTATCTGCTCTGTGCATGCAGCCCTCTCCAGGAGCACAGGGCACTCCTGTCTCTCCCTCTCTCCTGTCATGTTTGGTCCCAGGCCCTGATCACAATAGAGGAGAATCTCCCCCCACCCCCCATACAGCAGCTGCTTATGTTGACATTTGCTATAGCAATGCTGGCAGCATGTGGACAACCAGACATCTACCCTTGGTGGTCCAGCCATGACCCAAAAGCTGCTGGAGGTCTGGCTGCTTCCCTAAGCCGGGAGGAAAAAGGGGCTCACAAGGTTCAAGGTCCCTGGGGGCAAAGTGGATTGGATTGGCTGATGCAGAAGGAGCCATATCTTACACCCAACTCTCCTGGGTTGTGTTGAAGGAACCTATCTCATACCATTGACCTCTGCCCTCCCCATGCCTCAATAAGGCAACAGGGGGAGGTTTATGGGACATCCTGTGACTCACCACAAAAATTGCTGCCATTTGCCCCCTTGGAGGCCACCTGGATTAGTGATACTGGGGGCAGCTGGTAAGGTGCACAAGGGCACAAGAGCTGGATTAATGCAGAGCTTCCTTACTGGTCTCCTGAATCCATTCCTCACCATCAGAATAGACCCTTTCCTGGAAACAGATACCCTCCCTGCTCATCAGCACAAACCCCATAAACTAGCAGGTGCCATATGCTCATGAGTATCTATCTACAAAATTAACTACCACCACCAGAGCTCCCTAAAGTATGTGTCCAACTCCTCAGATGGAACTATAGGTCCCTTCCAGGCAATACAACCCCAAAGAACGGCCTGTCTTCTTCCACCAATACTATACATTCTACCTGTTGGTTAACTGTGTGTAAAAGAACCCCAAAGGGTACACCTGATGGGGAATGAGTGTCGATTTTCATGGAAGCAGACGCTGACACAGAGACACAACTGTGTCAAGTATATTAGGGGACACTAGGAAGGACAAAGTGGAGGGGATAGGGTGGGCAGGAAAAGCATTCAGACCAAGGGGCAGATTAGATACCTTCTCTAAATATATAATAACCACAGCTGGTTTGTAATGGTTCACTGTCCATTTCAAATTTCAGACTGATTTTCCTTTATGTCAAAGTGATTTTGAGTTATTGCAATGGGATCTTCTGTTCTCCTCTATGCATTTTGTCTTCTACGATATATGTGTGGCCTGGAATGAGCACTTAATTTTGTGGCTGCATTTGTGTGTCTACCTGTAATGGAAGATTACCTTCAGATCTTAGAGGTAGATCCCTGGATGTACACATTCTCATACTTATCTTTTCCTTCTTTGTAAAGTAGGACCTGAATTTTCATAGAAAACACACAGGCGTCTTTGTTGGATCTTTTGAAACAGGAATTGCCAATCTCCCAGCCTCAGGCATTATACCCTTAGTTTCATGAAAGTGAATGAACATCTGTTGATGATCTTCTGTGTGCAGATACATTCATTTCCACCCTGAGAAGGGTGAGTGCCCATTCGTCCCATACATTGTACAAATTCCTTACGTGCTTAACCACCTCTTCATCACACTGACCTCAGAGACCAACACTGTCCCTGCTTCTCAGATTACAAAGCTGAGGCTCTGAGATGGCCCCACTGAGAGTGGGTATTAGGGCTGAGACAGCAGGAACACAGACAAAGTCTCAGGAAATTGTGAGGGAAGTTTCGGAGATGGAAACCTTCAGGCAGGGTGGTGACAGCAGCACAGGGGTGCGATGACAGGAGTCCAGCAGGGGCGGTTCCTTGGTCAACCCTGAATTTCCCACTAACAGTCTGACTCAGGCTGAAGGCCAAGGAAGTCGCACAGCTGATCTACAACCTTCCATTGCATTTAGTCTCAGAGAGGCACACAAACTTAGGCAGACAAGCATCCCATAAGAACCAATTTAAACTACAAATCTCCAGGGCATTCTTTCACACAGAACCAAGGGAAACAACAGTCTTTATTTAGATAATGAGCTAGGTGCACTTTGGCCACAATGACATTTCAGAGATGACACCTGCATGAACTGTGCTTGAATCCATGCAGCAGCTCTGTGTGGACCTCACGCTGCACTCACTCTCCCTGCCCAGGTTGCGGGCCCTGCGGGAAACGGCCTCCAGCTCCATCTCACTGAGTCCAACACCCTCCCCTCTGCACCATCTCAGCTCTTCCTTCTCGTCCACAGCCTCCAATTCATTCTCATGAGATTCACATCTCTGTCTCTTGTACTTGAGGACCCATTACTGGAGCTTCCACTATTGTAAATCAGAAGCTCCATGTCATTTAATGCATGTGACTCTCTCCCCGTTAGGACACCTGAAGCCCTTGATGGTAGGGGTGTGCCTCATCTCTCATAGACCCAGGAACATGGACTCTGTATGAGGCACATCGGCAGAACTGATATGCCTGCTTTTCTACGAAAAGACTTTTTCCTTCTCCACAAGAGACACCTGCAGCCAAGCTCAGTAAGGGAAAATGACATAGCCTAACATACATATGTCCCGAGAAACCTGAGGAATCTTAACAGTGTCCTCAGCCAGCAGCACCCTTGCATTGCAAAGCCTGTGAGGCCATCTCTACGTCTTCTCAAAGACTCAACAAGGCAGAAGCTGGATGTGCTGAACACGTCCACTCATACTGTTCAGATTATCTTACAAATAGTCGAGGTGGAGGTGGTGGGTCCTGTCCCTGAGGACATCCAGGAGCTGGAGGCAGCTCATAGAGCCTATGAACAGTGATAAAAGGGGGTCTGTGGGGAAGGGCCTGCAGGGTGGACCTGGTAAAGGAGGAGGTCTTCTTGCATCCACAGGGACCTACACAACAGAAGCGACGGGTATGTTGGTATGACAGACAGAAGCACAATGCCCACAGGAGCTGAAACCCAATGGAAGCAGGTGTCAGCACCTGGCCTCTTGTTCATTCACAGGTTCTAGAACAGAGCATCAGTGCCAGAAAACTCTACCTTCCCACAAGATCCCACCTACAGCCTGAAGGTACCGGATGCTACAAGGAGAAACTACTGTTGCCACACGTCACTGCCCGTGTTTATAAATGCAGAAAGCCAAGGCTTCCTATTCTAGAAGATTGATGGCAGTAATGCCAGTCTAATAAAGGAGAATATTCCGGAGAGGCAGACATCTGTGTCCAGGACCCCTCTGGTGTCCTCTTCCACCGCATCTGCAGGCTTTTTATTTGTACGTTGAGGACAGAACATGAAGGAATGAAAGAAAAGCCCAGCACCACACAGAGATTCAGGGCCACCCCAGGGTCAAAGCTCAGCCGGCCAGCCCGTGCCTGTCCTCACTCTGCTTCCCTCCCTGACAAAGGCATCTTCTCTGCATGGCCACAGAGACCTGTGAGGAGATGGGGATTCCTGGAGTCGTGCAGGGGGCCTGGAAATGTGTTTTCTGAGAGAAACACGTTACCTGTGCACATTCATTGGTCTCAGATATGTTTATCTTAATCCACAGATAATTCAGTTTTAAGTACAATATGAGGTGCAGAGCTATTTTGTCCCATTGTAAAAGGGAGGTAGAAATTCTACATAAAAGAATGAAGAGAAACAGGTCTCAATTTCAGCTGTGAAACTCCCATAAGGTATCATGAGACAAAGTACCAGTTACAACTGCTCCTGGGACACAAGAGAACCTGCTCATATAAACACAACTGAAGGACTCTGTGAGGTACTGGCCCTACAGGTAATCACTGATTCTCTCCCTTCACGACTGCAGTTCCACGTACATTTTTGAGTACACGTGCTGCTTCTGATAATTCAGAGTATTTCCACCTAGATGACAACTGGAGAAATTCTCTATCACACATTTACCAACACAGAAGGATCAGTAATGAATTCTGAAATTTATCTAAGAACACTCAGGACTGCACAAAGCACAGAATATAAAGTTGGAAAGAGTTTTCATCTTTTCCAGTCATGAAGCTCATCGCAGACATTCTGAACAAGTTCATCGCCTACACTGAAATAGGAAAAAATGAAAATAATAACAAAATCCCATGTAAAGAAGGTGCGGAAGGAGTCAGCTGCTCCAGAAGACTTGAGGGTGCAGGGAAGTGTCATCCTCCTCAAGCTATTTCCACAAACACAAAGTGAGAGCCACATGGTCCTCAGCCTCCACGCACTTGTGGCTTCCAGAGGCGCCAGCTAACATGAAGATCTTAAACTGGAGAAGCCTGGAGGCTTGTGAGGAAGTAAATAAAGACAGTAAAGACACCAGAGGACACAGAAAACCAGACAAGGCCAGATAAAAGTTTCCAGAAATCATTGCAACTGAAACGGGCAACAGAATTTACCTTGTCTTACTCTGCATCCTTGGTAGAGACACAACTGATGTTCCCCCATCGGAGCTGCGCCACGTCCTGGGTCTCATAAAGGCTGGAGGTGGATGAAAGTTGATTCTGACTTGCATAGACTGTGCAGAAGAAAAACAAACCCTCCGCACCATGTCTCATTATATTCAACTCTTTCCCACTCTCTGGTCCTTTACCAGGGGCAGCGGGTTTTTCAGGTGCCTTGGGTGACCGTTGAGAACAAGAGGGAGATCTGATCCTGTCCCTTGAGGATGGTTCACAGGGCCCTGGTGTTTTTATAACTGATCAAGCAGCTGTGAGCAGCTCAGGTCTCAAGTAGCTAGAAATAAAGTTAAGGTGTGTCTCATCCTTTGGAGAGCCCAGCACATGGTCTCTGTACAAGCTACATCTTAAGGAGTGCTATGTCTGTCGGCCTGTATAAGGCCTCTTTCCTTCTCTGTAAGAGACACGTGTTGCCCAGCTCACTATGTGGAAATGACAGCCTGTTTCATGCATGTCCTGAGAAACTTGAAGAACTTTGTAACATCCTCAGTCAGGCCGACCTGAAAGCCCTGTGGTGCCATCACTGCATCTTTTCCAAACACACAAGTAAAAAGACAAAACGTGTTTTATAAGTCAACTCATACTGTTCAGATCATCTTTCCAGATGGTGGAGGTGGAGGGTGAGGTCCCAGAGGCCACCAGGTTGAAGAAGGGGGGGGGGGTGGCCCAAAGCCCATGGATGGTGATAAAGGGCAGCCCATGGGGTACGACATGGAGGGCACTTCTGGGAAAGGAGGAAACACTCTGGCAGCCACGTTGACCTATAGGATAGAAATTAAACTTTTGAGCTGTGTTAGGGTAAAAGGTGAAAAATCCAACAACAACACCAACACTAACATAGCTGAACCGCAGTGAAGCAGGAACAGTGCCTGTCTCCTTCCCCTCCACCTGGTTTCAACAGGGCAGCAGCAGTGCCACAAAACTCCACTCTTCCCACCAGGTCCCACCTAGAGCTTCTAGGAGTTTGAGGAGACAATGCAGTGCATTGCTTGCAGCATGCATGGTACTAGCTGTGTCTGCAAATGTAGGGAAGGAAGTGGCTAGTCTTAAAGGATCAGAGGGATAATTCCAGACTACTAAAGAAAGTCTGTTCCACACACACAGAGGCTTCTATTTCCAGGACTACTCTCCACCCAGCCCTTCACCACCTCAACAGCTCCGTCTTGGCATAATAAGAGCTGAAATGATGAGGAAGAATTATGTTTTCATATCATACATTTACATCTTTAATGCATTTCAAGTTCATACTTGTCAGTGGTGTAACATAAGGATGTAAGCTTTATTCTTATGCATGTAAATATCCAATTTTCCCAGCACCAGTTATTCAAGAGACTACTTTTCTCCACTGTGTATTCTGGACACCCTTGTCAAATACTAGTTGACTGTACATGCATGGTTTTAGTTTGGGCTCTCAATTTCTGTTCCATTGTCTTGTGTGTGTGTTTATGCCAGTGACATAACTGATTTCTTTCGTGTCAGAATGCAGCTTGAAATCAAGAAGTGTGATGCCTCCTATCTTGTTCTTTCTTGCTTTGGCTACTTGGGGTGTTTTTGTGGTTCCAAATATATTTTAGGATATGTTTTTCTAATTGCGTAAAAATTGCATTGGAGTATTGATAGAGATTGCATTGAGTCTCTAGATGGCTTTGGGTAGCATGGATATTGTATCTATATTAATTCCTTCAAAAGATGGACATGGATGGCTTTTCACTGACTTGTGTGTTCTTCGTTTCTTTCATCCAAATTGAATTTCTTCCATTTCTCCACACAGGTTTTATAGTTTTCTGTAGAGAGATCTTTCACTTCCTAGGCTAAATTTATTCCTATATATTTTATTGTTTTTGATGCTATTGTAAATGGGATTCTTTTCTTTACTTCTTTTTAGATAATGTGGTTAGTGGATAGGAATGCTATAGAATTTGGTATGGTGACTTTCTATTTTGCAATTTTACTGCATTTCTTGATTAGATATTAACAGGCTCTTTTACATTAAACTTTTTATTTCATTCCTTCACCTTACTTAAAAAAATCATTTTATTTGGGAATAGCTGACACACTATGTTACATTAGTTTCAGAGGAACAACATAGTGATTGGGCAAGTATATACATTCTGCTACACTAACACAGGTGTAGCTATCATGTGTCACCATGCATCTATTCCAGTACCATTCAGTATGTTCCCTATGCTGTATCTTCTATCTGTGATTTACTCATTACATAACCAAAGGCCTGCATCACCCAATCCCCTTCACATATCTAGGGCATCCTTGTCTTGTGCCTGATCTTAAAGGAAAATCTTTCACAATATCACTATTGAGTATGATGTTAGCTGCGGGCTTCACATACATGGCCTTTCTTATGTTGAGATTTGTTCCTTCTACACTGAATTTTTAAAGAGTTTTTTAGCACAAATGGATACCAAATTTTCTCAAATCTTTTTTCTGTGTCTACTGACATGGTCATATGAGTTTTCTTTTTAATTTTTAAAATTTATTTATTTTTACTTTAAATTTTTAACAATTTATTTATTTATGTATTTATTTAGTATGTATTTTTCAAGTTTTTACTTAAATTCCAGTTGGTTAACATACAGTGCAATACTAGTTTGGGGTATAGAATTTAGTCATCCATCTAGCCAACAGGCACATGAAAAGATGCTCAACGTCGCTCCTCATCAGGGAAATACAAATCAAAACCACACTCAGGTATCACCTCACGCCAGTCAGAGTGGCCAAAATGAACAAATCAGGAGACTATAGATGCTGGAGAGGATGTGGAGAAACGGGAACCCTCTTCCACTGTTGGTGGGAATGCAAATTGGTGCAGCCACTCTGGAAAGCAGTGTGGAGGTTCCTCAGAAAATAAAAAATAGACCTACCCTATGACCCAGCAATAGCACTGCTAGGAATTTACCCAAGGGATACAGGAGTACTGATGCATAGGGGCACTTGTACCCCAATGTTTATAGCAGCACTCTCAACAATAGCCAAATTATGGAAAGAGCCCAAATGTCCATCAACTGATGAATGGATAAAGAAATTGTGGTTTATATACACAATGGAGTACTACGTGGCAATGAGAAAGAATGAAATATGGCCCTTTGTAGCAACATGGATGGAACTGGAGAGTGTTATGCTAAGTGAAATAAGCCATACAGAGAAAGACAGATACCATATGTTTTCACTCTTATGTGGATCCTGAGAAACTTAACAGAAACCCATGGGGGAGGGGAAAGAAAAAATAAGAGGTTAGAGTGGGAGAGAGCCAAAGCATAAGAGACTCTTAAAAACTGAGAACAAACTGAGGGTTGATGGGGGGTGGGAGGGAGGGGAGGATGGGTGATGGGTATTGAGGAGGGAACCTTTTGGGATGAGCACTGGGTGTTGTATGGAAACCAATTTGACAATAAACTTTATATATTGAAAAAAAAAAGAATTTAGTCATCCATCACTTACATACAACACCCCGTGTTCCTCAATACTCGTGTCCTCCTTAGCCCATCACCCATTTAACCCATCCCCCTGCCCACCTCCCTTCTAGTAACCCTCAGTTTGCTATTTATAGTTAAGAGTCTGGTTTCTGCTTGATTTGTCTTTCATTCAAGTATGTGAGGGGTCACATTTATTGATTTGCATTGCTGAACATCCTTCCTTTACAGGGAAAAAAAAGACCCTTCGTCACGGTCAATGATCCTTTTAATGTGCTGCTGAATTTGGTTTGCCTGTGTATTATTGGAAATTTTTCATCTATATTCATCACGGGGATACTGGCCTATAGTCTTCTGTTCAGGTAGTATCCTTTTCTGGCTTTGTAACAGGGTAATTCCAATCTCATTAAATGAGTTTGGTGGTGTTCATTCCTCTTTAATCAGTGAAAGGGCTGCTGTTAGGTTTCTTCTACAAACTTCTGCTCAAATTCACCAGTGAATCCACCTGGTCCTGGGCTTGTCTTCACTGGAAGATTTTCAATTACTGATTCAAATTACTTGCATTGGTTATCTTCTGGTATTGATACAGTCTTCCTTTAATTGGTCTGTAAAAACCTTCTATTCCTTCCTGATACAGTCTTGGTAGGTTGTGTGTTTCTCAGAACCTATCCATTTCTTCTAGGTAGTCAGTTTGTTGGCATCTAATTTGGCCATAGTTGCCTCTTTGTCTCCTTTATGTTTCTGTGCTATCAGATGTAGTGTCTTCTCTCTTACTTATAATTCTTTTGATTTGGGTCCTCTCTCTGTCTTAGCATAGTCTATGTACAGGCTTGTCAATTTTAACTTTTCAGAAAACCAACTGTTGGTCTTCTTCATATTTTCTACTGATTTCATGGTCTCAGTTTCATTTGTTTCCACTCTCATATGTATTACTTTCTCCTTTCTGAGAATATTGGACTTAGATTGTTGTTTTCTTCTAGTTCTTTGAAGTTAGTTAGGTTGTTCATTTGAGTCCCAAATCTATCCTCCATGCATGCAAATCCAGTGACTCATCAGAGAACCTTCAACAGGTCTTTCCTGTCCTATCTCTGATTCTCAGAACTCTGAGAAAAAGAACCAGAAAATTTACTTGAAGACACAACAGATGGAAAACTTCCCTATGCGGGGAAGGAAACAGATCCAGAAGCAGGAGGCACAAAGAACCCCCAATATATTCAACAGAAGCAGATCCACACCAAGTCATATAATAATTAAAACCCAAAATGTCATTATAAAGAAAAATTTTAACAGCAGGAAAACAAAAGATGACAGTTACCTACAAGGGAAACCCTATAAGATTATCACTGGATTTTTTTCAGAAGAAACTTTGAAACCGTAAGTGAGCAGCACGGTATGTTAAAGGTGCTGAATGGAAAACATCTGCAGCCAAAAAGAGTCTATCCAGCACACTATCATTCAGATGGAAGGAGAGATCAAGAGGTTCCCAAATAAAAACTAAGCGAGTTCACAACCAACAAACCACCCTGGCAAGAAATGTTAAAGGGGAATCTTTGAGTGGAAAAGAAACACCTAAAGTGACAGTATTAAAGTGCAAAACGCTAAAGCAATAAAAACGAGTATTTCTTTCTTTCTTTTTTTTTTAATTTTTTTTCAACGTTTATTTATTTTTGGGACAGAGAGAGACAGAGCATGAACGGGGGAGGAGCAGAGAGAGAGGGAGACACAGAATCGGAAACAGGCTCCAGGCTCTGAGCCATCAGCCCAGAGCCTGACGCGGGGCTCAAACTCACGGACCGCGAGATCGTGACCTGGCTGAAGTCGGACGCTTAACCGACTGCGCCACCCAGGCGCCCCAAAACGAGTATTTCTGTAAAACATCAGTCAAGGTATTCACGATATAAAAGGTTTTGAAATATGACACTACATATCTACAACACGGGGAGGAGAGGAGTAAAGAACTGGTTCAAACTTAAACAACTATCAACTGAATATAGACCTCTATATGCAGAAGTGGTTAGGTACAAACCTAATAGTAACCACAAACCAAACACCAGTAATACATATGGAGAGAATAAAGACAAGCAATTTCAAATGTGCTACTAAAGAAACTCAGCCAACCGTAAAAAAGAGAGAGAAGAAAGGATCAGAAAGATTCAGAAACAACCAAAATCAAGTAATAAAATGACAACAAGTACATGTCTATCAATTACTTTGAATGGAAACAGAATAAATGCTCAAATCAAAGGCACTGGGTGACAGATAGGGGCACCTGGATGGCTCAATTGCTTGAGATTTCGCCTCTTGATTTGGGTTCAGGCTCTGATCCCAGGATCATGGGACTGAGCCCCATGTTGGGTTCTGCACTGAGCATGGAACTTGCTTAAGATTCATTCTCATTCTCATTCTCTCTCTCTCTCTCTCTCCCCACTCCCCCCACCCCACCCTCCCACGCCTGTGCTCTCTCTCTCTTAATAATAAAAGGCACTGGATGATAGAATGGATAAAAATATAGGACCTATCTATCTTCTACCTACAAGAGACTAATTATAGAACTAAAGTATCAAAAGAAAACTGCAGTAGCAATACCTATATCAGACAAAATAGATTTAAAAATAAAACTGTAACAAGAGACAAAGGACACTTAATAATAAAAAGTACAATCCAACAAAAAGAACAATTGTAAACATATATGCACTCAACCTGAGAGCATCCAAATACACAAAACAGTCAAAAACAAAAGTAAAGGAATTGATAGTCATACAATCCTAGTAGGGCACTTTTACACCCCAATGGCATCAATGGAGAGATCATTCAATCATAAAATCAACAAGGAAGTGGTGATGTTGAATGATAGAGTAGACCAGATGGACTTAACCGATATATTTAGGACATTCCATCCTAAAACAGCACAATACACTTTCTTTTCAGGTGCACATGGAACATTCTCCACACTAGATAAAATATTAGGTCATAAAACAAGCCAAAACAAAATCAAACAGATTGAAGTCATACCATGTGTCTTTTCAGACCACAGTGCTATGAAAGTAGAAGTCTACAACAAGAAAAAAATCTGGAAAAAGCACAAAAACATGGAAGTTAAATAACATGCTCCTAAACAATCAATGGGTCAGCCAAGAAATCAAAGAAGAAATCCAAAAGGACATGGAAACAAATGAAGATGAAAACACAACAATCCAAACTTTTGTAAAGCAGGAAAAGTGGTTCTAACAGGGAAGTTTATAGCAATATAGGTCTGTCGCAGGGGGAAAACAACAACAACAAAAACCTGAAGTAAATTCCAAAACCTTATGACAATAAAAGCTAGACAAAGGACAACAACAAAACCCCCAAATAGCAGAATGAAGAAAATAATTAAAAGCAGAGGAGAAATAAATGATACAGAAATTAAAACTACAGTAGAACAAGGTAAATGAAATTAGGAGGTGCTTCCATGAAAAGATCAATAAAATTGATAACCCCTAGCCGCACTAATCAGAAAACAGAAACAACATGTATAAATAACAATGACGGAGAAGAACAACCAACACCAGAGAAATACAAAGAATTGTAAGAGAATATTATGAAAAACTATATGCCAACAAGCTGGACAAACTGGAATATACGGATCAATTCCTAGAAACATGGAACCTACCAAAACTGAAGCAGGATGAAATAGAAAATTTGAACAGATTGTTTACTAGCCAGAAGACAGACTCAGTAATCAAAAATCACCTAACAGACAACAGTCCAGGACCAGGGGACTTCACAAGCACATTCTACCAAACATCTGAAGAAAAGTTGATGCCTGTACTTGTCAAACTGTACCAGAAAACAGAACAGGAAACAAAATACCCAAATTACTTATATGAGACCAGCATTACCCTGATACTAAAACCAAATAAAGACACCATGGAAAAACAAAACTACAGGTCCATATCGTTCATGCACACAGATGCAGAAGTCCTCAACCAAGATTTAGCAAACAGAATCCAACAACACATTCAAAAAATAGTCCACCAGTATAAAGTGGGATATCTCCCAGAATGCAAGGGTAGTTCCATATTCAAAAATCAATCAACCTGTAATATCACAGTAATAATTGAAAGGATAAAATAGATATCATTTCTACAGACACAGAAAAAATTATTTGACAAAGTAAAACTCTCATCCATGATAAAGACCCTCTAAAAACAGGTTTAGAGGGAACATACCTCAGCTTAATATAGTCTATCTATGTAAGCCCACAGCAGACATCGTACTCAGTGGAGAAAACAGAAAGCTTTCCTCCAAGGTCAGTAAAATGTAAAGATCTCCACTCTTACCACTTATATTCAACATAATACTGTCAGTCCTAGTCACAGCACTTAGCCAACAAAAAGAAATGAAAGGCATTTCACATAGTGAAAGTACAATTTCACTATGTGCACATGATGTGATACTCTATATAGAAAATCCAATAGACTCCACCAAAAATCTACCAGAACTGAAACTTGAATTTAGTAATGTCACAGGATGGAAAATCAATGTGCAGAAATCAGTAGCATTTCTATTATAATAAAGCAGTAAAAGGGAAATTAAGGAAACAATCCCAATTACATTTACACACACACACAAAATAATAAGAAACCTAGGAATAAACCTAAGCAAATAAGTGCAAGACCTTTACTCTGACCACTGTGAAACACTGATGAAAGAAACTGAAGACAACACAAATAAATGGAAAGGCATTCCATGCTCATGCACAGAAAGAACCAGGGGTGCCTGGGTGTCTCAGTCGATTAAGCTTCCGACTTCAGCTCAGTTCATGATCTCATGTTTGTGGGTTTGAGGTCTGCGTCGGGCTCTGTATGGATAGCTCAGAACCTGGAATCTGCTTGGGATTCTGTGTCTCCCTCTCTCTCTGCCCCTCCCCCACTCATGCTCTGTCTCAGTCTCTCGAAAATAAATAAGACATTAAAAAAAATTTTTTTAGGGGCACCTGGGTGGCTCAGTCGGTTAAGCGTCTGACTTTGGATCAGGTCATGATCTTGCAGTCCGTGAGTTCGAGCCCCGCATCAGGCTCTGTGCTGACAGCTCAGACCCTGGAGCCTGTTTCAGATTCTGTGTGTGTGTGTGTCTCTCTCTCTCTGACCCTCCCCTGTTCATGCTCTGTCTCTCTGAGTCTCAAAAATAAAAATAAATGTTAAAAAAAATTTTTTTAAAAGAAAAGCACCTGGCTGGCTCAGTTGGTTAAGTGTCCAACTTCAGTTTGGGTCATGATCTCACAGTTCGTGCATTTGAGCCCCACGTTGGGCCATATGCTGAATGACAGCCCAGAGTGTGGAGGCTGGAGGATTCTATGCTTCCATCTCTTCCTGCCCCTCCCCCACTCACGCTCTATTTCTCTCTCTCTCTCAAAAATAAACAAACATAAAAAAATTTTTCAGTAAATAAATAAAAAAGAACCAATATTTTTGAAATGTCTACACTACCCAAAGCAATCCACAGATTTAATGTAATCTCTATCAAAGTACCAACAGCATTTTTTCACACAACTAAAACAAAAATCCTAAATAAATATGGAACCAGCAAAGGTCCCAAATTACCAAAGAAGCTTTGGAAAACAAAAAGCAAAGCTGGAGGGATCACAATTCACGACTTCAAGTTCTAGTCCAAGGCAGTAGGCAGTAAAACAGTATGGTCCTGGCACAAAAATAAATACATACATTGAGGGGACAGAATATTCAGAAATAAACCTACAATTTTATGTTCAATTAATCCTCAACAAAGCAGGAAGGAATATCCAATGGGAAAAATCAGACTCTTCAACAAATGGTGCTGGAAAAACTAGTCAGCTGTAAGCAAAAGAATAAAATTGGACCACTTTCTTATACTATACACAAAAATAAATTCAAAATGGATTAAGGACCTAATGTGAGACATGAATCCATAAACATCCCAGAACAGAGAACAGGCAGTAATGTCTCTAGTAATTACCATAGCAACATTTTTCTAGATATGTCCCCTGAGGCAAGGGAAATAAAAGCAAAAATAAACTATTGGGACTTCATCAAAATAAAAAGCTTCTGCATAGTAAAAGAAACAATCAGCAAAGCTAAAAGGCAACCTACAGAATGGGAGAAGATATTTGCAAATGACATATCCAAAACAGGGTTAGTATCCCAAATATATAAAGAATTTGTGCAAATAAACCCACACAAAAATATCCAATTAAAAAATGAGAAGAAATGAACAGATCTCTCTCCAAAGAAGATACAGAGATGGCCAACACACACATGAAAAGATGCTCAACATCTCCCCTCAGCAGGGAAATGCAAATCAAAAGTACAAGGAAACATCAATTCATACCTGTCAGAATGGCTACAATGAACAACAGAAGAAACAAGGGTAGAATGGGTTGCGCAGGAAAAGGAGCTCTTGTGCACTGTTGGTGGGAATGCCAACTGCTGCCACACTGTGGAAACAGTATGGAGGTTCCTCAACAAGGTTAAAAATGGAACTACCCGATGATCCAGCAATAGCACTACTGAGTATTTACCCTCAAAATACAAAAACACTCTTTCAAAGGGATACATGCACCCCATGTTTAGGCAGCAATATTTACAAGACAAATTATGGAAGAGGACAAGTGTCCCTAGATAGATGAATACATACAGACCTGGAAAATACACACACACACACACGTATACATGTATGTATACGTGTGCAGACATACATACATGTATATATATATATACATACATATATATATACACACACACAATGGCATCATATCAGCCATTAAAAAGAATGAAATATTCCCATTTGCAATAACATGGATGGAGCTATAGAGTATACTTCTACGTGAAATAAGTCAGTCAGAGAAAGACAAATACCCTATGACTTCACTCACATGTGGCATTTAAGAAACAAACGACCAAAGGAAAAAGAGAGAGAGAAGAGAGATGAGCCATGAAACAGACTCTTAACTATTGAGAACTGACAGTTACCAGAGGGGGTGGGGTGGGATGGGGGATGGGTGGAATCACTGATGGGGATTAAGGAGTAGACTTATTGTGATGTGCATTGGTGATGTAGAAAATTGTTGAAACTAACAGAACACTTCATGTTAACTATTCAGCAAATAAAATATACTAAAATAAATAATAGCTTTGAATATAAATGGACTAGATGCTCCAATCATAACACACAGGGTACCTTAATGGATAAAAAAGCAAGATCCACCTATGTGCTACCTACAAGAGTCTCATTCCAGAACTAGAGACACATGTAGATAAAAAGTGAAATGATGGAAACACATTTATCAGGCAAATGGAAGTGAAAAGAAACGTGGGGTAGCAATACTCCAATCAGGCAAAATAGACTTTCAAACAAAGACTACATCAGGAGACCAAGAATGCTACATAGTGATAATGGGAACAATCTACAAGAAGACATACCAATTGTGAATATTCATGCAACCAACATGGGAGCACTGAAATATATAATCAGCTAACAACAGACCTAAAAGAAGAAATTCAGAGCAATACAAATTAGTATAGGATTTTAACACCACCTTACAACAATGGACAGATCATCCAATCAGAAAATCAAAAAGAAAACAGTGGCTTTGAATGACACACTGGACCAGATGGATCTAGTAAATATATTGCAAACATTCCATCCCCAAACAGCAGAATACACATTCTTGTCAAATGCACATGGAACATTCTCCAGAGGAGATCACATGTTAGGCTACAAAACAAGTCTCAACAAATTCAAAAAGATGAATGCATTTCATGCATCTTTTCTGACCACAATGGTAGGAAACCGGAAATCAATCACAGGAAAAGAATCAGGAAATGCGGGACAAATAACATGCTCCTAAGCAATGAATGGGTCAACCAAGAAATCAAAGAGGAAATCCAAAAATATAGAGAGACAAATGAAAAAGGAAACACCAGGGTCCAAAATCCTTGGGATGCTATGAATGATCTAAGAGGGATGATTACAACAAACCACGCCTCCCTCAAGAAGAAAAATCTCAAACAAACCACCTAAACTTACACACATAAAGCAGTTAGAAAAAAGAATAAACAAACCCCAAAGATAACAGAAGGCTTCAACGAAACCAGAAGCTCATAGTTTCAAAGAATAAACAAAATTGATGCACCTTTAGCTACACTCATCCCCCTCCCCCCAAAAAGAGGACTAAACTAAAAGCAGAAATGAAAGAGGATAAATAATGACAGACATCACAGAAACACACAGATATTATAACAGAATATCATGAAAAATCATAGACCAACCAAATGGACAACCTAGAAGAAATGCATCAATTCCTAGAAACATCACATCCGAAACTGAACCTGAAAGAAATAGAAAATTTGAACAGACTGATGAATAGCAATCAAATTGTATCCAAATAATTTGGATCCAGTAATCCAAAAACTCCCAACAAACAAAAGGCCAAGATCCAATGGCTTCAGAGCTGCATCCTTTCAACCATTTAAAGAGTTAATGCCTGAGGGGAGGGGCCAACATGGCAGAGAAGTAGGGGTATCCAAACTTCCCTCTTCTCCCAAACAAAGAAGTATTGAAGCCAAAGGACTTTGAATCCCAAGAGTCCGGGTGGAAAAGAGACAGTCACGCTTCCAGGGACCCATGGGACAACCTGATGGGCCACAGGTGCATGATTGTGACCTGGGAGAGATGAAATGAACAGAGGGAGGGGTCCGCTTCTTCCGAGAGACAAAGGGAAGAGAAAGAGTGGCTGGGGAAGCATAGGACTGTATCTGGACAAGAGAAAAATCTCAGGCCAGGACAGAGAAAGATCCAATCTCTAACTGTGGGGCTTGCTGTGGACTGGGGCCAGCTGCCCGGATCACGAACCTGGGGAGGAGGGGAGCCAGCCCCAGGCTCAGGGGCTAGGTCAGGGGCACAGTCCGCACTAGGAAAAAGTGATCCCCTCCCTGGAGTGATCCCCCTCCCTGTGGGACAGGACAAAGCCTGCCTGCACCTGCCAGTCAGGGACCACATATCAGGTGGTGGGGAGAGATGCTTCCCGGGGCCCGGGGAGCAAGAGTTTAAATCCCAGCCAAATGCCAGGCACGGGAGTCGGGGGAGCGAGACAAACTGTCTCATTTGTATCCACGGCACAGTGAGGACAGATAGCTCAGAGTGGTCTGCGGAGGAGAGACTGGGGGCGGGGGGGGGGGCTTCCATTTTTCTCCCCACAACCACCAAGATGGGGCCTCAGGGATTGGACAGCAGGACCCACAGTGGACGCCCCCTTCTCCAGACCTGCACTGCTGCATTGCCTGGTTTAATTCTCAAACAATTATATAGATACATTCTTCCTTCCTTTCTCCTTCTCATCTCTTCCCTCCTCTAGTCTGGTTACTCTGGTTGTTGGTTTGTTTAAGCAGATATATTTAATCCATTCTCTTGATATATGTTCCAAACCTCCTTCTTTATTCTCCATTTTCTCTCTCTGGATTAAGCCCTATAGTTTCTCTGTCTGGACAACTTTATCTTCCTTCATTCTTCCCCACCTCCTTCTTCAGTTTCCTTTCTCTCTCTCTGGATTAAGCCAAAAAGTTTCTCTGGTCCATTTTTACTCTTTCTTTTCCCCACCCATGTCATGTCTCTCTTTGTATGGGATAAGGCCTCTTCTATCAGCACTACCTCCACCCTGTGATTTACTTGTAGCTGGTGTTTCTGTTTTTTTTGTTCTAGGTTTTTTTGGTTTGTTTGCTTGCTTGTGTGTTTGTGTGTTTTTGTTTTCTGTTTGTTTTTTGTTTGTCTGTTTTCCTTTCCAGAGCTACTTCAATGAACAAGTCAAAGCACACCTGGTGGAGGGTCTAAAACATCACTACCAGTTGGGAGATAAAGTACCCAAGGTCACAACAAGAGAGAGTAAGTAACACTCTCCAAAAAAACATCTCCTGAAGGGCCAGGCTCTGGATAGGGTATGGCCCGTCTTTAATATACAAGTGCTCGCAGGTGCAGGGCACATAACAAGCTTTTAAAACACATCACTATCCAAAATGATGAAATAGAAGAGTTCTCCTCAAAAGAAATTCCAGGATGAAATGACAGCTAAAGAATTGATCAAAATAGATATGCACAATATAACTGCACAAGAATTTAGAATAACAGTCATAAGATTAATCGCTGGGTTTGAGAAAAGCATGGAAGAAAGCAGAGAATCTATTGCTGCAGAGATCAAGGAACTAAACAATAGTAATGATGAATTTAAAAATGCTATAAATGAGGTGCAAAATAAAATAGAGGTGGTCACAGTGAAGACTGAAGAGGCAGAGGGGAGAATAGGTGAATTGGAAGATAATTATGGAAAAAGAGGAAGCTAAGGAAAAGAGAGATAAAAAAATTCTGGATATGAGGGTAGATTTAGAGAACGAAGTGATGCAATCAAACAGAACAATATCCATATCATAGGAGTTCCAGAAGAAGAAGAGAGAAAAAGGGGCCAATGTACTTAAACAAAACATAGCTGAGAACTTCCCTAACCTGGAGAAGGAAACAAACATTGAAATCCAGGAGTCACAGAGAATTCCCTTCAGATGTAACATGCATCAATCTTCTGCATGACATATCATACTGAAAGTGTCAAAATACAAAGATAAATAGAGAATTCTGAAAGCAGCTAGGGATAAACGGGGCTTAACATATAAGGTAGACACATAAAGGTAGTAGCTGACCTATCCACTAAAACTTGGCAGGCCAGAAAGGAGTGGCAGGAAATTGTCAATGTGGTGAACAGGAAAAATATGCAGCCAAGAATCCTTTATCCAGCAAGCCTGTCATTCAGAATAGAAGGAGGGAGAGATCAAGGTTTTCCCAAACAAACAAAAACTGAAGGAATTCATCACCAATAAACCATCCCTACAAGAGATCCTAAGGGAGACTCTCTGAGTAAAATGATGCAAGGACCACTAAAGGACAAGAGACATCACCACAAGCATGAAACCTACATATAATGACTCTAAACCCACGTCTTTCAATAACAACACTGAATGCAAATGAAGTAAATGCTCCAATCAAGAGACATAGGGTATCAGAATGGATTAAAAAAAGAAAACAAGACCCCTCTTTTTGCTGCCTTCAAGAAACCCATTTTAGACCTGAGGACATCTTCAGATTGAAACTGAGGGGATGGAGAACATCTACCATGCTACTGGAAGTCAAAAGAAAGCTGGAGTAGCCATACTTCTATCAGACAAAATAGATTTTAAAGTAAAGGCTGTAACAAGAGATGAAGAAGGGCATTATATAATAATTACTAGGTCTATCCATCAAGAAGAGCTAACAATTATAAATGTCTACGCACCGAATTCAGAAGCACCCAAATATATAAAACAATTAATCAAAACCATAAACAACTTTATTGACAAAAATGTGGTAACTGCAGGGGCTTTAACACTCCACTTACAACAATGGACAGGTCATCTAGACAGAAAATCAATAAAGAAACAATGGCCCTGAAAGATACACTGGACCAGATGGACTTGACAGATATATTTAGAACTTTTCATCCTACAGCAGTGGAATATACATTCTTCTCGAGTGCATAGGGAACATCCTCCAAGATAGATCACATACTGAGTCACAAAACAGCCCTCAATAAATATGAAAGAATTTAGATCATACCTTGCACACTTTCAGATCACAATGCTATGAAACTTGAAATTAATCACAGGACAAAGTTTGGAAAACTTCCAAATGCATGGAGGTTAAAGAACATTCTACTAAAGAAAGAATAGATCAACCAGGCAATTAAAGAAGAAATTAAAAAATATATGGAAACAAATGAAAACGAAAACACAACAATCCAAACCCTTTGGGATGCAGCAAAGGCAGTCCTAAGAGGAAAATACATTGCAATCCAGCCTATCTCAAGAAACAAGAAAAATCCCAAATACAAAATCTAACAGCACACCTAAAGGAACTAGAAGCAGAACAGCAAAGAAACCCCAAACCCAGAAGAAGAAGAGAATTAATAAAGATCAGAGCACAAACAATACAGAACCCCCCCCCCAAAAAAAATAGAACAGATCAATGAAACCAAGATTTGGTTTTTTGAAAAAATAAACAAAATTGATAAATCTCTAGCCAGGCTTCTCAAAAGGAAAAGAGAGAGGACCCAAGTAGATAAAATCACGAATGAAAAGGGATTTCTTGCAGCCAATCCCTCAGAAATACAAGCAATTATCCAAGAATACTATGAAAAATTCTATGCCAACAAACTGGACAACCAGGAAGAAATGGACAAAGTCCTAAACACCCACACACTATCAAAACTCAAACGGGAAGAAATAGAAAATTTGAACAGATCCATATCTAGTAAAGAAGTTGCATCAGTTATCAAAAATCTCTCAACAAATAAGAGTCCTGGGCAAACATGGCTTCCCTGGGGAATTCTACCAGACATTTAAAGCAGAGTTCATATCAATCCTTCTCAAGATGTCCCCAAAATATAGAAATGGAAGGAAAACTTCAGGACTCATCCTATGAAGCCAGCATTACCTTGATTCACAAACCAGACACGGTCCCCACAAAAAAGGAGAACTACAGGCCAATATCCCTGATGAACATGGATGCAAAAATTCTCAACGAGATACTAGCAAATCAAATTCAATGACATATACAAAGAATTATTCACCATCATCAAGTGGGATTCATTCTTGGGCTGCAGGGTTGGTTCAATATTCACAAATCAATCAATGTGATTCATCACATTAATACAAGAAAGAAGATCCATATGATCCTCTCAATAGATGAAGAAAAAGCATTTGACAAAATACAGCATCCTTTCTAAATAAAAACCCACAAGAAAGTCAGGATGGAAGGAACATACTTAAACATCATAAGAGCCATAGATGAAAAGCCCACAACTAATATCATCCTCAATGGGGAAAAATGGAGAGCTTTCCCCCTGAGATCAGGAACATGACAGGGATGTCCACTCTCACCACTGTTGTTCAACATAGTGTTGGAAGTCCTAGCATCAGCAGTCAGACAACAAAATGAAATAAAAGGCATCAAAATTGGCAAAGAAGAAGTCAAACTTTCACTTTTCGCAGACAACATGATACCCTACATGGAAAACCCGAAAGACTCCACCAAAAGACTGCTAGAACTGATACATGAATTCAGCAAAGTCGCAGGGTACAAAATCAATGTACAGAAATCGGCTGCATTTTTATACACCAATAGTGAAACAACAGAAAGAGAAATAAAGAAACGGTTCCCATTTACAATTGCACCAAAAACCATAAAATGCCTAGGAATAAACCTAACCAAAAAGATGTAAAAGATCCGTATGCTGAAAACTATAGAAAGCTTATGGAAGAAACTGAAGAAGACACAAAGAAATGGAAAAATATTCCATGCTCATGGATTGGAAGACTATTGTTAAAATGTCAATACTACCCAAAGCAACCTACACATTCAATGCAATCCCAATCAAAATTGCACCAGCATTGTTCTCCAAGCTAGAAGAAACAATGCTAAAATTTGTATGGAGTCACAAAAGACCCCGAATAGCCAAAGTAATACTGAAGAAGAAAACCAAAACAGGAGGCGTCACAATCCCAGATGTTAGCCTCTACTACAGAGCTGTAATCATCAAGACAGTATGGTATTGGCACAAAAACAGAGACATAGACAAATGGAATAGAATAGAGAACCCAGAAGTGGACACACAAATGGATGGCCAACAAATCTTTGACAAAGCAGGAAAGAGTATCCAATGGAAAAAAAAAAAAAAAGACAGGCTCCTTAGCAAATGGTGCTGGGAGAACTGGACAGCAACATGTAGAAGAATGAAACTAGACCACTTTCTTATGCCGTACAAAAAATAAACTCAAAATGGATGAAAGACCTAAATGTGAGACAGGAAGTCATCAAAATCCTAGAGGAAAAAGCAAGCAACAACCTCTTTGACCTTGGTCGTGGCAATTTCTTACTCGACACGTCTCCAAAGACAAGGGAATGAAAAGCAAAAATGAACTATTGGGACCTCATGAAGATAAAAACCTTCTGCGCTGCAAAGGAAACAATCAACAAAACTAAAAGGCAACTGACAGAATAGGAAAAGGTATTTGCAAATGACATATCAGATAAAGGGCTAGTATCCGAAACCTATAAAGAACTCACCAAGCTCCATACTTGAAAAACAGATAATCCAGTGAAGAAATGGGCAGAAGATACGAATAGACACTTTTCCAAAGAAGACATCCAGATGGCCAACAGACACATGAAATGATGCTCAATGTCACTCCTCATCAGGGAAATACAACTCAAAGCCACACTGAGATACCACCTCACAACGGTCAGAGTGGCTAAAATGAACAAATCAGGAAATTATAGATGCTGGCGAGGTGTAGAGAAATGGGAACCATCTTGCACTGTTGGTGGGAATGCAAACTGGTGCAGCTGCTCTGGACAACAGAGTGGAGCTTCCTCAAAAAATTAAAACTACAAATACCCTATGACCCAGCAAGAGCACTGCTAGGAATTTACCCAAGGGATACAGGAGTGCTGATGCATAGGGACGCATGTACCCCTATGGTTACAGCAGTGCTTTCAACAATGGCCAAATTATGGAAAGAGCCTAAATGTCCATCAACTGATGAATGGATAAAGAAACTGGTTTATGTACACAATGGAATACTCCTTGGCAGTGAGGAAGAATAAAATCATGCCACTTGCAGCAATGTGGATGGAACTGGAGGGTGTCTTGCTAAGTGAAATAACTCAGTCAGAGAAAGACAGATATCATATGTTTTCACTCATATGTGGATCTTGAGAAACTTAACAGAAGACCATGGGGGAAGAAAAGGGAGAAAAATAGTTACAAACAGAGAGGGAGGGAGGCAAACCATAAGAGACTCTTAAATACAGAGAACAAACTGAGGGTGGATGGGGGTGGGGGAGAGGGGAAAGTGGGTGATAGGCACTGAGGAGGGCACTTGTTGGGATGAGCAGTGGGTGTTGAATATAAGCCAATTTGAAAATAAATTATATTAAAAAATAAAGAGTTAATACCTATTCTTAAAATATTCTAAAATATGAAAGTGGAAGGCAAGTTTCCAAGTTCATTTTATGAGGCCATCAGTACCCTGATACCAAACCAGATAAAGACATTACAAACAATAGCAAAACAACAGGCCAATATCTCCGATGAACATAGATATAGTAATTGTCGAGAAAATATTTGCAACCCAAATCCAACAATGCATTTAAAAAGTCATTCACCTTAGGTGTCTGAGGGGCTCAGTCAGTTAAGCGTCTGACTCTTGGTTTGGGCTCAGGTCATGCTCTCGAAGTTCAGGAGTTCAAGCCCCCCATGAGGCTGTGCGCTGAAAGAAAAACACCATACGACATCACTTTATGTGGAATTTGGGAAACAAAACAAAGAAACAAAGAAAATGGAGAAAAGAAGACAGACCAAAAAAACAAAAAACAAAAAAACAAAAAAACAAAAACAGACTCTTAAATTTAGAGAGGAAATGGTGCTTGCCAGAGGGCAGGTGGTTGGGGGGTGGGTGAAATCGGGGAAGGAGATGAAGAATACACCCATGGTGAGGAGCATGGAGTCATACGAGAAGTGTTAAATCATTACACTTGTACACCGTGAAGCAAACATAACCCAATGTTAATTACACTTGAATTTTAAAAATTAATACAAAATGGAAATACTCTCATAGCAACAGAAGATAAAAGTTTTACTTTTATAATCTTGGAATGAAAAATGATATACGTAGCTTATGAAATCATTAATGAATTGGAAAAATGGGACACTGTCATAAAATTGCTCATAAACACATATGTAATTGAGTAACTCCTGCAGACATGTGAAAACTACACACCATTCTTTTTCCCCTGAAATGGTTATTCTCCCCTTGCATCTTCCTCAGAAAATAACCCTAATTTCACTTGCAAAAATTCTACATTTATGAATTTAATATGCAAATCTTCTAATTTTCTGTATAGGACATACATTTTTTCTTTCAAATTCGACTACATGTGGGATTTCCTCAGGTAATAGGTGTAAACCATCCAATGTATACACATACATAAAACACCCAATGAAGAAATCCAGTATAACGAAATGAAATCATACTGGTGCACAGAGATTACATTTTTTGTGGAACCACTCAAGGTGGATGATATTTTCAACTGGGTGGGAAAAGTTAACAGAGACCTACACAGCAAATCTTGAAGTTACAGAAACTTGCATGTGCATCAGGTCTGTCTTCTCTCTTACAGTGACAGAAAGGAGCCTTGCAAGTATGTGTGGTGAATGTAAAACTCGGGCAGGTCTACGAATCTCTGAATGAGAAAATGAGCAAAAAAGAAAAATTAAAAAACAGTGGAAATGTATCGAACAGGGGATCTGAGCATTAAGTTTCATAAAGACAGAATACCATGAGGCTTTTTCTTCTAAAATTGATTCACAATGTTTGCTTGCTACAGTCCTACCCACACTGAGAAGTGGCCTTGGTATGTCCTTTGACCAGCAGCAGTCACAGAGGGATCCCATGAATGAGCTTTTAGTAAAATCTGCAATCAATTTAAAAGTATTTCGGATGTTCACGAGTTCATGAGAAATTAGAAAACAGGCCCAATCTCAACTAAAAAGGAGATAAGGTAACGAGTATGTTTTGAAGGTATTATTGAGGAGATTCCTTCCAACAAAGGCAAGAAAGGATAAGTGTAAGGAATTCTGTTGCAGGAATAATATTGAACATTCGAATAACGGGAGGTTCCTGGCACAACGTACCTGTCAGGTTTTCAGTTGTTTTCAACGACGAGAACATTCTTGGGAAAAAATCCCCACTGAAAGTTAATAAAAGCATGTATGATGTGGAGGGCACATTGTGTTTTTACCTCGGGCTCTGGTTGCGGCAGGACTCGGAGAGTGGGTCCTAGCTCATTCTTCTAGAAGGTCCTGAGAGTCAACATTCGGCGTCTTCACTTCCCAAATGAATGCGGCTCCTGTTCCTCCGAACTTGTGTCAGGATTTCTCCCCCAAACAAGCCTGAACCTGGCACAAGCCAACCCCAGCCTCTCTGACACGGCGTGGCGGGACCCCCTGAATCCTTGGATCCTTGAGTGAAATACATCTTGTTCACAAAGCGGCAGGGGAAATGAGGAATAAGCCACGGAACAACCCAAAAAATGTAAGGGACTGTGCCACTCACTGACCATCTGGCCTTTCTGGGGAAGCTGCCCAGCACCCCTGCCCCCCCCTCCTCGGGGGCGGAACCTGCTGGACATGCAGCTCTGGCTCTTTGCCCACACTCAGAGGCACTGGGTCCTCAGAAGCAAGGAAGCCTTTCCAGCTCTGAGGCGCCCTGGATCAGAAAAGCCTAACGGGCGCCTTCTCTGGCCATCACTGCGCACGCAGACGCCCGGCCCCTCCCTGGGCGTGGTGCGTGCGCGCCCCCTGCCGGCCTCCGTGGGAATTCCTGCAATGCTCAAGGCCATGGCTGCTCAGCTGGAAGTACTGAGTGCAGCTGGTCCAGTGAAGCCTGTTCTCCAGATTGGGAAGGGTCTTAGTGAAGGGCCTGGGACACAAAGAAATCTTTTCCTTCTCCTTTTTACTGAGTGGAGAACGAAACCGAATTTATTGATGTCATGATATCATTTGTAATGCTTTAAGCAGCATTCCCAGAAATACAGACGACAAATTGACACATGCTGAATGAACCACAGGCAGTGGTGTTTACCACGAAAATACTTGGGTTGAATAAAAAATTGACACCCTTGAGAAAGACATACAGGCTTCCAGCTATGGAATGAATACGTCATTGGGATACCAGGTACAGCCTATGGAATATAGTCAATCCTGTAAGAAAGTGTTGCATGCTTTCACATGATACCTACACTTGTATAGGTATCTGGAGAGCATAAAGTATACACACAGAATCACTATTATATATGCCTGAAACTAATACAACATGGTGTGTCTACTACATTTCAATAAATTGGACAATACTTTAAATTTGTCCTTCACCATTAAAAAATTATTTCTAATTGAGAACATATGAAATTCCATTTATACCACATTCTCTAATGTCACCATCTTGATGTTGAGAACTTATTTTCACGTTGTCAATAATGTGTTTGATGACACAAATGTGACAAGGCCAGAATACACATCTAAAGGAAGCTACACATCTGTTATGAATTTCCTGCCTGTATATGGGTAATATTTTCAATGAAAAGTGCTTTAGGGATGAAGATGGATGAAATAATTTCCATCAGACTCATAGGTAGATAATTGTGCCTGCAAATAATAATTTCCATGTCTTGGGGCACCTGGGTGGCTCAGTCGGTTAAGCATCCGACTTCAGCTCGGGTCAGAATCTCACAGTTTGTGGGTTCAAGCCCCGCATCAGGCTCTGTGCTGACAGCTCGGAGCCTGGAGCCTGCTCTGGATTCTGTCACCTCTCTCTCTGCCCCTCCCCACTTGTGTTCTGTCTCTTGAGATTAAATAAATGAAAAAAAATTAAAAAAAATAATTGCCATGTCTTCACAATTAGAGGAAGACTGGGTGAAAACAGGTTTCTCCTTTCATGTAAGAGAAGGCTGTGGTGTTTTAAACTGCTCACTTACAATCCAGAATCCAGAGATCAGCAGTAGATGTAAGAATAACAATGCACTATCATGTTGCACATAACTAGTTCCAGAAGGAGAATACGGACCTTATTCTCAAATACTTTTGGTTGAGATCAATAATCCATCCTTGCAAGTTCCAGACTGCTGGCTCTGGGGGCAGCACAATGCCTGACGCCTGGTTTTGGAACATAAGGAAGGTCGTGCTCAAGCATGGGGGAATGGAGCAGGGACTGAGGGCAGTGGGGGAGGATGATGGTTACCTCCCCATGGGGCACACTCTGGACTTTATCTGCTAATGAGCTGCACACTCTGCCTCAAGCCATCTCTCTCCATGACCGATCCTGAGACTGGGCCCCCACACGCCAGGCAAAATGAGGGGAACCCATCTTCCCAGGGAAAATGGCCTCTACAGAGCTTGCCCCAGTGAGGTTGGAGCTTTGCACTCAGGGAACTGTCATGCCCAGGTTTCCTACCCTTTCTGCCTCCAACACTAAGAGCATCTTCACAGAGCCCCTCCTGCATGGCCCATTGCCCCCTCCACACACTGTAACCAGCTCCATCCTTTCCTCCTTGCCTCCTCTTTGCCTCTGCTTCTCTCTCCTCCTGTCTCCCCGTTTCTTCCTCTCACTCTCTCAGACATGCCCAATTCCCCCATCACTGACTCAGTGTCTCTCTCCCTGCCTGTCTCTTTGTCTGCCTCTCCCCAGGCCCTCGGCCTTCTACTCTGTGCAGCCCTGTCCAGGAGGCAGGGCACCACATGTCCTGTGTCCCCCTCTCTCCTGTCATGTTTTAGCCCAGGCCCTGATCACAGTGGTTGAGAATCCTGTTTACAGAAGCTGCTCATGCTGACCTTTCCTGCAGCATTGCCGTTCTAAGCTACTCCTGGGAAGCATATGGACAGCCAGACCTTGAGCCCTTGGTGGCCCAGCCATGACCTCAAAGTTGCTGGAGGGCTGGTTGCCTCCACAACCTGGGAGGAAGGAGGGCCCTGCAGGCATCAGGGGCTCGGGGACAGAATGCATGGCCTTTGAGGACCTGGAAAGAGCCAGATGCTTACAACCAACCCTGCCTTGGTGGTGAGGGAGGAGAGGGTATCATGTCATCGACCTCTGCCCTGCCCATCCCTCACTAAGGATAGTGGGAAGAGGGGTGCCTGGGTGGATCAGTCAGTTAAGCATCTGACTTCGGCTCAGGTCGTGATCTCATGGGTTGTAAGTCTGAACCTCTTGTCGGGTTCTAGGCTGACAGCTCAGAGGCTGGAGACTGCTTGGGATTCTGTGTCTCCCTCTCTCTCTCTCTGCCCCTCTCTCGCTTGTGTTCTGTCTCTCTCTCTCTCTCCCGCTCAAAAAATAAACAAACATTGCAAAAAATTAAGGGAAAAAAAAAGAAAACACTGGGAGGAATATGGGACATCAAAGTCTCACCCCCAAAACTACCACCATGAGTCTACCTCAGCTCCCACCTGGATTGGTGCTATTGTGAGGTAGCTGGTAGGTGGGAAGAGTCCACAACATCTGGATTAATGCAGGGTTTCCTCACTGTTCTACCAGAGACACTGCTGACCTCTCATCCATTTCTTGCAATCAGGAATTAGCCACTTCCTGGGGACTGATAGCTGCCCTGCTGATCACCACACACCACTGTGACTAGCAGGCGCTGTGTGCTTGCGAGTACCTATTGAGGAGTGAACACCACCATCACCAGATCTAGAGGAAGGTTGTGTCCACCACCCCAGAAGGAACCAGGGGGACATGTGCAGTCAATACAATTCAAATAGGGACTTATCTTCTGCCCCTATTACTGTAGATTCTACCTGTTTGTGACCATGTATACAGGAGTCACACTGTGTACATCAAAATAGATGTACATAGGTCCTCCTGGAAGCAGATACTGACACAGAGTCAGAACTGTGATGGGTTTATCAGGGGAAATGAGGAAAGACAAAATAGAGGGGACAGGATTGGTCAGGGAAAGAATTTAGTCAAATACGCGTATCAGACAACTTTTCGAAATATATTACATCACCCAGCCCATTTGTCACAGGTCAGGGTCCTCTTCAAACTTCAAATTCTCCTGTAAGGCAAAGAGATTGTGGGTTATTGCAATGGGATCTTCTGTTGTCCTCTATGCATTTTGTCTTCAACAATATATCTGTGGCCTTGGATGAACACTTAATTGTGTGGCCGCATCTGTGTGTCTACCTACAAGGGAAGATGACTGTCTTCAAATCTTAGATATAGATCCCTGAATGTACACAGTATCATAGTTATCTTTTTCTTCTTTGTAAAGTAGGACCTGAATTTTCATAGAAAAAACACTGGGGTCCTTGCCATATCTTTTGAAATTTTGATTGCCAAAATAGTGATTGCCAATCTCTCAGCCTCAGGCATTATACTCTTAGTTGCATGAAATTGAATGAACATCTGTTGATGATCTTCTGTGTGCAGATACATTCATTTCCACCCTGAGAAGGGTGAGTGCCCATTCGTCCCATACATTGTACAAATTCCTTATTGCTTATCCCCTGTTCATCATACTGATCTCAGAAACCAACATTGTCCCTGTTTCTCAGATTACAAACCTGAGGCTCTGAGATGGCCCCACTGAGAGTGGGTATTAGGGCTGAGACAGCAGGAACACAGGCAAAGCCTCAGGAAATTGTGAGGGAAGTTCCGGAGATGCAAACCCACAGGCAGGGTGGTGACAGCAGATGCAGGGAGGTGGTGACCGGAGCTCAGCAGGGGAGGCTCCTCCTCAACCCTGAATTCCCCACCAAGAGTCTGACTCAGGCTGAAGGCCAAGGAAGCCACTCAGCTGATCAACAACCTGTCTTCACATGTAGTATCACTGAGATACACAAACTTAGGCAGACAAGAATTTCCTAAGACCAAGTTTAAATTACCAAATCTCCAGGACATTCTTTCATACATGTGCAGACCCTTCAGAAAACCAAGGGAAACAACAATCCTTTTTTTAGATTATGAACTGGGTACACTGTGGTAACCTTGACATTCCAGAGATGATGACTAAATTGTGCACTGTGCTTGAACCCATGAAGCAGTTCCTTGCATATATCCTCATGCTCCCTGCCTAGGCTGTGGGCCCTGTCATGAAAGGCCTCCAAATCCATCCTACTCACCCCAACACCCTCCCCTCTGCACCTCTTCAAACTCTGATTGCCGTCCACAACTTCCCTTCTATTCCTGTGTGATTCAAGTTTCCCCCATTCCTTCACTGCTGCTTCCATTATGGTGACCACAAGTACTGTGTCATATAATGCATGTGCCCCATTTCACTCAGGACACCTGAAGCACCTAAAGTTAAGGGTGTGTCTCATCTGTCACAGAACCCACAACATTGTGTCTGTAAAATACGCACCAGTACTGCTGATATGTCTGCTTTTGTGTAAAAAATCCTCTTTCATTTTGAGAAGAGAAACGTATAGCTCACCGCATTACAGGGAAATGACACTGCCCACTGTATGTATGTCCTGATAAACTTGAGATATGCTACAGCGTCCTCAGGAAGGTCGCAGTTGGATTGCCAACACTCACAACCATCTCAACATCATTCCCACAAAGTCAATAATGAAGAAGATGAATACGCTTTATCAGTCACTCATCCCGTTCAGGTCGTCTTACCAAATTGAGTATGTGGAGGAGCTGATGGAGGAGGGGTAAGAGCTGGTGATGAAGGGCCATCCATGGGGTACAGCCTGCAAGGCGAACCTAGGAAAGGACCAGGCCCTCTTGCATACATAATGGCCTGTGGAACAGAAATGAAAGCTGTGTTCGTAGGACAGAACCAAGCACCAACGCTGGCAAAAAGCGAAAACCTAAAGAAGTAGTGCTCATCTCCTACTAGCTTCCCCACAACTGGGTTCCAAGTGGGCAGCATCGGCATCAAAAGAACTCTACCCATACTTTGGGTTCCGTTGAGAGCTTTGGGGATGGGGAACAGAGGCTATGGGAAGAAACTAGTGTCCCCACATATCTGCAAATGTAGAACAGCAAGAGCTCTTGTCCTAGAGAATTCATGGAGTGAATATGGAGTAAATTAAGAAAATAGCATATTCCTGATATGAAGGCATCTAAGTCCAGGATCAACCACCACCCCTTATTCCCCTCCACCACAGAGGTTGCTTATTTGTATGTGAAGAACTACAAAATAAGAAGGAATGACAAGGCCAGTGTCCACACATGGAATCATAGCCCTCAGGGCTCAAAGCTCTTCCTCTAAGCCCCCTCCTGTGCCCGATCTGCTTCTCTCCTGACAATGGGGTCTTCTCCTCTCTGGAAGTGCTATCCATGGGCACAGAGACACATGGGGTGATGGGGATCCTGAGGTCATGCAGAGAACCTGGAAAAGCATGTTTTAGAGAAACATGTTACCTATTCATTTTAGTTAGGCTTAGGTAATTTATTTTAATTCAGTGGTACTTCTCAGTTTAAGTACAGTACAATTTGCAGGGTAATCGTGTCCTCTGGAAAAATGAGCTGAAGTTCTAAGTAACAGAATTAACACAAATACACTTTCGTTTCTGCTGTACATTTCCATGTTTCACCTGTAACCATGACACAGGACACAAGACAACGTACTCAGGTGAACACAAATGAAGGACACAGTGGGGAATTACAATGCAGGTAATTGTACGGATTTTCTCTCTTCACCACTCATGTTCCAATGCATGTTTTCTAGGACAAATATCTCATCTCTTATACTTCAGATATTTATACCCAGGGCACATCTGAAGGGATTCCAGACAGCACGTTTAAAAAAAAAAAAAAAAGGGCTTAATGTTGATGGGTATGAAATTTGCTTTGTCTAAGACCACTCTAAATGACACATACAAAAATAAAATTGGAGTGAAGGCATTTTGCATTTTCCTCCCATAACGATAACTGCAGATTTTCTGAGCACGTTAATCCCCTAGACAGAAACAGAACAGGAAGTAACAGCAAGAGCAATGATTCCACTTTGAGGAGGTCCAGAAAAAATGAGGCATGCCGGAAGACTTCCAGGTGGAGTGTGGTGTCATCCTCCTTGGGTTATTTCCAGGAGCATACTGGAAAAGCCCTCAGGTCCTCATCCCTGACCATGTTTGACTTCTAAACTCACCACGAAGAGTTGACCGGATGAAAATAGTCAAGCCCAGAGACACTCGAGTTAAGGTTGTGCATTTACAAAATAAGAAAAACAAGTGGACATATCATACAACACACAAAACAGACACAATGCCAGGAGAGAGTGCTGAAGGAAAATGAGGGTTTCCCAAAAGATTTACAACTGAAAATGTCCATAGCACTTACCTTATCCTTCTTGGTCCTTTTGGTAGAGTCAGTGTTATTGTCAATCATGGGAGCAAAATCTGGATCTGCAAAAGACCCTAGAAGGGATGGATGTTTATTTTGATTGGAGTAGATTGTTCAGAGACAAGACAAAAAAAAATCACCTCATTCCTCAAACAGCTTAAACTCTTTGGCCTAGTCATATCCCCAATCACATGCAGAGGGTATCCCACATGCTTCAGGTGATCCCAAGGTGAAAGGGAGAACCATCCCTTAAACTTTGATGAAGACTTGTTATAGCCCTGGTTCAGGTGTTTTCATGACTCATCAAACAACTGTGGATGTCTGGGGGCTCAACTGGATGGATATACATTAGGCTGAGCCTCATGCCTCCCACCGCCCAGCACATGGACTGTGTATGGCACACATGTGCTGAAGTGCTATGCCTGCTTTTCTGTATACAGCCCCATTCCATCTCCTCAAGAGACACCTGTACCAACACAGGGTGGGGAAAATGACACAAAGATGATCTATGGGTCATGAGACACTCGAGGAATGTGGTAATGGTGGCAGACACAATTCTCTTGCATTGTAATGCCCTGTGGTAACACCTCTGCACCTTGTCCAAGACTCAACAACAACAAAAATTAGATGAATGTGCTTTGCAAGTCAACTCATACTGCTCAGATCATCTTACTAAGTGGTGCAGGTGGAAGGGTTTAGGGTGGTCCCCAGGGCCACCAAGGTTGAGGAGGTAGATGTGCCCAGGAGCCCATAGGGTGGCCTCTAGGGTAGGGTGTGCAGAATATTCCAGTTAACGGAGGAAGTCCCCACGGATCCACACTGCCCTGCAGTACAGAAGTGACAGCTACATTCATATGCCAGACAAGAGAACCAATACCAAAAGTAGCTGAAACCCAGAGAAGTACATGTCAGCACCTGGCATCTTCTCTGCCACTATGATCCAAGAGAGCAGCATCACTACCTGACAACTCTATCCCTCCCACTGGGTACCACCTACAGCCTAGGCAAATAAATGCAGGAGGTTAAACTACTGTCACCACATGTCCCTGCTCATGTCTGAGAATGTAGAACAAAGTGATCCTACCTTAGAGGATTAAAAGAAGTAACTCCAAATGAATGAAGTAGCATATTCCAGAAGGCCAACATCTATGTCCAGGATCACCCTGCATCTCTCCACTACAGTGACTGTGGAAGCTCTGTTTTTGGCATCTTCAAGAATACACACACACACACACACACACACACACACACACAGACAACTGAGTGCAAATAAACAGCTCATGATCTGCACAAAAAAGCCACAGCTACTACTGGGAAAAAGTTCTGCCTGCCAGCCCCTCACTTTGCCCCCTCTGCTTCCCTCCCTGAGAAAGGGGTCTTCCCCATCTCTGGAAGTGCTGTCAGAGGCCTAAGAGGCCACTGGGAGTTCAGGATGCCTGGAGTCTTGCAGGGGAAGTGAGAAAGTGTTCACTGTGACAAAAATATTACTTGTCAATGTCTACTAAGCCCATATGTGTTTATCCGAATTTATAAGGAATTGATTTTGAGCACACTACAAGACACAGAGGAATACATCATATGGGAAAAAAGAGGAAGAAATTTATGTAACCGAAATAATGTGAACGTGTTTTGATTTTGTTATCAATTCCCAGGGATGTGTCATGAGTGATGGTATCAGCTCTAACACTGATTGGAGACACATTAGAATCTGCTTGTGTGAACACAACTGAAGGATTTTGTGTTCTGAATATGTTTACCTAAGATACAGCTTGAAGGATTCTAAACAGCTCATTTACCAATGAAGATGTGAAGGTGGTGAGTTATAACAGTGACTTTGTCTAAGACCACTCTAAATTGTACAAGGCACACAATATAAAAATAGAGGGGCGTCTTTTCACATTTCCAATTAACAGATAGTGTTAATGCATCATCGCATGACCAGAAAGAGGAAAATAACAACACTGATCCCACAGAGAGGCAGTATGGTAGGAGTCAACAAACCTAGAGACTTTAGTATGGAGTGCAGTGTATCTTCCTGGTGTATTTCCAGAACACATGGGAAAAACCAAAGTGTCCTTAATCTCTAAGTTCCTTTGGCTACTAAACTTACCAGGAAAAGGTGACAGGCTGAAAAGAGAGAAGCCTGTAGACTCTTGGGTTAAGGCTGCACATTTGGCAAATAGAAACAGGCAGACATATCACACAACACACAAAACAGGGAAAAGGCTGGAGAGCATGCTGAATCACAAATGAGGGTGTCCTGACAGACGTACAACTGAAAATGGCCCAGCATTTACCTTGTCCTTCTTGGCATTTTTGGTAGAGTGCTTGTTGTTGTGACTCACGGGAGGACACGAGCTTCTGGATTGGCTAAAGGCTCTAGAAGGGATGGAGGTGTGTTCTGATTTTAGTAGACTGTGCAGAATTCAAACAAACACCACATCTTGTGACATCTTAAACTCTTCCTCACACTCAGGACCATGAAGAGAGGCAGAGAGTAACCCACAAGCCTCAGGTGACCCCAGCAAGATGGGGGAGATCCATCCCATCATCTTAATGAAGAAACCATAGGGCCCTGGTTCTTGTTCTTCATAACTAGTCAAATAACTTTCAACAGGTGAACTCAAATAGAAATCTGGAAATCGTCACTAAAACAGCCATTTCTTAATATACATTAGGGGTAATAAATCACCATCTCATTACAGATAAGAATTAAAATGAGAGTGTCACTTGGTAGATAACATCAATAAATCCTCAACAGAAGAGCATGGGTGTGTTTCTTCTGGCTCCAGGAGAACTGTTCAATCTTTCAGCTTATCTATAAGCTGCCTTCCACATGTGAGCAGGTATTATATAACTATTTCTGAATAGAAATGTCCTTAGACTAATACTATAGTCAAGAGAAAAGATCTGACCCTGACCCTTGAGGAAGATTCCACAGGGCCCTGGTTCAGGTGTTTTCATAATTAATCAAGAAACTGTGAACAGCTCAGGTCTCAACTAGCTAGAAATAAATTTAGGGGTGTGTCTCATCCTTCAGAGAGTCCAACACGTGGTCTCTGTAACAAGCTACATCCTAAGGAGTGCTATGTCTATCACCCTGTATAAGGCCTGTTTCTTCTCTATTAGAGACACTTGCTGCCCAGCTCACCATGTGGAAATGACAGCCCATTTCATGCATGTCCTGAGAATGTTGCAATGCCCTCAGTCAGGTTGACCTGAAAGCTCTGTGATGCCATCCCTGTATATTCCCCAAAGACTAAATAAGACAAAAAGATGAAATGTGTTTTACAAGTCAACTACTACTATTCAGATCATCTTACCAAATGGTAGAGGTGGAGGTGGAGGGTGAGGTCCCAGAGGCCACCAGGGTGGAGAAGATGGGGGTGGCCCAGAGCCCATGAATGGTGATAAAGGGCACCCCATGGGATAGTTTCCCTTTCTGGGAAAGAAGGAAATGCTCTGGCAGCCACGTTGTCCTGCAGGACAGATATTAAACTTTTGAGATGTGTTAGGGTAAAAGGTGAAAAATCCAACACCAACACTAATACTAACATAGCTGAACCGCAGTGAAGCAGGAACAGTGCCTGTCTCCTTCCCCCCCCCCCCCACCTGGTTTCAACAGGGCAGCATCAGTGCCACAAAACTCCACTCTTCCCACTGGGTCCCACCTAGACCTTCTAGGAGTTTGAGAAACCAAGACAGTAAATTTCTGGCAGCATACATGGTACTGGCTATGTCTGCAAATGTAGGAAGAAAGTGGCCAGTCCTAGAGGATCAGAGAGATAATTCCAGACTACTAAAGAATGTCTGTTCCACACACACAGGCATCTATTTCCAGGACTACTCTCCACGCAGCCCTTCACCACCTCAACAGCTCTGTCTTTAGCATATTAAGAGCAGAAATAACAACGGGGAATTATGGTTTCATATCATTCACTGAAATCTTGAGTCTGTCTCCAGTTAATTCTTATGAGTTGTTTCATTCCGGAGACTCACGAGAGAACCTTCTACAGGCCTTTCATGCCCGAGCTCTGATTCTCAGAACTCTGCGAGGTAAGGATGACCAGCTACACTCTGCTCTAAATATAAAGAAATAGGCTCTAAGAGGAATGAGGGTAAACAGCTTGCAAAAGGTGAAGCAGGAATTGATACCAGCTCTGCCTGCAAGGTCCTGCTGGCAGCCTCTGCTTACCTGGCTTCCTCTCTGGACCTGCTGTCCTAAGGACACAGACCTATAGGCAGATGACATCCCTAGAGCCCTGTAGGGGAATTAGGAAAGTGTTTTCTGCAGGAACAGTGCCACCTACAGGACTGAGTTAGGAAAAGTTATAGATAATACGTGAATTCACAGGTAATGCCGAATTTTTACGTACACTGTGACACACAGATTAATTTTGTCCCGTGGAAAAATATGTTTGGAATTTTAAATGACAGAATTAAAATGAATATGTTCTGATATCAAAGTTGAAAAGACAGTTAAGATATGAAGAGAAGATGCCAGGTATTACAGCAACAGAGGCCTTAAAAGAACCTGGTTACATGAATATGGCATCAGCTCTTTTCCAGAAACTGGCACATCAGACCTGACTTTCACTCTCTATTCCTTCAGCTCCAGTGTACGTTTTCTACTGTAAATATGTCTTCCCTGAGAATTCATAATATTTTTACTACTTGAACAGCTGCAGTGACTCTGCAAAAGCACATTTCCCAAAAGAGATGGGAAAACTGATGAATTATGAAATTTAGAAAAAAACAACCTTTGAATAAGAGCATTCAAAATTGCCAAGCACCTCTCAGAAAGTTGGGCTTTTCATGTTTTTCAGTTAGTGAGTATTACAATTGATGTTCTAAACAGGTTAATGACTAACTCTGGACAGAAAAGGAGTAAAATAATAACAACAATTCTGTTTCAGTTTTCAGTAACATTCCCATGAAAGGAGGTCTGGAAGAAGTGAGCTAGGCCAGGAGACATCAGTGTGGAGGGAGATGTCATATTCCTCATGTTATTTCCACAAACACACAGTGACTGCCCTGTGGTCCTCAGCCTCTAAACATACTTATGGCTGCTGGAGGCACGACCAAAGATGACAAACAAGCTAAGAACAGAGAGGCCTGTAGGCTCTTGGGAAAGAGTTTTACTCTTTGTAAAGTAAATAACACCGTAGATATATCTCAGAACACACAATCTTGAGACAATACCAGGAGAGAGTGCTGTATAAAGAAACAAAAGATCCCAGAGAGAGAGTTACAACTGAAAATGGTCACATCATTTCCCTTGCCCTTCTCCATGTTCATAGTAGGAACAGAATTCTTGTTCCTCATAGAAGCTGCACCAGATTCTGTATTTGATAGAGGCCAAAGAAGGGATGGAGGTTTATTCTGACTTGCATAGACTGGGTGGAAAAAACAAAAAACAAAAAAACCTCCATGCCTTCTTCCACCGTCTTACACTGCTTCCTACAATCAGGTCCCTTACCAGAAACAGAGGGTTTTCCAAATGGCAGAAGTGACCCCTTGGGACTCAGGGGAGCCTTGAGGAAGGTACCAGAAGGCTTTGGTTGGATATTTGATAATCAACCAACTGTGGAAAGGTCAGGGCTCAATTCAGTGGAAATCAACACTAAAAGAAGGGTTTCCTAATACAACACATCATGGGAAATGACAATTTATCACAGATTAAAAATTAAAATAAGTTGGGGCGCCTGGGTGGCTCAGTCGGTTAAGCATCCAACTTCGGCTCAGGTCATGATCTCGCAGTCCATGAGTTCGAGCCCCACGTCAGGCTCTGTGCTGACAGCTCAGAGCCTGGAACCTGTTTTGGATTCTGCGTCTCCCTCTCTCTCTGACCCTCCCCCATTCATGCTCTGTCTCTCCCGGTCTCAAAAATAAATAAACATTAAAAAAAATTTAAAATAAGAGTGGCTTAGTTAGCATGTCAGTAAACATCAGCATGAACAGCACACTGTCCTTTTCCATAAGGCATTGGTGGGATTTTTCAAGTGTTTTACTGTATATATCATCTGCCTTATGTATCTGACAAGGGATTATGTAAGTATTCATGAACAGAAATGGCCTTGAAAAGACTAATACTATAGTAATGAGGTAGGGAAAGGTTAATTCTGTGTGGAATGACCCGAAGTTTTAGAGTTACACTAATAAAATAACATTAGAGGAGTGACATTTCACAAGGATTTACTTTACTAATGGAGTACTATAGTTCATAATACAAAAAAAAAAAAAAAACCTTTTAAAGAATAAAGGCACCTCCAAACAGAGGAAAGAAATGTCTGCTTTCTTTGTAGAAAGCATATTTTCTATGGAGGATTTATCAAAAAGCCAAATCAAGAAAGCTCTTCAGGACATACAGCCTCCAATTCATGCTGTTGTTCATGTTATTCATGTGAAACAAAAGAAAAAGGCTTCAACATTGTCTCAAGGTGGAAGGGGGACTGACCCACATCTGTTCTAGCATCCACTCTCCAGTTAAGTGTAACCGGGAGGTTGCAGGGGGGCCCACAGTCAGTGGAGGGGCGTGAGCTCCACCACTCACAAGGGACAGACCCAAAGAGCCCTGCTGGCTGGGGGCAACTAAGGGAACCAGTGCCCTGTCACCACTGTGAGACAACCTACATAACAGGTCACAACCTCTAGTAACCACCTGGGACTGTTTGCAGGAGACCAAACAATTACACCCACTGGAACAAGAAGCCGATTGTGCAGATGTTGCCGCCGAAGTTAAGCTACTGCATTTCACAATATGCTCCATATCTCTCCATGGAGGGATCGCCCTGTCAGGTCCTCTTGCCATTGGTTTGTGCCTCCTGAATTCCTCTGGAAGCCTCTGTCTTTGGATGGCTTCCAGTCTTGAAGATTGAGATGAATCAGTTTCACTAAGAGTTACCACACCCAGGCCTCCACTGGACACCAAATAGTTTAGCCTTTTTAAAAACCTCACAGCGCCCTTAAAAGAAATATGTCAAAATCATGTACCTGTGTTTCAAGTAGGCTACCTCCCTGCTCTGCTCTGCCACTGCCCTCTCCAGATCACGAGCCCTGAGCTGGGAGAGAGAAACACATCCACGTTCAGCTGTGGCAGGGTGTGCACAAGAGGAGGAGAGAAAAACATTCTTACCCAGTTGTCCTGGGTTGCCTTCTCACAAAGAGCAATCTGAAAGAGTCAGCACATCAGTAAAAACCCATGTGGAGAGATTCAGTGGCCCGTTATGATCATCTGCGTTAGGTGCTGAAGCACTCAGGAACTACTGGGCAGAGCGCAGCCTACCAGGTGTCCGAAGGTGAGCTCTGACTGCTGCAGCTGCTCTTGTGTTTCTTCTACTCTTCTCCTGGGAGTGCAATTGCTTTAATCAGATGAAGCACAATGTTGAGGGTGATGTTAATTAGCCCAGGTTCCCATTATAAGAACTGAACTCTCATACACACGACCCAATCATATAAGACACATTTCACATGAGGAGGAGAGTACAGAAAGCTCAAAGCCATCACTACATCATCTTGGATTTATTATTTAATGCCTGTGGGGTCCACGTTGACACGGCCTCCTTACCTGTGGTGACAGCTCCCTAATCCTGCAATGAGGATCTTTCATCATAAAGTTCAAATCTTCTTTTCCATGTATCCTTGTCATATTTCTCATGGTTACAACAAGTGGGTCTCTAAAATGGGATGGTCCTACTTGTCGATATGATTTGTCCTCTACCAAACTGCTTCCTGAGGTTTGTAATCATTCCAGAACCTCCAGAAACATGTTCAGGAACCACATTTCCACATAGTCTGGCCAGCATTGGGATCAGGAAATCTTTAGTGACTTAACTTGTTTAGATTAATAGCTTTTTTAATTTTATTTTTTTAATTTACATCCAAATTAGTTAGCTTATAGTGCAACAATGATTTCAGGAGTAGATTCCTTAGTGCCCCGTACCCATTTAGCCCATCCCCCCTCCCACACCCCCTCCAGTAAGCCTCTGTTTGTTCTCCATATTTATGAGTCTTTTATGTTTTGTCCTGCTCTGTTTTTATATTATTTTTGTTTCCCTTCCCTTATGTTCATCTATTTTGTCTCTTAAAGTCCTCATATGAGTGAAGTCATATGATACTTGTCTTTGTCTGACTGACTAATTTCTCTTAACATAATACTCTCCAGTTCCATCCACGTAGTCGTTAATGGCAAGATTTCATTCTTTTTGATTGCCGAGTAATGCTCCATTGTATGTATATATATACCAAATCTCCTTTATTCCATTCATCCACCATCATTGGACATTGGGCTCTTTCCATACTTTGGCTATTGTCAATAGTGTTGCTGTAAACATTGGGGTGCATGTGTCCCTTTGAAACAGCACACCTGTATCCCTTGGATAAATACCTAGTAGTGCAGTTGCTGGGTCGTAGGGTAGTTCTATTTGTAGTTTTTTGAGGAACCTCCATACTGTTTTCCAGAGTGGCTGCAGCAGCTTGCATTCTCATAGATTAATATTTTTAACTTAACATCTGGAAAATGTCACATTTATCTTGAAGTCTCTGTAGAAATAAATGTTCCCTGAATGTTTGTGTATATTTGTGTGCTACTTGGATCTAAACACTGTACAAAGTTTCAAAGTAATACAATGGGTGTGTGTGAGCTGCTGGTAGGAGATGAACTCACTTGTAGTTCTGTAGCTCTTCTGCAGCTAATTTCAGTTTCTCTTCTGCAGCTGACAGCTGCTTCTCCCCTTCCACCTGCTCCCATTCTTTCAGTCCCAGCTTCCTACAGGGGAAAGAAACATAGATTACCTGGTATCCCATGTGAAATTCTGCCTTTCTTCCCTCCCTGAAATTTGAAAGCAGGACTCAAATGTCCCCACTCCTGTTCCCCGTAAATGCACAGATCTACAAACACAACCAGCGGGAAGCATTGGCACCCACCATTAAGGGACTAAACAAACTCAACTAACTCCAGCGTGCTGGCAAGTCTTTGGCAACTCTGAGCTTCTCTTCACAGCTCTCTATTCCTACTCATCTATACATCACATAAATATAAAAAGCCCACATGAGATGCACTAAGTGCCCTCCCAGGATCAGGCTCTTGTGATTGGGACTCCATAAGCGTTATTTCTTTTCAATGTACAAAACTAAGCCTGGCCAACTCATCACAACTAAACACATAAGGATGACGCAGGGGTTCCTGACTTGTCTGATTTCTCCCAAGAGGCCTGAACTTTCAATCAAGGCTGGGGCCATGACACTGCCACAGAGACATCTTTCTTGGACATGGTGTCATTAACATTGTACAATGATCTGCTGGACATTTCTACAGTTCATGAGGGAACTCCTGCCACCTGCCTCAAAGATACCAGTTGAGAAGAAGGCAAAATACACTGACAAAAAAAAATGATATAAATTGCCTACCTTCAGAATATTGTCTCCTGGAAAAGGAATGCGGGGAAGGGAAGGGAAGGGAAGGGAAGGGAAGGGAAGGGAAGGGAAGGGAAGGGAAGGGAAAGGAAGGGAAGGGAAGGGAAGAGAAGGGAAGGAAAGGGAAAGAAAGGGAAGGAAAGGAAAAAGAAAGAGGGAAAGGAAGGAAAACTGAGTTCACAGGATTCAGTAATGCCGGCACCCTTGATCTCCTACCAGACATAAACTCCCATCTCATCTGCAGCAAGATACCATCACGGTACACCTGAATTCTCCTCCCAATATTTCCTACCCAATGTCTAGATTATAGCAAAAGAATATAGACATATGGCAGTTATGTCGCTATGATGGGACTGAAATGTAAAGAACAATGAAAATGAACCTTGAGGTTTCCACAAAGTGAAGGAAGGTGCAGATCACAGAAATCAAGGCAGAAGGGAGAAACACAATTCTTTACTGATTACTATGGTAAAAGTATGGTTGGTGTTAAATGTGCTCAAAGAAAGTATAATTATCCCCACTATCTGACACACTCATTCTTACAACAGTATTTGTAACAACTCCTGAAAGTCTTACTCTTCTGTGAGCTTCTGTCTTTGTCCACACAGTCCATCATGAACGTCTACATTCTTCAATGTTTCCCATTTGGCTTCCTTTGACCCTTTCACACACACACCTCAGTGCATCACAGTTGTCCCCAGTTCCCTTTTGCTGCCTGTCAAGCATAAAACAATTTAGTTGAATGTGCGCACCTGTTCCCACGAGTGTGGCCATGAGGAGGGAGAAGGGAAAGGACAGGATTCCCAAGGCAGGAAGCCACTTTTTACCTTCCCAGAGCAAACTCATTCTACCAAGGGCGGTTTTCTTCCCTCCAAGCAACACCTCTTCCAGGTTACATTTATGAGACATCAAGACTCCCTGCATCGAATCCTTGACGTGTGCACTATCTCCTGACTTTAAGACAGATTTGAGAAAAGTGGAATGACTATAGAAGAACGTGAATGCACTTAGCACTACTAAAATGTACACTTAAATGTTCATGATGGGAAACTTTCTAATGCATGTATTTTACCACAGTTAAAGAAGAGAAACTTAAAAAGGAAGTAATGAGGTTCATTTCTGATTTATATAACATTTGATAGTAAATCTTTTAACCTAATTCTTTAAAAAAATTTTAATGTTTATTTATTTTTGAGAGAGAGAGAGACAGAATGTGAGCAGGGAGGGGTAAAGAGAGAAGGAGACACAGGATCTGAAGCAGGCTCCAGGCTCTGAGCTGTCGGCACAGAGCCGGATGTGGGGCTTGAACTCACAAACTGTGATATCATGACCTGAGCCAAAGTCGGACACTTAACCGACTGAGCCACCCAGGCTCCCCTTTTTACCTGATTCTTGTGGATCTTAAGCTGAGCATTTTCTTTCTGCACAGGCTGTTCTTCAGACTTCGATTTCACTTTGCTGGTATGAACTTCATTAAGGGAGAAGTGAACCTGAGCAAAACTTTCTCTCTAGTGACTTACGTCCCAAGAAGAAAATCACCCAGTAGATAACATATAAATCTAATGTTCTAAGACAAAGATAAGTTCTTCTTCAAAGCTAAAGTGAACAATGGAAATCTTGCAGGAAATAGATGGAATTTACTTCTGAAACTTCTGAAGTGTTTACTAAAATAGCACCTTTGAAGCTCTTTGTAGATTTTTCCTTTCCCTGATTTGCAAGTAGGATAGAAACAAAATGTGTACTAGGCTTTCCAAACAAACACTGGACATTGTGTCACAAAGAAGCATTGTCAATAGAACATACCCCACAGCCAGTCCCTGTATCATTTAAAACATTTGATCCAGTTTGGGCCAAAGAGAAAAGCCAGACACATAAAGAAATGAAGGATGAAGAGAACAGTGGAAAGTGTAAATGTTTCAGAGCAACCGTCTTGGTTTTGAGACAGTGGAACTGTGACTGGATGACAAAGAAAAAACAAAGAAAGTGTAAAATCTTTCAAGCCAAACAGCTCCAATGAATGAGTTTTCTTAATGGAAGAGAAATATTGTCACCAGGTTCACTTTCAAAATTCTCTGCTCTGCATTAAGAGGAACAGAACTGTTCAAGATGGCGAGAAACCTCTAGTGCTCTCTCCCAGCAGCACTGAATGATATAAAAGTTAAGCCAGGGTTATGAAAACAAATTCTGCCTAACTCCTAAATAAGAGGTACTGTGGTGGTACTGCTTGAAACAGCAGTGAATGGCATGCAAGGTTGAGGGCCTTAATTTACCCAATGACCAAAAGGGCTCAAACATCAAAATATGGTAACTCAGGAAGCCCCGATTCTTGACATTCTGATTTCTCTCAGATTGCAACAAAGCCTGCGCACTTGGAATGATGTCATTAAAAATTCATTAGTGTGCTCAAGTGTCTCATTGTTATTCTTCAACAAAACATATAGTCATCAGGAATACTTACTCATTACTTTTACTTCCATTTTTAAAGGACAAAGAAGGGATTTTAACACCTTTTTTAAATTTATTTTTCAAGAGAGACAGAGTGAGCCAGCAGGGGAAGGACAGATAGAGACAGAGGGAAAGAATCCCCACCGTAAGCACATAGCCTGATGAAGAGCTCAAACTCATGAACCATGAGATCATGACCTGAGCTGAAACCAAGAGTTGGATGTTTAACCAACTGAGCCACCCAGGTGCCCCAGGACAAAGAAGGGATTTTTATCTTACATCTATGTGCTTCATAAGAGGGAAGCTTATTTTGCCACATGATTTCTTGAGCACATTTCTTTGCTCCAATGATCCACACAAATATGTAATAAAGGATTCAGAATTCAAAAATATTAATTATGCTGACATAAGAACATATCTCTGGTGGGTAAGCCACTACAAAAATAAAGCATGTGGTATTTTACATATGTGATGATTGCTTTGAATTTACCCTGGTATAGAATGGAATGAAATGGGGCATCATGATGAAAGAGGAGATGGCAAAATCAGTGAATCAGAAGTGAACACAATTCCAGGTGAGATCATGAAAATGAAAAAAAAGGGGGGGGATGGTTATACCTTCTGTTCACAAATGGATATTTTTCTCTGCACGTTTTGCATTTTTCTTCATGTAGTACTTAATCTTCTCAGAAATTTGATCTAAATTAACCAAAAAGGTAAAACAGAAATCTCTTAAGATTAGTACCAAAACCAGTAAAATCAAATCACCCATTGTGTCAACAGCAAAGGCACAAGATCTGGCACTGTGGTCACATATAACATTTTGGCATTACTATGGTCCCTGAAGAAAGCATGTTTTAGTTAGTGGCATTTTATTTTATTTTTTCTCTCATTCTCTCCTTCTTCCTCTCTCTCTCCTCTCTCTCCTCTTTCTTTTTCTTTTAGAGACAGAGAACACATGAGTGGGTGAAGGGTAGGGAGAGAGAGAGAATCTTAACCATATTTCAGGCTCAACGCAGAGTCCAAGGCAGTGCTCGATCCCATGACCCCGAGATCACTTCCTGAGCCAAAATTGAAAGTCAGATACCCAACCGGCTGAGCCACCCAGGTGTCCCCTAATATCCCATCATTAAGCAACATCCTTCTTAGAATATAGGAACAGTTCAAATTGCTCTGACATCACCAGACGAGAAATGGAGAAAAATCAAGTATCCTACATACTTATATTCTGTCCTTCATGATCAAATCAACAAATCAGTGCAATTACTTTAAAAACAAAAGTCAACGGGGCGCCTGGGTGGCGCAGTCGGTTAAGCGTCCGACTTCAGCCAGGTCACGATCTCGCGGTCCGTGAGTTCGAGCCCCGCGTCGGGCTCTGGGCTGATGGCTCAGAGCCTGGAGCCTGTTTCCGATTCTGTGTCTCCCTCTCTCTCTGCCCCTCCCCCGTTCATGCTCTGTCTCTCTCTGTCCCAAAAATAAATAAACGTTGAAAAAAAAAATTAAAAAAAAAAAAATAAAAACAAAAATAAAAACAAAAGTCAAAAAGAAAAAATAACCCACCTAATTTCTTCAAGGTTTTCCCCCACTTTCACCCACCCTTTAAAAATAATGAAAGGAGGGGCGCCTGGGTGGCGCAGTCGGTTAGGCGTCCGACTTCAGCCAGGTCACGATCTCGCGATCCCTGAGTTCGAGCCCCGTGTCAGGCTCTGGGCTGATGGCTCAGAGCCTGGATCCAGCCTGTTTCCGATTCTGTGCTTCCCTCTCTCTCTGACCCTCCCCCGCTCATGTTCTGTCTCTCTCTGTCCCGAAAATAAATAAACGTTGAAAAAAAAAAATTTAAAAATAATGAAAGGGGCACCTGGGTGACTCAGTCAGTTGAGATCCAACTTCAGCACAGGCCATCATCTTACCGCTCATGAGTTCGAGCCCCATATCGGGCTTACTGCTGTCAACACAGAGCCTGGTTCGGATCTCCTGTCCTCCTCTCCCTCTGTCCCCTCCTCACTTGCGCTCCCACTCTCTCTCAAAAATAAATAAATAAATCTTTTAAATAGATACATAGATAGATAGATAACAATAACAACGACAATAACAAGAGAGGCGGGTGCTGGGCGCCTAATCAGTTGATTTTGGCTCAGGTCATGATCTGACAGTTGGTGAGATTGAGCCCCATGTGAAGGTCAGCATAGACATCGAGGCTGCTTGGGATTCTCTCTCTCCCTCTCTCTCTGCCCCTCCACCACTCGTGCACACATTCTCTCTCCATCTCAAAATAAGTAAATAAACATTTAAACAAGTACTGAGAGACAAATGTCACTTGTTTGGCACTCAGAGGCCTCCAATCTCTTTCTGCTGCTCCACAGGGTCCCGTCCATGAGAACCAGGGAGGGATGCTCAGGTGGATATGGTTTTGGAATCAAACACACTTGGGTAAAATCTCAGCTTTACTACTTAGTGGCTAGGACCCTGGATAACTCCTCACCTCCCAAATCACAAGATGGTGAAAGCCCAACATGCATCACTGGTAAACACCATGCAGGAAACACTCACCTTACACGTGGATAGCACATGGACAGCACCTAGAACAGGGCCCAGTACTGCAGAATCTTCTGATAGGCGTTGAATTCTATTGTTTGGTCCCAGACTGCAAACTTACCTTTGTACACTGTGAGAGCTCTGCTGCCCTGAGGTCACCCTTCTCTACGCGAGCAGTGCTGTATTCCCCACAGCAACACCAGCATTTGAGGACCCACTATCTGTAGGTTACTTAATCAGGACAGTCCGTGAAGCTCATACACAATCCATTAGCCCCATTTTGCATCTTGTTCACTTCTACTTACTCTCCACTGGCATGAGAGTGTCCCTCCACCCAGGACTCATAACACGTGTTTTAAACCTCTCTAGTGACACACTTGGCCTGGCAATATCTAACTTCTTCTCTAAGTCTTGAGCTTCTTGACAGGCTCAGATAATGCCTTAATCTGTACATTTCCCCCAGTAGGCAGGTCATGCCAAAATACTCCTGCCACTGGATTCTTAAAAAATTTCTGACCAGAGTTAAACTCATCTGCTTCTCTCTCTCTAATTGTCTGATTTTTTTCCTCTACTTGGTCACCTGTCTCAGTTGGTGGCAACTCAATCTGTGTTGTCACTTAGGATACAAACAAGGAGGCTAAGGGGCTAACTAGTTAAGCAGCTAACTAGACCTGATAAGTCAATGTCTTTACTTCTAGCTGAATTAGAAACCACATTGAACAGCTGTATTAAGAGTACAGGTCACTGGGTGGCTCGGTCAGTTGAGCATCCGACTCTTGATTTTGGCTCAGGTCATGATCTCATGGTTTGTGAGATCGAGCCCTGTGTCGGGTTTTGAATCTTTTAAAAAGAGATTTAAAAAGAAAAGATTACAAGGAAAATAGAAGCCTGAAATCTTACCTTCATATATTCGACTCTTTACCTAGAAGAGGGATAAAGAAAACTAAATTTGATGTAGAAACTGTATTTTTTATAAAAGTATAGTTCGTGACAAAAAGTCAAAATCATAATCCAATGTAGTATTATAATAAAGGTGTGGTTCAGCAAAATAAATTATTTTTCTAAGTGGTGCAATGTAATATAGTTAATATACAGTGTTATATTCGATTCGGGTGCACATATCAGGATTCAACAATGTTGTACATTACTCAGGGTTCATCATGGTAAGTGTACTCTTTAATCACCATCACCTGTTTCTCCCATCCCCCCACCCACTCCCCTCTGGTAACCATCACTTTGTTCTCTAAATTTAGGAATCTGTTTCTTGGTTCATCTCTTTTTTCCCCCTTTGCTCATTTGTTTTGTTTCTTAAATTCCACATATGAGTGAAATTATATGGTATTTATCCTTCACTTAGCATTATATCCTCTATATCAATCCATGTTGTTGCACATGGCAAGATTTCACTCCTTTTTATGGCTGAATAATAATTGTGTGTGTATGTGTGTGTGTGTGTGTGTGTGTGTATGTATGTATGTATGTATGTATATATCACCTCTTATTTATCCATTCATCTATGGATGGATACTTGGGCTGCTTCCACAATTTGGCTACTGTAATTAATGATGGAGTAAACATAGGGGTGCAAATATCCTTTAGGAGTAGTTTTTTTTTCTTTTGTATTTTTTGGGTAAATATCCAGTAGGGCAATTACTGCATCATAAATTAGTTCTATTTTCAATTATCTGAGGAAATTCCATATTGTTTTTCAAAATGGCTGCAGCAATTTGCATTCCCAGCAAAAGTACATGAGGGTTCCTTTTTCTCCACATCCTCGCCAACACTAATTTTTTTCTTGTCTTATTGATTTCAACTGTTCTGACAGGTGTAAGGTGATATCACATGGTAGCTTTGATTTGCATTTCCCTGACCATGAATGATGCTGAGCATCTTTTCATGTGTCTGTCGGCCATCTGAATGTCTTCTTCACAGAAATGTCTGTTTGTGACTTTGGCCCATTTGTAAATTGTATTATTTGTTTTCTGGCTGTTGAGTTGTATAATTTCTTCGTACATTTTGGGTACTAACCCTTTATCAGCTATGTTATTTCCAAATATATTCTCCCATTTACTAAGTTGCCTTTCAGTTTTGTTGATTGTTTCCATCGCTGAGCAGGAGCAATTTATTTTGATGTACCCCCATAGTTTAATTTTGTTTTTATTTCCTCTGCCTCAGGAGACACTCTAGAACAATGTAGCCATGGCCTAGCATAACAAAAACTTAGAAGTAGAATAAGCATAGAAAGAATTTCCTTTCTATTTGATGATATTTCAACCACCATTTCTAAGGAAGAGAATTAAGGTAGATATGTTATTTTTCACCAAACGCTCTGTTTCCATTCTATTAAAGAGATACCAAACTACTAATCTTCAATAATGGAAATGGCAGACTTATTTTAAATTAATAACCAATGCACCATTTACTACCAATTATTTTTTGTCAAGTCCAATAGCCATAATAAAGCCCAGAACCACAAATTGTTTCAGAGTTTCAGAGAAAACAAAAGTAAAGATAAAATCTTTGGACTAAAAGATGCCTCTGACCCAGCAGACACACCCAGCTTATGCAGTTGGCTATTTCCTGAACTGACAAACAATTCTATCAAATCAGGTCCTATGATTTTTCCCACATCACTAACAATAAAGGTTTTCAAATCAGAAAGGAAGTGGGAGATGGCTAAAAAAAACACACACACAAGCAACAACAGAAATGACAACAAACGTTTCCACAAAGTGCAAACAGTGCTTCTTTGATCAGAGTCATTCCCTGAAGACATTATAAAATTAGAGCAGGTACTTGAGACGTCACAGAGAGACGTGAACAAAGTAAATGAAATCTTAGGAAGTATGCTCTCAGATCACAAATGATTCAAACTAGACATCAAGAACAAAAAGTTCTTAGTTGGGGAATGACAAAAAAATGAGATTAAATAACAAGCTTCTCAAAAAGACATGGATTAAAGGGGAGCTGGGTGGGGGGATGGGTGAAAGAGGTGAAGTAGATCAAGAGTACACGTGTGATGAGCACTGAGAAATGCATGAAATCACTGAATCATATGGAACACCTGAAACTGATATTACACTGTATGTTAATTACAGTTGAATTTTAAAAAAAAGTCCATTTAGGTCAAAGAAGACATTTCTACAGAAATTTTAACATATTTCTATCTAAATGATAATGAAAATTGAACATATTAGTGGGAAATTTGAAATACTGAGTGCATATCAAAGGTCCAGTGACTATAAAATTTTCTGCTTCCTTATGATGGCAAGTCTATCTATAAGGTACTTTAGTATACTCACAGCGAAAACAGTTCTCCAGAGGTAAATTAGACAAGCACAAGTTCCCATGGAGGCGGTAATAATGTTATGTTTCCACAGAATTTCAAACACATCAGAGCCAAGAGGGAAATGGTCAGGCAAAATATGGTCAGGCTGAAATAATATTGGAGAGGAATATGATGAGGCATCTTAAAGATGTTTACAATATATCTGTCACAAAGAATCATCTTTATAAACCCTCTACCAGCCTCCAGAAGGTTATAAGCACACCTCTCAAATGTCTCCTCATGGAAGAGCAAGAGGACAGACAGCTTACAAAGGAGCAGGAACAAACTTGTGGAGGTGAAGACTGTGTTTGCTATCTTACTGTGGTGATGGTTTCATTGCTGCTTACATATGTCAAATGTCAACAAACTATCTTCTTTAAAAAGGTGTTGGTTTTATATACAAATTATATGACACTGAAGCTGTAGGAAAGATGTAATAGGCAACACTTAGAAATTTTATTTTGCTGACAAACACATTGCAACTGTGTTTTAATAGTAAGAATTTATAAGCCAATGTAAAATAGAAAAAATAAGAAAATGCAAATTTATAGTAGATAAGAAGTCAATAACTTCTATTGTACATTTGTAAAGTACCTGGATAAAATCCTTTGGAATATCTCCAAACATGCCCCAAATTCATGGAAGAATGGAAGAAAGTAAAAACACAAAATGTACTAGAGATACAAATGAGATTGTTCTAGAAAAAGATGTTTACAGATACGGATATATCTGAGCGAGATGGGCACCTGCTGTTATAATAATACGGGATTATTATTCCAAAAAAATAAATTACATATTATGGTTCATTTTTTGGTGTTTTATTTCAATGTTCATTTTGATTCTGAATCACAGCTCAAAATGTCAGGTTTCTGAGGTACATAAAGATTTACATAATCAGGTGATAACTTGTATATTTTGATAACATCTGTGGGATTTTAAGTTACCTGAACACACATCTCCAAATAGACAATGAAAGGAATTCCTGTTTCTATTTCATGGTATTGTCCAAATCAATGAATAGCAACCCTGAAAATTAATTTCTAAAAGAATACAAAATTCCTGGGTATGGTCACCAAAACAACAGAACACACATCATTCTACAAAAACTGGACTTAGAAGTATTTTAGGAGCAAAACACTCACAATGCAATTCACACTAATTTACATACCAAGCTTAATTTTGTGCAAATGAACCTGTCTAGAAAGTAGCCTCTGAAACCTATAACATCTTCATCTTCAGCTCTCAGAGATGAGGTCAAAAAATGTGTAATGGTGGGAAATAGACACTGTCTTTGACTAGCCACTGTCTGAAAGAAAGCAGTAGCTGTCAGCACAATGGTTGGTCATGGGTCTCAAGTGTACCAAAGACAGAGGCCATCTTGTCATGAAGGTAAAACATCTTCAGCTGTGGGCACTCTTGGTGTATCTGGCAGCTGTCTGGCTGCTGATATTGGTAGTTGACGCTGAACTAGATTAGGTCCAATGGGGCCAATAACACTAGGTTCTCACAGTCAATGGCCATGAGTAGGTGGAGGTGGGAAATGCAAGACAAGTTAGTTGATGGAAGAATTCAGAGATGAGGTAGGGAGAGAGAGCTGAACCAATCTGTGAGGCAGCCTAGGTACAGGGGGAAATTCTCATCAAGATGATCAAGAATTTTCCTCCTTCATAGTCTCAAAAGAAATAGAATTGATTCATTTAGACAGGAGGCCTTTGTGTGGAATGATTCTGCCTCAATGCAAGGGTTATTCCTGACTCCTGGCACTTTCCAGATCCCGCGCTAAGGATCTGGTACATGCCAATCTAAAGAAATCTACTTATCTCTATGGTGTTACCTGTCTGTATGTCTGTCTGTCTGCCTCTCTCACTCTCCTAGGGGTACAAGTTTTGCTTTTCAATGATAGAGTGAAATAGTCACACTGGGAACCAGGTATTTCATTATATTTGGACAATCCTAAGGACATTCAGAACCCTTCTTGCTTTGAGTAAATCAACACTCTGCACATACTGAGCTAAAGAAAGGACAACAATTCATTCACTTCCTAATTATGTTGTTTCTAGTGATTTTCCTATTGTAAATATCCAAGAAGGATACAGCCACTGAGTTTCTGCTGGGCTTATGACGCTCCCATCAACACAATTGGACACTGAGTCCCTGGGGGCAGCCTCCAAGACCAGAGGCAAAGGGATGACTCAGAAGTTGCTAAAAGTCAACAAACCAGGAAGCACAGAGCCCAAAGACATTTCACTTTTTAACGCTCTAGTGCCAACACCAATGCTCCAGTTCCCACTGTTCCCAGGGCTACCAAACTTCACAAATATGAACAGTGTGCTGAGTGGAAAAGGAACTACATATAAGATGGACCCTAAGCTTACAAAGCTTGAAGCAGGATCTTAACAGGGCTTCCAGGAGCCAGTCTAATACCCAGAGTTCTTATTAAATAAGAGTTCTTGACATTTTTAAAAACAACTTTAATGAAATAATTCACACATCATAGAAACACTTATTTAAGTCAGTCAGCTCAATAGCTTTTAGTATCTTCACAAATACTTCCTTCTTGACACTATAAACCTACTATGTTAGGGTTTACATCCTGTCAACACTGCTCTTTTTGGACCAAGCAGCACAGACAGGACCCAGAACATGATGTGGACAGCTGTGGCCACAACCACTTCAGGCTGGAGGAGAAACCTGCCCTGTGGTCCTCAGGAAGAAATGAAGTTCTTCTGAAGTTCCCATCAAAAGCCCCATGGAAAAGCTGTTGTTTAACCACAGTGTGAAAGAACCCAGTAAGAAGGAAGAATCCACCAATGTCCCATGTTTACTCACATTTGTGTTTGGGTAATCGGGACACCCAAGCACAAGGAGCCAGAAAAACAGCCTCTGCACCTTCCTGTCCTGGTCCTTTAAGGGGACCTAGGGTTCCAGGCAGGAGGTTGAGACAGGGATGGGGTATAGATGGGCAAGGGAGAAGTGGGGAGGGGTGGTAATTGGAGATGGGGGAGGAGTATAGAAAAGGGGTGGGGTTAGGGAAGGGTGTGTCAGGAGAAGAAGGGGGTCAGGGACAGTACCAGGATCAGATCAAGTACAAGAGGGGAGGGAGGAGGGTTCAGACAGGTTAGTAGGCCAGCAGGTCAGTAAATCACTAGGTGAGCAAGACTGTTGCGACCGGTGCAACAAACACCGAGATCAGGGTCCTGAGGGTAGGGGAATGTAAGAAAAAAAGAGAAGAGAAGACAGTTTGGGAACAGGAGGGTCCCCTGGGCTGATGGCCCAAGTGACGGCTTTATTGTTGCTGCACACAATCTTTTATAATATAAGACTCTTATGGATCAGGTCATTCTAAGAATAATCAGGTTTCACATAATCGCTGCCAACCAAAACATTTAGTTCCGTGTTTCTTGTGAATTTTCTAGACGGGTCACAACAAGACCTTGTTGATAAGATTGCTAGCAAAACACAATTCCCATGTTTGTTTCTATCTGACTCGGGGTAGAAAAAGGGAGGTAGCATTACTGCCAACACCTGCAGACCACAGGCTTCAGGAATTAACTTTCTCAGCCTTGACAAGGCTTTCGTATGCCCTTGAAAGTGGGGGAATGGGAGGGGTAACCACCAGGTTGGCTGAGTCAACAGGGAGCCGTTGCTCGACCCGGTCTCAGCCTGGCACTGGGGCCCGGCCTCCCACATGAATGGGAGGGGGAACCACCAGGTTGGCTGAGTTGACAGGGAGCCATTGCTCAACTCGGTCTCAGCCTGGCACCGGGCCCGGCCTCCCACATAAGACACAAACAGCAAGTTAAGTGGACTCTCAGGAGCAGGTGGAGCAGAGGAAGATCCTTCTTCTTCCAAGCCCTCACCTGTCTGGGTGTTGCCTTAGCAACCTGGAACCTTTATACTCTCTCGACCAATCAGCTGCCTTCACCCCTGGTAGAGCAATATGGACACCCATGTGACCTCATTTTTGAAAAGCCGCTTCCCGCCTGGTGCACCACCAGGTGCCATCCCAATGACAGTTCCTCTCTGGAAACTTGGCCAACCTTTTGGTTTCTGGGCCTCTGAACCCAGCTCCCTGTCACCTCTTCTGAGTGCTCTCTCCTTCCTTCCTGAACTCCTATCTCCCATGGGCAATAGCTGAACAACAGAGAAAGCAAAGGAGGACACAACTGCAAGAACAATCAAATACACAAGCAGACAGGAAGGTTTAACCCTCTCTCAGTAAGTCAAAGCAGATAGAACATCCATAAGATAGAGATCTTGATAGCAAATCATCTGAATCCTACAGCTATATCCATATATAGGTCCACATGTACATAACACTGTAGAGGACACATTCACTTTAGGCACAGAGGATACAGTTACAAAAATTCACCTTATTTATTATGGCTATAAATGAAATTTCAAAGGAATGAAATGATTTCAGAGGAAGGAAATCACACAAAGCATGTTTTGGTAATAGAATGTGCTAGAAATCACTAATATAGAGATAACAAGAAATTCTCATACGTTTAGAAATTGAGAAGTTCCTCTAGAAGTAGAATATGAGTCAAGAAATCCCAAAGAAAAAGAACTGTATTTGAACTGAATGATAGGAGCATGATAAAATTGTAATAAAAAAATGTCTCCTGGCCTGGAATATCCTGGAATATTGGTGTGAGAAGACTGTCTGGTCCCCAAATCATCTCTAATTGACCTAGACATTTTAACACAACCAGTGGTAGATCTGTCACTTACCTGTGTGACCCTCCTACCTATTGGCATGGGCTGTACATTATGAACCTTATGGGGGTGGTGGGGGGTGGGAGGAAGGCAGGAAATCCAGCTGACTCACAGGGATCTCCTGCGATCTCCAGGAATGAGAGCATTTTAAGAGAAATAGTTCATCAGCTTCTCTCCTGGGGGACCCGGGACAACACCCAGACTGTTGGCAGCACCAGGCATGCTGGGAGGGGAGGGCCAAGCAGGTGGGCAGAGTCCAGGGGCCAGGGACCCAGGTGACTAGACAAACCTACTGTGATCATCTCTCCCGGGCTCTGTCCTCAGCTGAGCTTCCTAAATAGTTTCTCTACATGATTGACTCAATGATTCCCCAACTGACAATCATTGCTCTAAATCCCTCACTTTTATTTTTATGTAAATTTATTATAACAGGAAACACTCTGGCACTGTTAAAATAGCAAAGCAAGGGCTCCAACTTAAATACAGAGAAACCATACAAAACAAGCAAAACCAAAACAAAACAGGAGTGAAAAACCAATAGTGTTACATTCCCTTTAGATCCTGCTGCCTGCCTAAAGAGCCCCAGTATTGGGCTGTCCTGGTTATACAAGGAGAGACCAGCTACAGAAGGGGTGGAGTCCGGCTGGCACAAAAATGAATAGGATAGAGGCTCTGACTATAAGGGGGCCTAGGGAATTCCATGAAGGGTGGCCAGGGTCACCCTGATTATAACTAGAGCAGGGACCAGGGAAAGAAAAGGCAGTGAACAGAGTTTGGGGGGCCTGAACAAGTGAGATCATTCATGGAGGTGAGGAAGGGTCTCCAAAGCCAATGTCAGCCTCCCATCTGGGAGCCCTTCGTGGACTGTGGGGGCAGGGTCAGGAGCCTAGAGTTTGAGATCCAGTGTGCTGCTTATCACCTGTGTGACACTGGGCTGGTTTCCTTCAGTAAACTGGGAGTGTCCATGCCTGTGTCCAGAACTGTGCTGAGGACAAGAGGAAGCTACGTGCTGAGCACTGGTGGATATCAACGTCATCACCTCCCTGGGGCTTGTGTCTTCCCAGTCTGGTGCCTTAAAAGTTGCACAGCTGTTAAAGGCAACAAAGGTGAAAACCACAGTTCCCTCCAGTTTCAGGCCTGTGTCAAGCCTTTGCCTTTACAGACATCACCTCTCGGGACCCAGCGGCAGTACTGTGGGACCCAAGGAATTTAACAAAAATCCCCTACCCCTGGACAAGCAGAGCAAGACTAACTCCATTTTGTGCTACACCCACCATCTCATGTATAACCTCCACATGACCTACTTATTACTTAAGACACTCCCCCACCCTAGTCAAACCGCTGAGCACACCCTTACTGGAAACTGGCTCATTTAGGAATGCAGAACCCCTAACCGCCAAAGAATGTAAACTCCGCCTTTTGCTCGCCAAACTTGCGCACCAATTCTGACCAGAGTGATAGGCTAGTTCAAACAGTTACTATAGGGTAAATTGTAATTCAATTGGCCACCTGCGTGTGGACTGACATGAATGTGCAACTTTCTGTGTGTGTTACAATCTCATTGGCCACTGGCCCCTATAAAACTGCTACGCCTCTTAACCTAGGGGTCCAAGTCCCTGCTCTGCTGTGTTGGGTATACTTGGGCCCAAGCTCGAGCTTTCAAATAAACCCTCGTGCGTTTGCATCGGTATCGGCTCCTTGGTGGTCTCTCGGATTCGAAATCGGGGGCATTACAGTACCATCCCTAACCCCTTGCACAGATGGGGAACCAGGCTCAGAGCTCTCAAGGGGAGGGCTGGACCCAGGCTGAGAAAAGGCTCACTGCTGACTTGGGTCTGGGAGGGGATGCTGGGAGATTGGGAAGCTGGGGCCTGGAGACTCCAGAAGGAGCAGGGGCCACAAAGATGCTTGGCCCCATGTAATGCCCGAAGTTCCTAAACCTCCCACAAAAGACCACCAGAGTCGTGAGTCAAAGCCAAGCGGCAAGGGTCGTTTATTGCAGGTTCGAACCTGGTCCTCTGCGCACTCGTCGCCGGTGACGCAAGAGGCCCCGATCAGAGTTAGTATAGGGTTTTTATAGACAGGGACAAACAGCATAGGTGAGGTTTCAAATTATGAGGGGCCTGATTAGTCGATTTTAAAGTACGGACATTTGTGGTTTTCTGATTGGGCGTCCTTTGTCTGTCCTTTGGCGGGAAGGCTTTGTCCGTTACTTGTGGTGGGAGAAAAAAAAGGGGAAGGGGATAGGTGAGGAATGTGCTAAGTAAGCAGGTTTACAGAAGCGAGAAACGCCGGTTAGTTTATGTACAACCACTCATTCCATTACATATCAGACTACATTTAGGAAGGTTTACAACCCATTCTACTACACAGCGGGTTACATTCAGGAAAGGTCTCACAATGCTCATAGCAAACAGCAAGCAAAACAGACTTCTCAGCAATTGTATTTCTTATCAAAGATCCATAATAAGCAGAAAAGAGAACCTAGCTTTAAACTAAGGTAGGGCTGTCATTTGGATTGTTCCTTTCACCCATAGCCCAGCTTTGCTTCAGGTCAGCCTGTACCGAAGCTGAGGCCAAACCAGGCAGCAAGGTCACAGGCCGGCTTCTGCACCTCAGGTCATTCATCTCTGTGGTGATGATAATGCTGTCATATGCTAGTCCTGATGATGCCATCAGTGCTTTATTGTTGCGGGAGAGGGCACAGCCCACTTTGACTGGAGAGACTCAACTGTCTCCCTCACTTGACCTGGCCCCATGCAACACCCCAACTCTAAGTGGACCCTGTCTCTACCCTGTGCCCCTGTCCCTGTGGCCACCCTACCCTGGCCAGTCTCTGGAATCCAGGCCTGGGCACAACCCTCCGTAAGTCACTGACATGGGGCTCATGCCCAACACAGGGTTGGAAACAGGCAAACACCCCCTTCCATGACAACTTAGATGGGACAGGTCATACCAGGGTCTGTGCACCCCTTCTTCTTGTAGTGGTCTCCACTAGAGTGCCAGAGCTGTCCTGGAGTGTGTGTGTGTGTGTGTGTGTGTGTGTAATATGCATCATGTACCTGAGTCAGAGTTCTGTGTCTGTGGGTATATTGACTGTGGACACGAATTTCCAGTTATTTGGTTGTTTTCATGTTGTCTGATTAGGTTTGGGGGTGACAGTGGGGTTCGTGGGGAAAGAATTCTTGAAGTCGTCTTTGGTGCAAAAAGGTGATTTCATTAAAGCACAGGGACAGGACCAATGGCCCTGGCTGAAGAGCTGCCCAGGCACCATGAGGAGAGAATAGTTATATACTGTGGAGCTGGCGGGGAGGTCAAGTCCAGGTGGTTTCCAATGAGACTTTCATATGCTAAAGAAGACTCCCAGGATACTGGAGGCCTAGCTATTGTCACACTAGGGTTGTTTGCCCTCTGGCAAAGCATTAGCATTAAGACAGAGGGAGTTCCTGGAGAAATGTTTCACTCTGCTGGCCTCAAGTATCTGTCAATGGGCTGCAGGTTATAAGGAAATTTAGTTCTATCTGCCATTTCCTTCTGCCTTAGTTTCCTATGGCATCACTATGGAGGGATGATGCTGGGGCTCTAGGAAACCAAGTCCACAGGTTTCTGGAGATTACTACTGCCTTTGCCTTTTTCTCGTGATTTACTAAGATATTTGTAAATAGATAGAGACAAGCCCTGCGGGACTATGATCTCTATCAGGTAACCATTTGTTTTTTCTCCTTTTGCTTTGTTCTTGGGCAGCCAGGAGTGCCCAAGGGATATCACACATATCCCACCTGGGGGTGGGGACAGGAGTTTGAGGCCTGGCAGCTTGCCTTATGCTCCCTCAACATTTTCCTCTTGTGTTTATCTGTATGCATGTGTTATCTGTGTCTGTGTCTGTGTCTCTGAATGAGCATATATCTGCTGTGCAAATCTCTGTGTCTGTGACTATATGTATTATCTGTATCTCTCGGGTACATGTGTCCCTGTAGGAGTATCTGTGTGTATCTGTGTTTCGTGTCGGTGTGTATAATGGTTGTATGTGTGAATTTGCTGTCACTTTGGGTGTTTCTGATCACAACTGTGTGTGTATGGTTTCTGTGTGCTCAGTGTGTGTAGGGTTTCCTTCATGGGAGTGTTGCACATGTCCCTGAATGTATGTATCCCTGAGTGTATGTATTTGTGTGTGTGTGTGTGTGTGTGTGTGTGTGTGAGAGAGAGAGAGAGAGAGAGAGAGAGAGAGAGAGATCTTGCTCACTCTCCCTCTCTCCTCTCTTCCTCTGCTGTGTAGGTCTGTGTGCGAGCCTGTCCATGAGCCCCATACCTGAGTCTCCAGAGGAGGCTGTGGGTGGTTCCATGCCTGTGTGTCTCTGTGTTTGTGGTGTCTGTTTCTTCCTCTGCACATGTGTGTCTGTGCAGCTCAGAAGTAAGCAGCTGCAGAGGGGGCCCTTCAAGGGTGACTCCTGGGGTGGGTGAGCAAGAGACAATATGTGCTTTCCCCACCCTCAGGCTCAGCTCCCTCTGCCTGTTTTTCTCTCATCCTCTGGTGGCCCCCCCCCCCCCCGCCGACCCTTGTGGTGCCATCTCAGTCCCCAAGGATGGACCGAGTGAAGGGTCAGCTCAGGATCACAGGCCAGCAGCTGGGAGAGCTGCAGATGGCAGGAGGAGGTGATAAAGTGGGGGTGGAGTGGGGGCTCTGGGCCCCTGGTGAGGCTGAGAATACTATTCCTGGACCCTGGGAAGGGTGAGTGAGTGAAGACCCCAAGGGAGGGCTGGGGAAACAGAGCTCCTGGGACCCACAGAAGGAAGGCAGGATTGGGCACCCCGGGAAAGAGCTGGAGGAGTCCTGCAGGACTCATGAGTCCCCAAGGGGCAGATCCCTCACTCACCTGTGCTGGCACAGGCTGGGGCCGGGAAGCAGCAGCAGCATTCAGAGGCAGCAGAGGCAGCAGATCCATGGGATGGTGGATGGAGCAGTGAGCCATGGTCTTACAAGCAAGTGGAGTCACCACGCTGGGCTGCCCTCGGCCCCTTCTCCCTTCCCCAGACACCTCACTAGCTCTGGCCCTGGCATCACCTCCAGCAGGGCATGGGCAAGCCAGGCAGAGACGGACACCTGAGGCCACAGGAGTGTCCCCCTGACCTCTGTGTCCTAGTTGTTGAACGGGCATAAGGAGTCACCCAGGGCCCCTGGAACCAGGAGGGAGAATCTAGCCCTGGAAACTTCTCTTATGGGACTTGGAGAGAATTATGCAGGGACAGCATTTAGTGCCAGTTCATTCACAGCATAAAACCACAACATAGGGTCACCTTGGCTGCTGATGTCAGTGTTCTCTTACCCAGGCCACATTTGAGCACTTACCCAGGGATTTGGAGGAAGGATAGGAACTGATATTAATTTAAAAGAACAAAAATGTTGGAATGTGGGCACTCTTGATGCAGTTACAGATCATTGCCCAACACTCCCTCCTCATCCTCTCCATTGTGGGGAAACTGAGGCAGTCAGGGATTGTCCATGACCACACAGTGGTTTCTGAGTGTTTTGCTGATTACATCTGACCAAACTCCTTTTTCCAAAGTTCACTTCTCTTAGTCTTGCCAGTGATGATTTTGGGCAGCTCTGGGACAAATTCCACCTAGTTGAGGAAGAACCCATCCTTAGTCCTGCTAACATTTCCTACCAATATTCCACACGTCCCTCCTTTGCCCCTGCACAGTCCCCCAGACAGGCTGGTACCTTGTGGTAGCCTCACTAGGCTCCACCAAACATGCCACATTGTCCTCCTGGAAAGCTAGACACAGCCCTGTGATGTGCTCTGACTAGTGAAATGTGAGTGGGGGCGAATTGTGCCACCTCGAACACAATACTTGGGAACAACTGTGTCTGGTCACCTCTCTGTCCATCTCTTATGGCACCTGGGAGTTACCTATGATGGGTGCTCTTTTATCCTGGTCTCAGGAGGACCATCGTGGACATGTGGCATGAGCAAGGAAGAGACTTCCCTTATTATAAGCCATTAAGACTTTGAGGCTATTTATTACTCACAATAACATCTAGTCCATACTAACTGGTATGCATCTTGCATTCTCCTCTCTATGAGGCAGTACAGCCTAACACTCGAAGCATGATCTCTGTTGTTAGAGACATGTAAGTCTGAGTTCCAGCTCCATCCTTTTATTTTTTTAATTTTTTTATTTTTTAAAATTTACATCCAAATTAGTTAGCATATAGTGAAACAATGATTTCAGGAGTAGATTCCTTAATGCCCCTTATCCATTTAGCCCATTCCCCCCTCCACAACCTCTCTAGCAACCCTCAGTTTGTTCTCCAGATTTATGAGTCTCCTCGGTTTTGTCCCCCTCCCTGTTTTTATATTATTTTTGTTTCCCTTCCCTTATGTTCATGTTTTGTCCCTTAAAGTCCTCATATGAGGGAAGTCATAGGATTTTTGTCTTTCTCTGACTAATTTCACTTAGCATAATACACCCCGGTTCCATCCACGTAGTTGCAAATGGCAAGCTTTCATTCTTTTTGATTGCCAAGTAACACTCCATTGTATATATATACCACATCTTCCTTTTCCATTCATCCATCGATGGACATTTGGCTCCATACTTTGGCTCTTGTTGATAGTGCTGCTATAAACATGGGGGTGCATGTGTCCCTTCGAAACAGCACACCTGTATCCCATGGACAAATGCCTAGTAGTGCAATTGCTGGGTCATAGGGTAGTTCTATTTATAGTTTTTTGAGGAACCTCCATACTGTTTTCCAGAGTGGCTGCACCAGCTTGCATTCCCACCAACAATGCAAAAGAGATCCTCTTTCTCCGCATCCTCGCCAACATCTGTTGTTGCCTGAGTTGTTAATGTTAGCCATTCTGACAGGTGTAAGGTGGTATCTCATTGTGGTTTTGATTTGTATTTCCCTGATGATGAGTGATGTTGAGCATTTTTTCATGTGTCAGTTGGCCATCTGGATGTCTTCTTTGGAGAAGTGTCTATTCATGTCTTTTGCCCATTTCTTCACTGGATTATTTGTTTTTTGGGTGTTGAGTTGGATAAGTTCTTTATAGATTTTGGATACTAACCCTTTATCTGATATGTCATTTGCAAATATCTTCTCCCATCCTGTCAGTTGTCTTTTAGTTTTGCTGATTGTTTCCTTTGCTGTGCAGAAGTTTTTTATTTTGATGAGGTCCCAGTAGTTCATTTTTGCTTTTGTTTCCCTTGCCTCCAGAGACATGTTGAGTAAGAAGTTGCTGCGGCCAAGATCAAAGAGGTTTTTGCCTGCTTACTCCTCAAGGATTTTGATGGCTTCTGTCTTTCACTTAAGTCTTTCATCCACGTCGAGTTTATTTTTGTGTATGGTGTGAGAAAGTGGTCCGGGTTCATTTTTCTGCATGTCGCTGTCCAGTTTTCTCAGCACCACTTGCTGAAAAGACTGTCTTTATTCCATTGGATATTCTTTCCTGCTTTGTCAAAGATTAGTTGGCCATACGTTTGTGGGTCCATTTCTGGGTTCTCTATTCTGTTCCATTGAACTGAGTGTCTGTTCTTGTGCCAATACCATACTGTCTTGATGAATACAGCTTTGTAGTATAGCTTGATGTCGGGGATTGTGATGTCTCCTGCTTTGGTTTTCTTTTTCAAGATCGCTTTGGCTATTTGGGGTCTTTTCTGGTTCCATACAAATTTTAGGATTATTTGTTCTAGCTCTGTGAAGAATGCTGGTGTTACTTTGATAGGGATTGCATTGAATATGTAGATTGCTTTGGGTAGTATTGACATTTTAACAGTATTTGTTCTTCCTATCAAGGAGCATGGAATCCTTTTCCATTTTTTTGTGTCTTCTTCGATTTCTTTTATAAGTTTTCTATAGTTTTCAGTGTATAGATTTTTCACCTCTTTGGTTAGATTTATTCCTAGGTATTTTATGGTTTTTGGTGCAATTGTAAATGGGATTGATTCCTTGATTTCTCTTTCTGTTGCTTCATTCTTGGTGTATAGGAATGCAACTGATTTCTGTGCATTGATTTTATATGATGCAACTTTGCTGAATTCATGAATCCATTCTAGCAGTTTTGTGGTGGAATCTTTTGGGTTTTCCACATAGAGTATCATGTCATCTGCGAACAGTGAAAGTTTGACCTCCTCCTGGCTAATTTGGATGCGTTTTATCTCTTTGTGTTGTCTGATTGCAGAGGCTAAGACTTCCAATACTATGTTGAATAACAGTGGCTAGAGTGGACATCCCTGTCTTGTTCCTGACCTCAGGGGGAAAGCTCTCAGTTTTTCCCCATTGAGGATGATATTAGCGTTGGGCCATTCATATATGGCTTTTATGATCTCGAGGTATGCTCCTTCTATCCCTACTTTCTTGAGGGTTTTTATCAAGAAAGGATGCTGTATTTTGTCAAATGCTTTCTCTGCATTTATTGAGAGGATCATATAGTTCTTGTCCTTTCTTTTATCGATGTGATGAATCCCATTGCTTTGCTTATATTGAACCAGCCCTGCATCCCAGGTATAAATCCTGCTTGGTTGTGGTGAATAAGTTTTTTAATGTATTGTTGGATCCGGTTGGCTAATACCTTGTTGAGGATTTTTGCATCCATGTTCATCAGGGAAATTGGTCTATAGTTCTCCTTTTTAGTGTGGTCTCTGCCTGGTTTTGGAATTAAGGTAATGCTGGCTTCATAGAAAGAGTTTGGAAGTTTTCCTTCCATTTCTATTTTTTGGAACAGTTTCAAGAGAATAGGTGTTAACTCTTCCTTAAACGTTTGGTAGAATTCGCGTGGAAAGCCATCTGGCCCTGGACTCTTGTTTTTGGCAGATTTTTGATTACTAATTCGATTTCCTTACTGGTTATGGGTCTGTCCAAATTTTCTATTTCTTCCTGTTTCAGTTTTGGTAGTGTATACATTTTTAGGAATTTGTCCATTTCTTCCAGATTGTCCATTTTATTGGCATATAATTGCTCATAATATTCTCTTATTATTGTTTTTATTTCTGTTTTGTTGGTTGTGATCTCTCCTCTTTCATTCTTGATTTTATTTATTTGGGTCCTTTCCTTTTTCTTTTGATCAAACTGTCTTATTTCCTGTCTTCTGCTGGTTCTGGGTTTTATTTGCTGTTCTTTTTCCAGTTCCTTAAGGCGTAAGGTTAGGTTGTGTATCTGAGACCTTTCTTCCTTCTTTCGGAAGACCTGGATTGCTATATACTTTCCTCTTATGACCACCTTTGCTGCGTCCCAGAGGTTTTGGGTTGTGGTGTTATCATTTTCATTGACTTCCATATACTTTAACTGCTTGGTTAGCCCATTCATTCTTTAGTAGGATGTTCTTCAGTCTCCAAGTATTTGTTGCCTTTCCAAATTTTTTCTTGTGGTTGATTTCGAGTTTCACAACCATAGTGTTGTGGTCTGAAAATATGCACGGTATTATCTTGATCTTTTTGTACTTACTTAGGGCTAATTTTTGTCTCAGTATGTGATCTATTCTGCAGAATGTTCCATGTGCACTGGAGAAGAATGTATATTCTGCTGCTTTAGGATGAAATGTTCTGAATGTATCTGTTAAGTCCATCTGGTCCAGTGTGTCATTCAAAGCCATTGTTTCCTTGTTGATTTTTTGATTAGATGATGTATGCATTGCTGTGAGTGGGGTGTTGACGTCTCCTACTATTATGGTATTACTATCAATGAGTTTCCTTATGTTTGTGATTGATTTAAATATTTGGGTGCTGCCACATTTGGTGCATAAATATTTACAACTGTTAGGTCTTCTTGGTGGAGAGACCCCTTGATTATGATATAATGCCCTTCTGCATCTCTTGATAAAGTCTTTATTTTAAAGTCTAGATTTTCTGATATAAGTATGGCTTCTTCAGCTTTCTTTTGTTGACCATTAGCATGATAGATGGTTCTCCATCCCCTTATTTTCAATCTGAAGGTGTCTTTAGGTCTAAAGTGGGTCTCTTGTAAACAGCATATAGATGGATCTTGTTTTCTTATCCATTCTGTTACCCTATGTCTTTTCATTGGAGCATTGAGTCCATTGATGTTTAGAGTGAATACTGAAAGATATGAATTTATTGCCATTATGATGCTTGTAGAGGTGGAGTTTCTGGTGGTGTTCTCTGGTCCTTTCTAATCTTTTACTGCTTTTGGTGTGTGTGTGTATATATATATATATATATTTTTTTTTTTTTTCCATCTTTTCTCCCCTCATCTCATCATCAAAATGAGATGATGGGGGTAAAAAGAAAGTCCCCCTTAAAATTTCCTGCAGGGTTAGTTTAGTGGTCACAAACTCCTTTAATTTTTGTTTGTCTGGGAAACTTTTTATCTCTTCTTCTATTTTGAATGACAGCCTTGCTGGATAAAGAAATCTTGGCTGCATATTTTTCTGATTCAGCACATTGAATATATCCCACCACTCCTTTCTGGCCTGCCAAGTTTCGGTGGATAGGTCTGCTGCAAACCTGTCCTGCCTTCCCTTGTAGGTTAAGGACTTTTTTCCCTTGCTGCTTTCATGATTCTCTCCTTTCCTGAGTATTTTGTGAATTTGACTATGATATGCCTTGTTGATGGTAGGCTTTTGTTGAATCTAATGGGGGTCCTCTGTGCTTCCCAGATTTTGATGTCTGTGTCTTTCCCCAGGTTAGGAATGTTTTCCACCTTGATTTGCTCACATAACCCTTTTACCACTATTTCTCTCTCTTCCTCTTCTGGGACCCCTATGATTCTGATGTTGTTTCTTTTTAATGAGTCACTGATTTCTCTAATTCTTAAATCGTGCTCTTTTGCCTTAATCTCCCTGTTTTTTTTCTTCTTTGTTATTCTCTATAAGTTTGTCCTCTATATCACTGATTCTCTGTTCTGCCTCGTCCATCCTTGCCACCGCGGCATCCATCCACGATTACAGCTCAGTTATAGCATTCTTAATTTCACTCTCATTATTTTTTACTTCTTTTATCTCTGCAGAATGGAATTCTAACCTATTTTGGACTCCAGCTAGTATTCTTATTATTGTGATTCTAAATTCTGGTTCAGACATCTTGCTTGTATCTTTGTTGGTCAAATCCCTGGCCATCGTTTCTTCGTGCTCTTTCTTTTGGGGTGAATTCCTTTGTTTTGTCATTTTGAAGGGAGAAAAGGAATTAATGAGGTAGAAAAATTGAAATTAAAAAATTTTTAAAAAGTATTAAAATTAAAAATTAAAAACTCACACACACACAAAATTGAATAGATTATGCTAGATCCTAGGTGTGTTTTGGTCTGGGTGTTGAAAGTGGTTTGACAGATTAGAGAAAAAAAGGGGGGGGGATGAAAAAAAAAGAAATCATTTGAGAATTTGAAAAAAATGAATACACTGAAGTCAACCAAAATGAGATGATGGGGGTAAAATAGAATTTGAAAAAATATACACAAAAGTAAAGAATATAGTAGAAAAAAATTTAAAGAAAAATATTTGTAATAAAATTAAAAATAAGTATGATTTTTTTTTGTTTTCTGTATTTAAGAAAAAAGAAAAGAAATTAAAAAGAGAAAAAAGAACAAAAAAGAAAGAAATCGTTTGAAAATTTGAAAAAAGTGAATACTCTGTAGTAGACTAAAATAAAGTGATGGAAGCAAAATAGAATTTGAAAAAATTTACATAAAAGCAAAAATATATAGTAATGGAAATTAAACAAGAATATTTTTAATGGAAATTGAAAGTAAAAATGTTTTTCTCTTTCTGCATTCAAGAAAAAGAAAAGAAATGAAAAAGAGAAAAAAGAAAGGAAAAAAAGGAAATTGCAAATTTGAAAAGGTGAGTACACTGAAGTAGACTAAAATAAAATGATGGAAGCAAAGTAGAATTTGAAAAAAATTACACAAAATAAAAAATATAGTAATAAAAATTAAAGAAAGATATTTTTAATAAAAATTGAAAATAAAACTGATTTTTTTCTTTCTGTATTCAAGGAAAAGTGTAAAAGAGAAAAAAAAATGAAATAAAATTGAATAGGTGGACCTAACAGATTGAAGTAGGACTGAAATTACTTTGTTAAAGTCAGTCTATGTAGCGCTTTATAGTCCCTAAACTAAGCCGATAGTGAAACTTGTGTTCTTGAAGGTCAAAGTTGGCCCAGTTGGGCTGGGCTCAGTGTAACAGTTCTGCTCTCCACTAGATGGCGCTGCTAGCCTACTGGGGTGGATTGTTGCGGTGCTCATCGGTGGGAGTGGTGAAAAATGGAGCCACCCAGTCTGTTCTCCCAGATCAGCAATTGCACACCGGTCCTCCGTCTTCAGCTCTCATCCACTCCCTGCTTTTCCACTTTCCGTGACCAGGCCCCAGGCAGTACCTCTCTGCCAAGTTCTGTCTCAGATGTGGCTGTTTTCCCCGGCCCCTTACTTCTGAAGGACTGTGGCTTTGACCCGCTCTGCCCCTCTGCGGGAGGGTCTCACCGAGCAATGGCTGAATCAGCAATGGCTGAATATCGGCTGCACCCAGGAACGCTTGCTGGACCCTGCTGTTGCCGGTGTCCCGAGACTGTGGCCAGGTGCCATCCCGCCCCCAAAAAAGATCGCGAGATAGTATAGCCTCAGCGTTTCAGGGACCATGGAAAATCACAACACACATCTGGCACCAGGCTTCACCCTCAACAACCTTGCCCCAGCACCAGCAAATGTGGCTGCCTTCCGGGGTCTGCTGGGACCAGCAGTGGAACCGCTTTTCCCTGTGTAGCCCAAGAACCTCTCAGACCCCACTCTGTTTCTGGGGATTCTCCCTTTCCACCAGAGCACCGCCAGGTATCCAGCTGCAGAACTGCAGCCTTTGTGCTCCCCTTGTTTACAGTCTTAATGGAATTTAAACCCTCTCCTCTTTTCTCCCTTTTTAGTTTAGTCCTTGTGGCTGTTTCCAATTTTCCACTTTCTCTCCAGCTCCTTTTGGTGAGGGATGCTTTTCCCGTATTCTCCCCCTCTCCTCAGTCTCCATCCTCCCTCTGCCCACAAAAGCAGTTCCCTACCTTTTGCCACTTCTCGCTCCCCAAGTTCAGCTCTCTGTGCCGTGTACCTGCTGAATTCTGTGGTTCAGGTTGTGCAGATTGTTAATCCTCCAATCAGTTTTCTAGGTGTGTAGGATGGTTTACTGTTGGTCTGGCTGTATTTCATGAACATGAGACACACCTCCATCGTTTTATTAACCCCAACTGCAGGCAATTTACTTGGAGTCTCTGGGCCTCCATTTTCACTCCATGAAATGGATGGTTACACCATCTTAAGTTTGAAGGGAATTAAATGAAATTATAAAACTTGTAAATCTTTGAGTCCAGAGCCTGGCACCCATAGCGAATGCTCAATAAATGTTAGCTGAATGGCTTTATGTCCTGATTGTAAACATTCAGAAAATGCAGCAACGTATGATTACAAAAGAAGGAAATGTTAAAATTTTGGCATATGTATCCTTTCAAACTGTGTTTCAATGAATAGGATGTTATGTACATTCATTTACAGCCTGCTGTTTTTCTCTTAGTAAGATATTGCTGTGATATTGATGTTTCAAACTAGAGATCTGCATCATCTTTTTAAATTATAAGAATATCAAATACCATGAATAATCATTTCTCAACAGCTAGACATTTCCATAGGTTGAACAGGCACTGAAAACAAATGAAGCAGAATAAAAACTATCAGAATGTATTGTATGTTAGAATAAATATTAGTTCATTAGCTTTTATCTGTTATGTGTCTATATGTATAGTGTGCTGCAATTTACAATGTATTTCTTAATACAAATAATGTTTTTAAAACATGTGGAAGTCGTCTACTGGAATTTCTTTTTCAGTTTTTAAAGATTACAAATAACCTTCTTGGATATTTCTAGGCACTTGTGTGATTTTTTTCTTTTAGGTTGACCTGCCAGCCATGGATTCCTTTTGGTTTTCTGACAAAAGATTAAGATTCCATCTGATTAAGTTGGTTCCCCCAAACCACTAAGTTAAATGCTTTTTCTGTAGAGAAAAATGCTCAATCTGTTGGCTACATAAGCTTTTCCATGGCCACACTAGGGGATTTGGGGCAGCAGAGCCCCAGGAACCACTGGCGGGGACCAGATCCCATCCATCTGCCCTCAATCACCTTCCTCGGGTACTTATATGGGGCTGTCACTGACTTCACATGCTGCTGCAGCTCCTAGGTGAGCTGGTCCTGGTCATGGGAGAGGTATTCCGGGGTCAGGACAATAAATGCCTTCACCACTCGCAGTGCAGAACCAGAGTGGAGTCTCAGGGTGAGTGGCAACCAATTGTATAGTTTAAAAAGTAAATGTTTATTAAATAAATGGAAAAACAACACTTGATTCAGTATGTGTTTATGCCAGGAATGAGCACATAGTCGCAACTCTAGCTTCAATGTTATGAAATACAAAGTAAGCTTAAGTACACCAGATTTTTCCAGGGCACATTCTCAAACAAGTTTAGGTTTTTTTTCCTTAAACCATACTGTTACATTTTGGAGTCCAATGATTCAAACCAAATATTAAAGAGTAAAAACAAATAAGAAGTCACTCTCATCAAAAGAACAAAATGAGAAGCCACAGACTGGGAGAAAATATTTGCAAAAGACATATCTGTGAAGGACTGTTATCAAAATACACAAAGAACTCTGTAAACTCAACAGTAAGAGAACAACCTAATTGAAAAATGGGGCAATGACCTTTAAAGACACCACACCAGAAAGACATACAGGTGGCAAATAAGCATATGAAAATGTGCTCTACATCATATGTCACAAGGGAAATGCAAACCAAAACAATAGAGAGGGAGCACCTGGGTGACTCATTTGCTTGAGCATCTGACTTTGGCTCAGGTCATGATCTCATGGTTCATGAGTTCAATCCCCACATTGCTGCTCTGAGCACAGAGCCTGCTTTGGAATCTGTCCCCACCACCCACCCCACACCTCTCCTAATTTCTCTCTCACAAATAAACATTTAAAAAATAATGAAATAAGACAACAGTGAGATACCACTACACATCTGTTAGAATAGCGGCAATGCAAAATGGTACAGCCACTTTGCAGACAGTTCAGTTGTTCTTACAAAACTCTTCCCCTACAGTCCAACAATTGATTGTGCTCCTTAGTATTTATCCAAACAGCTGAAAACTTTTATCCACACAGACACCTACACATGGATGTTTAGAACAGTTTTATTCATAATTTCCAACAGTGGGATTTAACCAAGATGTCTGTCAATAGGTGAATGGTTAAGTAAACTGTGGTATAGCTAACAATGGAGTATTATTCCTGTAAAGAATATTATTCCTGTAAAGTGTTGTAAAGAAATAAGCTACGGGGCGCCTGGGTGGCTCAGTCGGTTAAGCGTCCGACTTCGGCTCAGGTCATGATCTCATGGTCTGTGGGTTCGAGCCCCACGTCGGGCTCTGTGCTGACAGCTCAGAGCCTGGAGCCTGTTTCACATTCTGTGTCTCCCTCTTTCTCTGACCCTCCCCTGTTCATGCTCTCTGTCTCAAAAATAAATAAATGTTTAAAAAATTAAAAAAAAAAAAAGAAAGAAGCTATCAAGCTCTGAAAAGACATGGAAGAAAACCTAGAGATGTTACTAGGTGGAAGAAGCCAATCTGAAAAGGCTACATACACTAGGATTCCAATTATATGACATTCTAGAAAAGGCATGATGATGGAGACAGTAAAAAGGTCAGTGACTATGAGGGCTTAGGGAGAGGGAGGGGGAGGAATGAATAGGTGCAGCACAGAGGATGTTTAGGGCAGTGAAACTAGTGGGTATCAAACTATAATGGTGGATACATGTTATCAAAAATTTGTCCAATTCCACAGAATGAACAACCCAAGAATCAACCCTAATGAAATCTGTGGACTTTGGCTGGTAATGATGTGTCAATGTAGGTTCATTTATCTATTGTAATGAATGTACATCTCTGGTGGGAGACATGGATAGAGGGGAACCTATGCATGTAGAGGGCAGGAAGCATATGGGAAACTTCTGTAGCTTCTGCTCAATGTTGCTGTAAACCTAAAACTGCTATTAAAAGAAAAAAATTTGTCCTCAGACTTCTACTTCTTGGAAATCTCTGTTCTTAATTCCATTTGTGTCTTCCTATGTTCTTTATGCACAATCAAGCAAATAAATATCTATATCCCCTCCTACGCAAAGGTAGCCAATCTGTACGCTAATTTTCACCTTAAAACAAGGTGAAATTGTGGGGATATGGTATATGCATCTTTAATTTTATTAGACTGCCTTCCATACCTAAATTGTTTACTTGTTTGTACAGTTTATTCATTTTTAAGAATTTTTTAAACATTTATTCCTTTTTTGAGAGACAGAGACAGTGTGAGCAGGGGAAGGACAGAGAGCGAGGGAGACACAGAATCTGAAGCAGGCTCCAGGCTCTGAGCTCAGCACAGAGCCTGACACAGAGCTTGAACTCAGAATGGTGGGATCATGACCTGAGCCGAAGCTGGTGGCTCAACCGACTGAGCCACCCAGGCACCCCATGTACAGTTTATTCATTTTTGTATTGAAGTATAATCAACATACAATGTTATGTTGTTTTCAGATGTACAGTATAATGATTCAAAAATTCTATATATTTCTCAGTGGTCCTCAAGATAAGTATACTCTCAATCCCCTGTATCTGTTTCACATGTCCCTCACCCACCTCCCCTCTGGCAACCACCATTTTGTTCTTTGTATTTCAGAGTCTGTTTTTTTTTGTTTGTCTCTTTTTGGCTTGTACATTTGCTGTGTTTCTCCAATTGCACTTGTCAGTGAAGTCATATGGTATTTGTCTTTCTCTGACTTATTTCACTTAGAATTATACCCTCTAGTTAATAAATTGTTGTTTTACCAATTTATATTCACACTCCCACCAGCAATGTCTAAGAATGCCTGTTTCCCCTAAGTCTTGCTGACAGTGTGATCAAACTTGTGCATTTTCTGTATACCTTAGAGGTGAAAATGACCTCTTAATTAGTTTTAATCTGTATGGAATCAAAACACCAAAGTGTTTCCCTTAGCAATTCCCACAAGGGGACAGAGTACACTGGGACCTGACCCCTCCATTCACTTTTGAGCTTGTCTTATACTTGCTACTGTCCTTTTTCAAACTGCAATGAGCTAAAGCCCATTCAAGGGACTTTTCAGGCAGGCAATTCATCTAAATACAATTGAATATCATTGTTCCCTTCCCTGTTTTGGTTCCATTTTAGCTTAGGGTTTTGTTTTTTGGGTTTTTTTTTTTTGATGCTTTTTAATGGTTTCTTTTTATTTGCCTTTATATCAGTGATCCAAACTTTACATTTATAATAAATTTTCTGATTTTATTTATTGTATGCAAATTATATATACTTTAAGTTTTTAGTTTTAATTCCAGTATAGTTAACATGCAATGTTTTGTTAATTTCAGTTGTCCAATAGACTGAATCAACAATGCTATACATTACTCAGTGCTTATCATGATAAGTGCACCTTTTAATCCCCATCACCTAATTTACCCATCCCCCAAGCAACTCCCCTTTGGTAACCATCAGCTTATTCTCTATAGTAAAAAAGTCTTCTGTTTCTTGGTTTGTTTCTCTCTCCTTTTGTTCCACCCTTTGTTTCTTAAATTCCACACGTGAATAAAACCATACTGTATTTATCTTTCTCTGACTGGCTTATTTCACTTAGCCTTATACTCTCTAGTTCCATCCATGTTGTTGAAAATGGCAATATTTCATTCTTTTTCATGGCTGAATAATATTGCTCTGTGTGTGTGTGTGTGTGTGTGTGTGTGTGTGTGTGTATCACTTCTTTACCCATTCACAGGAAAAGACAATCTACTGAATGGGAGAAGACATTTGCCAATGACAACTCTGATAAAGCAATCATATCCAAAATATATAAAGAACTTCCACAGCTCAATACCCAAAAAACTATAACAAGTCTTAATTTTAAAAAGTGCTGAAGTTTAAAGCAATACTTTTTTAAAAAATTTTTTTATACATTTGTTTTTGATAGCGAGAGCGCGCATGCACAAGTGGGGTTGGGGCAGAGAGAGAAGGAGACACAGAATCTGAAGCAGGCTCCAGGCTCTGAGCTGTCAGCACAGATCCCAATGACGGCTTCGAACTCACAGGGCGTGAGTCACCTGTTAATTTGTCACCTGTCATGAGCCAAAGTCGGATGCTCAACAGACCTAGCCACCCAGGCACCTGGGGATACATTATTTTTAAGCACACGTCATATGTTTACAAAAGTTTTTTTTTTTTTTCATTTAAATTTCAGTTAACATAAGGGTGCAATATTGTTTTCAGGAGTAGAATTCAGTGATTCACCACTTACACACAACACCCAGTGCTCATCACAAATGCCCCCCTTAATACCCATCACTCATCCAGTGCATCTCCCACCCACCTCCCTCCATCAACCCTCAGTTTATTCTCTATTGTTAAGAGTCTCTTGTGGTTTGTTTCCCTCTCTCCTCTTTCCCATAGTTTGGTCATAAAGCAAGTCTAAATATATTTCAAAAGAATGAAACCCACAGAGGATGTTCTTGGAACATAATTGCAAATGTGCAGAAATAGATAGATTATACATATATTTTATATATATACACATAGAAATTGATAGAGTATTTCTGTATATATTTCTCTCCCTATATTTACATTTATTTTGTGTGTTTATACATCTATATATTAATATTTATAATTAATTATATTTCTTATAATTATTATATTGATTATATCATATTAAAATATATATTTATGATAAATCACATACACAAAATACATAATATATAATTATAATACATTAATAAGTATTAATATAAGTGTTATTATAAAGTATTAATTTTTATAAATAACAATTCTGTATGTTAATATATTATGCATTAGATTTTAAAATTTATTTATAGTATTTGTAATATTTGTATTATTTACATTTAATTATATATGCTATTAAAGTTTATATTTTGTATTCCCTAATATCTAATAGGAAAATATATTAAAGCATATTTTATTATATCTATTTTAACTATTTATTTAACATGTTTATATATACTATCTACATATATTTCTATATATGTCTATGTATATAATCTATATTAAGATGGCTTCCTGTTCAAATCTTCTGCATCCTTACTGATTTGGGGTCTGCCCATTATCAGTTGCTGAGAGAGGGCTGTGAAAAAATCTCCCACTCTGCTTGAGGATTTGATTCTTCTTGCAGTTTTTGGCATACTTCCCTTTATATGGTTAGCAGCCATGTAATTGGGGATGCACAACTTTTCCTTTCTTGGTGAACTATACCTTTTATTACTTTGTACCAATTTTCTTTACATCTAGCAATGCTTTTTGCCTTCTGTATATTTTATCTGATATTACTATACCCAGAGCAGCTTTTCTTTGATTGGTGTTTGCATACTTTAGTTTTTTCCAGTGTCTTATTTTCAAAATGTCTATGACCTTGCATTTTAGATGAGTATCATGTCACCAGCTTATGGTTGTTGGTTGGTTGGTTGGTTGGTTTAGCTAGTTGTTGATTTTTAACAGGATCTTTTCATCCAGTGAATTCAATGTGACCTTCTTCTCTTGGACTTTACATTCACCATCAATATGTGCATTCTATTTGTCTATACTTTTCTGTTTTTTCTTCTCTTTTCAAAATCTTTTACTGTCTGATATTATGCCCTTCACACTGACCCTGCATCATGAGCCACATAACACAGCCTGGTTTCTTTATATGTTAGTTATTAAGTTCACTGTGGTCCCCACAGTCCATTTCCTATGCCCCAACATTATTTCACACAACAACTTTAGCATCTACTGATAATTGGTGGCCAAATTGTTAGAATGATGGTTTTTAAAAGGTGATTTCTTATCTCCATTTTCTATTTCTACCTTTATTTTTGTATAATCTTTTGTGACGGTATTTCTCTTTTCTCCAATCCCCATTTAAAAAATGTTTTTTTAGGTATCACTGTAGACTCATGGATTGTTTATCATTCAGTATTGGGAAACCATTCCTGCCATGATTCATTTTGATGTTCAGGTTGTCTTGATCTGATCAGTGGCAATCCTTTCAGATGGTTCCTGTGTCTTTTTCATATGTCCCATCTACTGTTGAAGATTACCTTATTCTTGGGCACAGCCAGAAGTTCAGGCATGGAAACAAAGAGACAGAGGAAGGATCCATCCATATCTGAATGATACAATGATTTCTCAGTCAAGTACCTCTAACTGACTAAGAGATTGTTATATCAATCAGAAATGGATCCTTCCTGTGGCTCCAAAACAGTATGATACTGAAGCAAAAACAGACACAGAGATCAATGGAACAGAATAGAAAACAAGGAATAATCCCACAATTATAGGATCAGTTAATCTTCAACAAAGCAGGAAAGATGATCCAATGGGAGAAAGTCTCTTCAACAAATGGTGTTGGGAAAACTTAACAACGACATGCGAAAGAATGAAACTGGACACTTTCTTAACATCATACACATAAATAAATTCAAAATGAATTAAAACCCTAAATGTGAGACCTGAAACCATAAAAATCCTAGCAAAGAATATAGGTAGTAACTTCTTTGACATTGGACGTACCAACTTCTTTCTAGATATGCCTCCTTAGGCAAAGGAAATTAAAGGAAAAATAAATTACTGAGACTACACCAAAATAAAAACCTTCTGCACAGCGAAGAAAACAATCAATAAAACTAAAGGGCAACAGACATTGGGCAACATCTTCTCCAAAGAAGGCATCCAGATGGCCAACAGATACATAAAAAGATGCTCATCTTCACTTATCATCAGGGAAATACAAATCAAAGCTACAATGAGAGGGGCGCCTGGGTGGCTCAGTCAGTTGGGCATCCGACTTCGGCTCAGGTCATGATCTCGCGGTCCATGAGTTTGAGCCCCGCATTGGGCTCTGGGCTGACAGCTCAGAGCCTGGAACCTGTTTCGGATTCTGTGTCTCCCTCTCTCTCTGACCCTCCTCTGCTCATGCTCTGTCTCTCTCTGTCTCAAAAATAAATAAATGTTAAAAAAAAAAAAAAGCTACAATGAGATATCATCTCACACCTGTCAGAATGGGTAAAATCAACAACACAGAAACAACAGGTGTTGGCAAGGATATGAGGAAAGGGGAACCCCTGTGCACTGATTGGTGGGAATGCAAACGTGGTGCAACCACTGTGGAAAAGAGTATGGAAGTTCCTCAAAAAGTTAAAAATAGAACTACCTTATGATCCAGCAATCACATTACTGGGTATTTACCCAAATAACACAAGAACACTAACTCAAAGGGATACACGTACCCTTATGTTTTTAGCAACATATTTACAAGAGTCATATTATGGAAGCAGTTCAAGTGTTCATTATTGCTGAATGGATAAAGAAGGTGTGGTATATATAGATATATGCGATGGAATAGTATCAGCCATAAAAAGAATGAAATCTTGCCATTTGCACCAACACGGATAGACCTACAGAGTATTATACTAAGTGAAATAAGTTAGAGAATGACAAATACCATATGATTTCACTCACAGGTGGAATTTAAGAAACAAAACAAATGAACACAGGGAGGAGATGGGGTGGGGAGGAAAGAAAGAGAAACCAAGAAACAGACTAGAAACTATAGAGAAACAAATGGTTACCAGAAGGGAGGTGGGTGGGAGATGGGTAAAATAAGTGATGGGGATTAAGGATTGCATTTCTGGTGATGAGCACCACCAGGTGTCATATGCAAGTGTTGAATCACTATATTGTATACCTGGGGCTAATATTACACTGGATGTTAACTAACTGGAATTTGAATGAAGACTTTAAGTCTTGGATGTAGCAAAAGCTGATATAAGAGGGTAGGTTATAGCAATCAGGCCTACCTCAAGAAGTAAGAAAAAACTAAAAAAAAAAAACCAAAACAAACAAACAACAACAACAAAAAAACAACTAACCTTAAGCCTAGAAGAACAAAGCCCAAATACAGAAGGGAAGAAATAATAAAAACTAAAGCAGAAATAAAGGAAATAAAAACACACAAAAAAAATAGAACACATCATGAAAACCAGAGCTGGTTGTTTGAAAAGATAAACCAAATTGATAAACTGTTATCCAGACTCATTAACAAAAGAAGAGAGGACAAAAATAAGTAAAATTAGAAAAGAAAGAGGTGAAATAACAGCCAACATCCTAGGAATACAGTGTCTTAACATCAACTTCATATTATCCCCCACAGTAATCTATATTGCCCATGTTGGTACTATTCTTTTATTGTCGTTTTTCTCTTTATGAATACTAATTAGCCAATGTCATGGTAGGCACAAACTTTATAGAAAGTGCATCAGTGACACACCCATTCTAGATCAGAAATAATTATATATCATATGTTGTATATGTTTTATTATCTTAACATAAACTATAGAAACTAGATGTTTCTGTTTCTGTGAATTACATAATACCGTGTATCATTCAGTTTTCTATAACATAAATGTTATTATTTAAATAATAGTAAGAACTATAAGAGTAGATACTAGTCACTCAGGGCAGGACTAATTATGCCATATTATGTGTTAAAAACATAAACCAAGATTACTAATAAACTTTTAATTTTACAATAGGTTTGATTTACTGAATAAAAATTGTGGGGATAGTACTGAGAGTTTTCACATACCTAAGACTCAGTTTGTTGATTATTAATGTCACATGAGTTGGTATAGTAATCAAAAATTGATATAATCGACCAATGTCTATTTTACTCAGATTTGCTGAGGTTTTAACTTCTCCTGTTCCAGACTCATCCCAGCTGGCACATTACATCCAGTCATCCTGTCTCCTTAGGCTCTACCTGCCTATGACAATTCTCAGACTTTCCATATTTTTCATGATCTGCAAAGTTTTGAGGGGTACTTTTGTAGAATGTATTTTGTGGGATGATCCTCAGTTGATATACGTCTAATTTTTTTTAACGTTTATTAATTTTTGAGACACAGAGAGAGACAGAGTGTGAGTGAGGAAGGGGCAGAGAGAGAGAGACATGGAATCCAAAGCAGGCTTCAGGCTCCGAGCTGTCAGCACAGAGCCCGATGTGGGGCTCAGACCCATGAACTGTGAGACCATGACCTGAGCCAAAGTCCGATGCTTAACCGACTGAGCCAACCAGAAGCCCCTCTAATGTTTTTTCAAATGACTATACTGGAGTTATGTGCTTGGTGGCACAAGATCACAGAGGCAAAATGCCATCCTTATCGATTCATATCAAGAATGTTTACTCTCAAGATGAATTGCCACTGTTAATTTTATGTTTCATCACACGGCTGAGGTGGTGCTTTTCAGGTTTCTCCCCTGTCCATGATGTATGTTCTCTCTAGAGAAATAAGTGCACATCTCAAGAAGTGGGAAGTTACATGTCACCTCTTGGAGGACTGGGTATCTACATAATGCAAATGCTTTCAGCTTTGAAAATACTCATTTAGGGGCGCCTGGGTGGCTCAGTCGGTTAAGCGTCCGACTTCGGCTTAGGTCATGATCTCGCGGTCCCTGAGTTCAAGCCCCGTGTCGGGCTCTGTGCTGACGGCTCAGAGCCTGGAGCCTGTTTCAGATTCTGTGTCTCCCTCTCTCTCTGCCCCTCCCCCTGTTCATGCTCTGTCTCTCTCTGTCTCAAAAATAAATAAATGTTAAAAAAAAATTAAAAAAAAAGAAAATACTCATTTATTTGGTACCATATGGACTCTTTTTAAAATAAATCTAAAACTGTAATAATATTAAAAGTATATGAATAATCATTGTTTTAACACATGTAACTGCATAATGAGTTCTGTTATTTACTAACAGTTGACACTCATTTTCATGTTCTTACTGCTGTTTTATTTAAATAATAGCATGTATGTTATAAAAAATTGAATACACAATAAATATAATTGGCCAAAGTAGCCATTTTACATATTTTACACTAAGATGATAACATATATGCCACATTGTATTCTATAGTATGGAATTATGTGTTTTTCTGATTTTCAAAGAGTGTGTCACTGATGGGCTCACTATAAAGTTGGTGATCCTACAGCATGGACCTATTTAGATTCTGGACGATGTTTTTCACATCATGGCTTAACATTTTCCAAAAATGTACAAATGGACAGGTGTTTCACTGTGACTAGCTCACTTATTCTAAAGAATCCTTGTTTTTAATTTGTTTCCATGCATTCTTTTTAGCGGCAATACAACAGAATCAAATAATTCCAATTCAGAAAAACATTCAACGTTGGGAAGAATGTACGGTTGAGTTCAAGAGTTTTCAGGCTGAAGGAGAAAGATGTGACCATGAGGTGGCAGCAGCATGCAGGTAGCAGTATTTGCTCCACTCTGACAGGTCTGCATGAGGGGAGGTCCTTCACAGCATCTGACCTTCCAGTGGCTACCACCCTGAAGTAGAAGAGGGCAAGGTAGCGTCTTAGGAAGAGGTAATGTGGAGAGGGTACTTACATGCCTACGTGTTGTCTCTCAGCAGCCTGGCTGAGGGACTCGAGTTCAGAAGTCACCAGCAGCTTAGGGTCTTTAACAGCCAGAGGTGATCTTAATCTCTGATTAGCAGATGTTTGTCGTAATTTCACAGGCATGAAGATCAGGCAGACAGTGAAATGGCAAAAAAACAAAACAAAAAACAAAACAAAACAAAAAAACCAATTTATGGCTACTTAAAAAAAATTGTTTTAATGTTTATTTTTGAGAGAGAGAGAGAGAGACAGAGAGAGAGAGAGAAGGGGAGGAGCCAAGAGAAAGGGAGACACAGAATCCGAAGCAGGCTCCAGGCTCTGAGCTGTCAGCACAGAGCCCGACACAGGGCTCAAACCCATGAACCGCAAGATCATGACCTGAGCTGAAGTTGGAGGATTAACCAACTGAGCCACACAGGCACCCCTAGGGCTACTTAAAAACAACAACAATAACAACAACAAAAAACTGGATGTATAAACATTTGAGCTTGGCACCAACAGGATATTGAGCAAATGGGACCAGCCTGCCAATATACAGCAGCCATTTTTAATTCATTTATATTACAAATGGAAGAAGAATTCACATGAAGATATGATGCTTCATCGATATGTTTTTCAAACAGAAGTGTTTAAGAAAATCACTTAAAATCACAGTTTACTAGATGATGGTTGCAAGGGAAAAGATCATTTTTAAAATCAAAGAATGCTTTGGGAATGATTGAGATGTTACATTTCGTGCAATAAATAACTTATAGTTTAGAAGATCACAAGAACATATTTGAAGCCCAAATACTAGGATGTTTCCAAATTTAAAGTAATTAGAGATTGCTATAATGAAGATCTATCTAATCATATAGCTAGTGATGGGTGAGATTTGGTCATATTTTGTAATTAAATTCAAAAGAATTATAATGCTACTAGGAAATTAGGTTACACCTGAAACACTATTGAGAATATAAGAAAAATACTTCCCCTAGATATTGATTTTAAAGCAGATGCAACCAATCATGACAAAATGCTTCCATTACAAGAGGACGTCATAATAAGAATACTGTCATGCTGATAAATGGATAAAGAAGAAGTGGGATATATATTCAATGGAACACCACTTGGTGATCAAAAAGAACGAAATCTTACCATTTGCAACGTGGATAGAACTAGAGTTATTATGCTAAGCAAAATAAATCAGTCAGAGAAAGACAAATATCATTATGACTTCACTCATATGTGGAATTTAAGATACAAAACAGTAGAACATAAGGGAAGGGAAGCAAAAATAATATAAAAACAGAAACGGAGACCAACCAAAAGAGACTCTTAAATACAGAGAACAAACTGAGGGTTGCTAGTAGGGTGCTGGATGGGGGGAAAGGCTAAAGAGGTGAGGGGCATTAAGGAGGACACTGGTTGGGATGAGCACTATCCTTGGGTGTTAAAGGTGTGATGAATCACTCTTCTATTCCTGAAAAAAAATATTTTGATTAAAAAGTTTTTAAATATAGGGGCGCCTGGGTGGCGCAGTCGGTTAAGCGTCCGACTTCAGCCAGGTCACGATCTCGCAGTCCGGGAGTTCGAGCCCCGCGTCGGGCTCTGGGCTGATGGCTCAGAGCCTGGAGCCTGTTTCGGATTCTGTGTCTCCCTCTCTCTCTGCCCCTCCCCCGTTCATGCTCTGTCTCTCTCTGTCCCAAAAATAAATAAACGTTGAAAAAAAAAAAGTTTTTAAATATAAATATAAACTTAAAAATTAATAAGCAAATAAAACTGGACAATCTATTTGGAAAAAGAATACTGTCATGAAGGATGCTGGGAAGATGGCAGTGTAGGAGGGTCCTAAGCTTACCTCATCTCATGGATGCACCTAGAAAACAGTCATATCAGGAGAACTAACCTAGAAAACAACCCCAAACCTGGCAGAAGTGACTGTCCACACTTAATCGCTCAGAGGAGCTACACTGGAAAGGGTAGGGAAGCAGAAGAGCAGGCTGGTACTGAGCTCCCAAGGAGACCAAACACAAATGGGAGGGAGACCACAAAGGCAGAGATGGGAGAGGAAGAGACTCCTCACCATGCATCCCAGATACGGGGAACCTCCACTGAGAAGATGAATCCCCATAATATTCGGCTTTGAAAATCATGGGGCTTAAATTCACGAATTTATACAATCAGTGGGCCTTAAGTCCATGAACTTTAAAAATCAGAGGGCTTAGCTCTGGGAGAGCTGGAGAGCCATAGGAATCCCCTCTCTTAATGAGCCAGCATAGCAAACATCCAGGCCAGCAAACGCAGAGGCAGCCCTTTGAAAGGCGGCAACACAATAGAAGATTTATTTACTAATCTCAGAACTTGCCCAGCAGGGGCAGGGGTCTCCAGCCAACTTCTCCAAGAATGAAAGACCAGGTGGGTGCCATTTCTTGACCCTGCCCAAGCCTAGATACGCAGACACTTGCTGGAACCAGTATGAACGCTCTTCACCTCCCTTGCTACACCTGGAGCCCTGTCCTGCATTCTCCCGGGGACTGTGCCATCCAGTCCCACCCAACCCAGCTAGAGTCCCTGCAAGGCTATTCTTGACATGACTCTTTCCGCAAACATCTCTGACAGCCTGTCCTGGCGCAGGGAGAGGGGAAGATAACCATGTACACCAGTGGGCTGCAGCCCCCGCAGTGGGCTGGAGGCAGACATCTGATGTGAATGCTGGCCTCGGCCACCAATAAAAACTTCACAGGGGCTGCATAAGGAGAAAGTGTTGCACTTTGGGGGTCACTACAACCCCAACAGACTGGTGGCAGATATCTGGGCTGACTGAAGGCTCTACTGACTAATGAGAGTCTCTCAGGGGCAGGAAGAGCATCCTGCAGTTAGGGGTGACCATAGTCCCAACAAATGGATACATCTGGTCAGACCCAACTACAAGCCCAAGGCAGCAGCAGACTGGAATCTTACCATAACAGGGACCAAACCCTGCTAGCAACAGGCAAAGTGGACCATTGCAGCTGACTGGGCTGAAAGCAAATATCGCTCAGCCACGACCATAAGTTGCATGTAACATGCATATGAAACACCCAGGAAGTGCAGGAAAAGTCCCCAGGAAAGTGCAGGAAAGTGCAGGAGTCCCCAGGAAAAGGGGACTGTCTGAACACATTAATTGCCTGACCAAAAAGAGGAAAATAATGACAATAACATTGATCCCACAAAGTTGAGGCATGGAAGGAGTCGGCCAGGCCAGGAGACTGGAGTGTGGAGTGTGGGGTCATCCTCCTTGTGTTATTTACAGAAACACGCAGGAAAAGCCCTAAGGTCTTCAACCTGTAAGTTCTTCGAGATTCTAAACTTACCACAGAAAGACGATAAGCTGAATGAAAACAGAGAAGCCTGTGGGCTCCTGGGTTATGAGTGTGCATTTGGAAAACAAAGAATCAAACAGACATACCACACAACATGCAAAATGAGACAAGGCCAGGAGAGTGTGCTGTACAGAAAGAGGAGGTTTTCCCGAAAGACTTATAACTGAGAATGGCCCCAGCATTTACCTTGTCCTTGTCTGCTTTCTTGGTACAGTCAGAGCTGCTGTAACTCACAGAGGTCACACCGGTTTCTGGATCTGCTAATGGCCCTAGAAGGGATAGAGGTTTATTCTGCTTTTAGAGGACTGTGCGAAATGAAAACAATCTCTCCTCTCGTTCCTCAAATACCTTAAATTTTTCCCTACACGCAGGTCCCTGACCAGAGGCAGAGGGTATCCCACATGCCTCAGGTGACCCCCAAGGATAAGGGGGAGAACCATCCCCTCACCTTGATAAAGACCTCATGTGGCCTTAGTTCATGTTGTTTTGTAATTAATCAAATAACTGTGGACAGGTCAGGCTCAACTAGCAATCTAGAAGTCATCACTAAGAAAGAGGTTTCTCAGTGTACATCATGGGAAATCACCATTTCATTACCAATTAAGAACAAAAATGAGGATGCCTTGGTGGCTGTCCGTTAAGCATCTGATTTTGGCTCAGGTCATGATCTCACAGTCCGTGGGTTCGAGCCCCGCGTCGGGCTCTGTGCTGACAGCTCAGAGCCTGGAGCTTGCTTCAGATTCTGTGTCTCCTTCTCTCTCTGCCCCACCCCCACTCACACTCTCTCTCTACAAAGTAAATAAACATTAAAAATTTAACTAAAAAAAAGAATACAAATGAGAGTATCGATTGGCGGATAACATCAAAGAACCCTCAACGGAAGAGAATGTGTGTGTTTCTTCTGGCTCCAGGTGGATTGTTCAATCCTTCAGCTTATATGTAAGCTGCCTTCCACATGTGAGCAGTTATTATATAACTATGTCTGAATAGAAATGTACTTAGACTAATCTGATACTAATGAGAAAAGGAAAACTACAGAAATTTAGCAGTGCTGCTAGGGCACCAGAGGAGAACACCCTCCTGTCACCCCTTCAGACCACCTGCTATCCTTAGGTAGTGCTTGTGGTTCTGTCCAGGCCACACAATGATCACCGAAAGGAACAGGTTTTGCAGCAGAAATTAGGCCAGTGCATGTCACAATGTGCTCCTTACCTCTCCTTGGAGGGTTCTGCATCTTTGGTCTTCCAGGCATTGGTTTCTGTCTCATGTGTCCCTCAGGCAGCCTCTTTCCTTCCATAACATCCAGTCTTGGATACAGAAAAAGAATGGACTTCTGAAGAGTTACAACACCACATACTCTACTAGATACTAAACAGCACAGCTGTCATCCCTTGAAACACCCATAAAACCACACGTCAAGCTCCCACACCTGTTTCAAGTGGGCGACCTCCCTGCTCTCTTCTGCCACCTCCCTGTCCCAGATCTGAGTCTTGATCTGGAGGAGAAAAAACACATCCACCTTCAGTCTTACCAGACTGTGCACCAAAGAAAGAGGAGGAAACAAGAAAACACTTACCCAGTTGTGCTGAGCATTTTTCTCATGAACTGCAATCTGAAAAAGCCAACAATGAAAAGCCCGTGTTTAGGGATTCCAAGGGCCACTACACTCACCTGCATGAGGTGCTAAGGGTTCAGTATGTCAGGCAGAACTCAGATTACCTGGTGTCTGAAGGTGAGCTCTGCCTGCTGCAGCTGTTCTTGTGTTTGTTCAATTTGCTGCCTGTGAGTTACAATTGCTTTTGTCAGATAAGGCCCAATATTGGGTACGATTTTAAATAATCTGCCCACGTTCCCATCAACCTTATATCTGTCCCCTGATACAATTTATTCTTACATGATTATAAATGTACAGTAGGATCAAAGCTATTGTTACATCCTTTCCTTACTCATTATTCCATGCCTATAGGGTTCAGAGTTCATAGAATTCCTTCCCATTTTTAATCTTTCCCTAATTCATCATGTGACAAGTGTCTTTCATCATAAAGCTCTTTGTCCCTTAACATATATCTTCACCATATTTCCCAAAAACCAGGGCCATCAAATGGCACTACCATATTGATGGGTATAATTCATCCTACCACACACTGCTTTCCTATAGATTATGAGAGTTGACACCACCCCTGAGGAATGTTGGCATGGATGAAGTTTCCACATGGTCAGGCCAATACTGGAGTTCTGGAAATGTTTAGTAACTTGACTGTTTTTTGTTCTTTCTAAACCTTATCTTTTTCTACCTGTTCATTCTCTATGGATATGTCCTCTGAATATGTATTTATATTACTTGTTAATTGAGTCTAAATTTGTACAAATGTGAAAAACAAGAAATGGACAGGGGTTTCATGAGCCACTGCTAATTAGTATCTGAACTCACTTGTACTTGTATATTTCCTCGTTAGCTATTTTCAAATTTTCCTCTGTAGCTTCCAGTTGATTCTCAATTGCCACCAGTTCACATTGTGCCATTTTCAGTTTCCTAAGATGAGAAAGATATATACCTAATCCAGGAGCCAAGGTCCAGAAGTTCTTCCTTTTTATCTCCCAGCACTTTTTTTTTTCAACGTTTTTATTTATTTTTGGGACAGAGAGAGACAGAGCATGAACGGGGGAGGGGCAGAGAGAGAGGGAGACACAGAATCGGAAACAGGCTCCAGGCTCCGAGCCATCAGCCCAGAGCCTGACGCGGGGCTCGAACTCACGGACCGCGAGATCGTGACCTGGTTGAAGTCGGACGCTTAACCGACTGCGCCACCCAGGCGCCCCTCTCCCAGCACTTTTGAAGGCCTAGATTCAAATATCCCTTCCCTCACCTCTCCCATAAATGCAGACTGACAACACAATCAGAGAAATGAACTGAACACCTCATTTAAGTTAAAATCAACCTCTGTCTGCTGGCACGTCTCTTCAATTGGAGGTGTCTTTCTAGTTTTCTGCTTCTACTCCTTCATCACGAAGTCATCAAATAACATTGCACTTTGTGCCTTCCCAGAGTTGGTCTTTTGTTTGGGATGGTGAAGACTCATTTCAGTTCAATGTGAAAAACCACGTCTGATCAACTATACCCATTAGGATGGGGCAACAGATCATCATTAGTCTTACACCTCCACGGGGAGCCCTGACTTTTAGAAACTGACAAAAAAGCTCTAGACAGAGAAAGGCACGTGCATTTCCCTCTGGCTTCTCAGGCAGTCCTTCAGCAAATGCTTTCTGGAGTGGCTGTAATGTAGTGGCTCTGTTGTAAGAGGCTGAAGATAGAAAGGTGGTCAGGGCTCTGTACCCACTCCCAAAAAGAGCTTACAAATTACCAAAAACAAGATGCCAATGAGGCACAGCAGCCCCCACCCCAGGTGTGGGAAGGACTATCATGAAGCTGAGTCTCCAGGGAAGGGAAGGAAGAGTTTACTTTTCAACGTGAATGAGGGACTCTAAAGGCCCCGATCTCCTGAGAACAAAAGGAAATACTGCACAAAGGAGGAAACAAGTGAGTGAATGCACCAAATTTCTAACGACCCCATGAAGACACACGAGACCAAGATGGAGAAGAAGGAAGCCCAGGACAAAGCCAGCCTGGCAGCTGGAGCCAGTCTCCCCAGGACTCATCAATACATTCAGGGACAGAAAACTGAACTGCAAAGCAGCTAAATAACTTTATGCACATAGACGTAGAAGTAAACAAGTGTAGTTGAGGGTCAGTCAGCAAAGATGAGCCCTAGTGAAGCTGCAGGTTTTGGTTGGAACCAAAGATTGTTATACATAAGAAATGCAGGGGGACAGGAAATACCCAGGCCTTCTTAGGGATTGGGCCTGCAGTGAACAACCTCACTGGCAGACTGCATGAAGGGGTCCAGTACTGCTGGTGCCCCAACCCATTTTCCAGAAAGAAATTCCCATTGTTTCTGCAGCAATATAACTCAATTTCTCTTTACCCAATTAAAAAAAAATGTTTACTTACTTATTTTGAGAGAGGGAGACAGGGAAGGAGGGGTAGAGAAAGAGGGAGAGAGAGAATCCCCAGCAGCTGCAGCATTTTCAGTGCAGAACCCAATGTGGGGCTCGAACTCACAAACCATGAGATCATGACCTGAGCCAAAATTAAGTGTCAGATGCTCAACCAATTGAACCACCCGGGCGTTCCCCCCTACATATTTTTGACCCATGTCTGGTACTGAACAAAAATAACCTAATTCCCAGCTGAGAAGACAATGTGATAGGATTGAAATCCATGGGACAATGTAAATGGATCCAGAGGGTATCAGGGATCAGTGTTCTTAATGCTGGTACCTTCCCTCTTTCACCCTAAATACATGACACAATAATGTGTGACAAGCACTAAGGACAGAGGGGAAAATGCAGGTTACAGAAAGCAAGGTAGGAAGGTCAGGCACAATTCTACCGAATGCATTTGGCAAAAATTCTCTATACCGGCCACGACATTCATTCATACAACAGGATTTGTGACAATTAATATTTGAACATCTTACTCTTCTGCAGCCACTCTTCTTTGTTTATAGAATTCTTCAAGGATATGTGCTTTCTCCTTCAGCTGTTTGACTTTTACTTCCTTGATTGCTTTCACAGACCTCAATGCATTACACTTGTCTTCTAAGGCCTTTTTATTTTCTGTAAAAAATGGATTTTCTTTATAAGTGTGCACATGACCTGAGAGTTGGCTTTGGTGTGACAGGAAAAGGGCAAGAACCATGAAGGCAAGAAGGCATTCTTTCCCTTCCCAATGCAAAGTCATGTACTCATATGGGGATTTCTCCCCAACAGACAGCATACCTTCCAGTTCACAGTTATTGGACCTCAAGGTTCTCAGCTCTCAATCCTCGAATTCACCATTTCCATCTTGTGACTTTAAGACAGATATGAGAAAAGACATTCAAGAAATAATGATCACACAACAATGTGAATTCACCTAACACAACATGATTGTACACTGCAACAAATAAAGATCCTGAGGCATATATATATAACAAGGAGAAAGCCAACTTGGTAGAAAATAGTTTAAATCAAACAGCTCACAAATGGCTTTCTTAGTGGAATATATATCAATAGATAGATAGACAGATAGATAGATAGATAGATAATAGATATCTCCTTCCCTATTCACATTGAAAATTATCTGTTCATCATTAAGACAGGAAGGGACTATACAATTTGGCTAGTAATCACCCTTCATCTCTCAAATATCTTCTAGAATTTTCTTCATATCTTGGAGGGCAGAACTGAAATGATGTGATAATTACCTAGTTGTGAAAACACAAGGTACTTCTTAGTCCTTGAAATAGCAAAACTCCTCATGGTGGTCCTAGTGAAATTCCAGCTCACATTGCAGATGGAGATTTGGCTCCCAGAGGCCCAATCTCTACTGTGGTAAACAGCAAGTGAACATACTGTGCTCACCTCACCCAATGAACAAAAAGCCTCCAAAGCCAAATGACAGTAAAACTCAGCAGCCAACTCTTACCAAGTCCTTATTCTTGACATTCTTCTCTCTCTCAGATTGCAAGTAGCACGTGCACTTTGAAGACTGTCACTTAAAATTTCATTAAAATATTCAACTGTTTTGATGTCCTCCTTCAACAAAATGCAATGGATCAGTAATAATAACTCACTATTTTCACTTCTGTTTTGAGAAAGCAATCCAGGCAAAGAAGGGATTCTTACCTTTAATTTAAGAGCTTCATCAGAAAGAAACTTAATTTCTCTTAGTTTCTTGAAGACATTTCTTTGATTCATTGATCTATAAAACATATGACAAAGGATTAGAATTCACAAATAGCATAGTGATAGACAAAACTATCTTTTAATGTGTGATTCCTTCCACAAATAAACAGACAGTGCTTGACATTTGTGAAGCTTGTCTTGAACTAGAACTGTTTATAGAACACATGAAATAGGTCAGTAGGATACACTACCAGAGGTACAAATAACCAAAATGAAATCAGAAAAAATCTTTGAAAGGGTAATGATCCCTTCTGCTCCCAAATGGATACTTCATCAGCAAGGTCTGTTTTCTTTTTAAATGTATTGATCTTCTCAGTTATTAGCTATAAACTAACTAAAAGGAGAGAAAACAATTTCTAAGATGATTAGCAAACCCAGTAACATCGAATAATCTCAGTGCATTAGTACAGACACATTATCTGACGGGGGGTGTAAGTAACTTTTTAGCTTTCCATTGTGCCTGAAGAAATCAAGTTTTAGCAGCATTTTAAACCTAAGAAAACCTTATATCAATGAGATTCCTATTTAAAATATCGTCCAAAATGGAGAAATGCAATAAAATGTCTTCTCCTAATTTCTCTCCCATCTGGAAGCACCCTTCTTGGAAAACTCAATCACTTCAAGTACTTATGTCACCACCAGAGATGAAAGAGAAAAATCAAATCCTATCAACTTATATTTCTCTCCTCCAATCATAAAAGTACATAAGTAGGTCCCTGCCAACAAACAAATAATCAAATCCATCATTTAGTCCTGGTTTGTGCCACTTCCACTTATAGGTGCTATTTGAATTCCACACAAGGAAAGCTCCAAATGTTGATTGATTGACTACCCAAAAGTCTTCAATGACTTCCTGCTGCTCACAGATTGCCTTTCATGAATCCTAGCTTGGGGGCTGTGGAGGACAAGGTCTTTGGAAAAAAACACACTTGCTGGAGGTTCTGGATAACTCACAGTCCCTAAAAGAGAAGCTTTACATCCCCAAAAGAGAATGTTACCTCCCACCTTAGAGGAAAACAACACACACGAAGCACCCAATTACAGGTGGATAACACATGTAAGCTCTAGACAGACTCCTCTAACAGGAATTAATTCTCTCATCTGACCACAAAGTGCAAACTTCTCTTCTGTTGACCCAGTGTGAGAGCTCTCATGCCCTGAGATCACTCTTCTCACTGCCACCACCGCTGCATTCACAGTGATGAATACCAACCAGCCTTTGCGGGCTTGCTATGGGTCAGGCAGCCACCCTCTCAAGACAGCACCACAGAATCACCACAGTCTATGGGGCCCATGCAGAATACATTACCCCCATTTGTATCACATTCACTTCTCATTGTCCCCTGGCATGATTGGCCCCTCCACCTCAGACTCAAAACCTTGGTTTAAACCTCTCTTGTGACACACACCCTTCCTGGCAATATCTGGCTTCTTCTCTAAGCTTAGGTTTCTTGATAGACTCAAAGAAGGTTTTCTCATCTTCACATTTCATCAAGAGCCAGGTCATGGCAAAGTACTCACTCCAAACCTCAGGATCATATATCATCACTTGTTTCCTAACCATTTCTGTGCGGAATTACACTCATTCTGTTCTTCTTCCTCCTGTGATGTTTTCCTCCCCTGGTCTCTTATCTTAAGAGAGCAAATCCCTCCACATTGTCACTTAGCCTCCTAACAGTCAATTAATTAGACATCAGAAGTCACCATATTTATCCCTAGTTAAAAAATTAAAATCCACATCAAACATGAGTACTGAAAAAAAATTACAAAGAATACTAACACCTAAAATCTTACCTTGATATACTTGAGGCTATACCTGAGAGAGGAAGAAACAAAATTAAGTTTGAGGTCAAAACATATTATTAGTGGGGCGCCTGGGTGGCTCAGTCGGTTGAGCATCCGACTTCAGCTCGGGTCATGATCTCACAGTCTGTGAGTTTGAGCCCTGCATCGGGCTCTGTGCTGACAGCTCAGAGCCTGGGGCCTGTTTCAGATTCTGTGTCTCCCTCTCTCTCTGACCCTCCCTCATTCATGCTCTGTCTCTCTCTGTCTCAAAAATAAATAAACGTTAAAAAAATTTTTAAAAAAAACAAAACATATTATTAGTAAAAACTTATACCTCCTGATAAAATATTAAATGTAATCCAATGAAATTACAATGATCATTTTGTTCAGCTTAATGAATTCATAAATTAAATATAAGAAAAAATTAGAACTTCATATTTAGTTCATGATTCTTTATAAACTATTTCTGATAAAAGCATAAAGATTCATGGCTTATTTTGACCAAAAGATAGATTTACATTCTATTAAATAAACATCAACATATTCAATTTTGTCAGTGCATAATGCAGAGAGTTTTAAAAACATATAATTAAGATATTTGCCTGATTTTTTTTCTCTTGTAGTCAAACCCAATATCCACACTGAAGTCCAGAACCTGGGATCATATGAAAGGACAAAAGAGAGAGAGAGAGAGAGAGAGAGAGAGAGAAGGAGAGAGAAAGAGAGAGAGAGGTGGAGGGGACAGGGAAGGGAGGGGAGGGCTGGGGAGGGAAGGGAAGGGAAGGCAAGGCAAGGAAGAAGGGAGGGGAGAGGAAAGAAAAGGAAAATCTTTGTACTAAGATATGCCCCTTTCATTTTCCAGAAGGCTTTCTGAAATCTTACACAGGGTTGGCTGCTTTCTGAATCAATAAACAATTAAAACATGTCAGGTGCTATGATTTTCCTAGATTACTAAAAACAGAGGGTCTTCAAAAAAAAAAGTCATCAAATGAGAAAGAAAGAGAGTGAAACATGGATAGAGAAAAAGCATAGGCAACAAAAGAAATGATGGCTAACATTTCAAAAAAAAAAAAAAAAAAAAAAAAAAAGCAAAAAGAGCTCCCTGTGAGAGGGTATAAGAAAAGCAAGAGGAACTGAACTCCTAAAAGGGCACTGCTCTGAGGCAAGGATCAGAAGTTTCTATACCTCTTTCTGGAAAAGTGAACAAAAGAGAGATAACAGGTATCAGGGAGTAATAGTTGTCTGTCAAAATCAGAAGTAACAATTTAAAGCCTGACTGCACAAGTATTTCATTTTCTAGGAGCCCTAAATAAGAATGTCAACCATGGAAAAAGATATCCTATGATTGTCTTGTGTCCACTGAAAAATAACAACCACAAAATAATGACTATGGGACTGAAGGATGCTTCCCCACTCCCAGCCCCTCACCCTTTGGAAAAGTGTCTTTATAAGCCTGGCACACCACCCCTTCGGGGATCGATATTCCTCTTTCTTGTTGGCTCCATTGTATACGAGCTATTTCTAATAAACTCCGCCTGCTTTGTTTCCCTTGCATTCAGTGTTCATTACTAAGACACTGAGACTTAACAACCTGGTCTTGGTGGTTCAGTAACACCCAGACCCAAGTCATCCCCTGATGAATTATAGCTCAATGAAATCCAGGCAAGACTCTACTTTAACAAAAGGTAGACACATTGTCTTGACCCCTAGAACGTATATCCCTATTCGAAAGTTTTAAATGATGATATGATGTTGAAGCAAGCCCCAACATCTTGCCAGGATATTGGAATATCATCAGGGTATCAAAAAGCTAGTCATAATAATGTTGTTATAAGAAAGTGTATCTATGGAGGGCAAACAGAAAAGCATGGATAGTCCGTTAAGGTCACATGTTTCCTTTCCTAAGCAGGGAGAGATGGCCTTACAAATACTTAATATTCATATTTTCTTTTTGAAGGGAAAGATTTCTAAATTGGCAAAAAAAAAAAAAAGAGGAAAAACAGCCATTTAGAAATAAACTCATGGTATTCTGTTCTTCCTTAGAAGGTCTGTCCTCAAGAGAAACTTTTTCTCCAAAGCCTAATACAGGTTTTCCTAAAGATAAGTAATGCAGATGAAGAGAAATACTCAACTACAGTGCTCTTCCTCCTTCCTGTCTCACAGGGTAGTAAACTCAGCCTAAAACCTAGCCAGGTAAAGACAAAACTTCACACTAAAGGCCTATTCACCTCAGTTTCTTTAAGCAAGAATGTGACCCCAAAGGGGGTGTTTCAAAGGAACTTACAAGGTACCCTAAAAGGAAAAACCACATATTTTGGTTTTTTTAATTCTGTGTTTAAAAATTTTTTTAATGTTTATTTATTTTGGACAGAGAGAGAGACAGAGCATGAGTTGGGGAGGGGCAGAGAGGGAAACACAGAATCCAAAGCAGGCTCCAGGCTCTGAGCTGTCAATGCAGAGCCAGACACGGGGCTCAAACTCATGTACAGCGAGATAATGACCTGAGCCAAAGTCGGACACTCACCCGACTGAGCCACCCAGGTGCCCCCAAAACCACATATTTTGAACACAGAATGCAAGCATTAGAATCACACTTCCTATGGCAGAGACGGTGGGATAATCAGGCTGGGAATTTAAAATCGTTCTGATTAATAGGAGAATGACTCTAATGGAAAAAGTGGTCAGTATTCAAGAAGAGGTGGTGAATGTGAGCACAGAGGTGCTAACTCTAGGATCCAAAAGGACTTCTAGAAATGAAAGCACCATTAATAGTAATAAGGAATGTCTTTGGTGGATTTATTAACACACACAACATAGCTGAAGAAAGACTCAACAAGCAGAAGGAAATGTCAAGTAGAAATATCCAAAACAGAAACACAAAGAAAAAACTAAAGCCACAACACAGAAAATCCAAGACCAGTGGAACAATTACAAAAGGTGTAACATACACAAATGGGAAAACCTGGAGAAGAACTGAAAAGAAAATACATTTGAAATGAAAATGAGAATTTTCCGAAATTAATGATAGTCACAAAACACAGATCCAGGAAACTCAAAGAATTCCAAGCAGGATAAATACCACCCCCCACCCCCGCCAAAACAAAACAAAACAACAAAACTACCCCTAGACATATACTATTCAATCAACAGAAAACTGAAAACAAAGAGTTATGGAAGAAGCTAAGGGGTAGAGTTGGGGGCTGGAGTTGCAGGAGGCGGGGAGAAGTAACACCGTACCTAAGAGGAACCAGGACAAAAAATACTCAGAATTCAGAAACCATGCAATCAAGAAGAATGAAGTGTTTGTAGTGTTAAAAGAAAAGAACCCATCCACCTAGAATTCTGTGGCCAGTGAAATTATCCTTCAAAACATACTACAAAGTAAGGAAAATTATCAGAGATACTGAGGTCAACAGTAAAGGCTTAATTCTCCAGGAAAGCATAATCCTTAATGTACATGCATAACAACAGAGTGTCAAAATACATGAGTCAAAAACTGACACAAGTGCTAGGACAAATAGACATATATATTATGATAGCTGAAAGAATTCAATAACATTTATCAGTCATTGACGGATTGAGGATACAGAAATTCAAATTTAAGAACACAGTTGGACTGAACTGTGTCATCAGTCACTTGTATTCTTACCATCTATAGAACACTTCAACAGTAGAAAAATACACATTCTTCTCAAGTCACATAGAACATTCACTGACATGGACCACATTCAGGGTGATAAAATACAGCTTAAATTAAAGTAAACAAAATCATAGAAAATACGTTCTCAGACCACAAATGCAAGCTAGACATCAATAATAGAAAGACAGCTGGAAAACTACAAAAAATATTAGTGATAAAACAACACTTCTAAAAGAAGTGGGTCAAAGAAGACATTTCAGAGAATTTTAAAAACATTTTCATCTAAATGATAATGAATATTGGACTTATTACAATTTGTCGGATGCAGTGAACACAGTGCTGAAAGGGAAATTTGAAGTACTGAATGCATACAGAGGTCTAGTTAAAAATTCGTGCTTACCGAAAAAAAAAAAATTCTGCTTACTTAGGATTACAAGGCTATCTATAAGGTACTTTAGTATACTCACAGCAAGGACAACTCTCCAGAGGTAAATCAGACATGTGCAAATTGCAAGGGTGGCAGTAGTAACAGTAAGCTTCCACGAAGTTCCGATCACACGAGAGCCAACAGGGAAATGGTCAGCCAAAATATGGACAAGCTGAAATAATATTTGAGATAATGAAGAGTATCAAAGACATTTATAATATCTGTCACAAAGAATCATCTTTATTAACAATCTTCAAACAGCCTCCAGGAGGTTATAAGCATACCTCTCAGATGCCTCCTCAAAGGCGAGAGAAGGGAGGAGAGAAGGCTTACAAAGGAGCAGGGGCAAACCTTTAGGAATGATGACTGTGTTTACCATCTTACTGTGGTGATGGCTTCATTGCTGCTTACCTATGTCACATGTCAACAAAGTGTATTCTTTAAAAAGGTATTGTTATTATACATAAATTATACCACACTGAAGCTGCTGGGAAAATCTGATAGGCCACTCTTGGAGATTTTGCTTTGCTGACAAACACATTGGAACTATTTTTAAATAGTTAGGAGAACTTAAGAATTTATAAGCCAACTTTACGGGGCACCTGGATGGCTCAGTCGGTTAAGCGTCGGACTTCAGCTCAGGTCATGATCTCACGGTTGGTGAGTTCAAGCCCCGCGTCGGCTCTGTGCTGACCACTCAGAGCCTGGAGCCTGTTTCAGATTCTGTCTGTCTCTCTCTCTCTCTCTCTCTCTCTCTCTCTCTGCCCCTCCCCCGCTCATGTTCTATCTCTGTTTCTCTCAGAAATAAACATTAAAAATTTAAAAAGAGACAAAAAAGAAAAAGAAAAAAGTAAAGGTAAACTTTTAGTAGACAAGAAATAAATGACTTCTGTTGTACATTCATGAAGTACCTGGATAAAATCCTTTGGAACATTTCCAAAAATACACCAAAATTTATGGAAGGATGGGAGAAAGTAACAATACAAATGTACTAGAGATTCAAATGAGATTGTTATAGAGACAGATGTTTACACATATGGATATAACTGAGAGAGATGGGCAGCTCCTATTATAATAATATAGGATTATTCCAGCAAAAATAAGTTCTACATTATTGTTTAGTTTCTACAAACACTGAGATTTCCTTTTTTTCTAAAGTTTATTTTTATTTAAAAAAAATTTTTTAACTTTTTTTTATTTTTGAGACAGAGAGAGACAGAGCATGAACATGGGAGGGTCAGAGAGAAAGGGAGACACAGAATCTGAAACAGGCTCCAGGCTCTGAGCTGTCAGCACAAAGCTCGACACAGGGCTCGAACTCATGGACCGCGAGATCATGACCTGAGCCAAAGTTGGACGCTTAACCGACTGAGCCACCCAGGCACCCCAAAGTTTATTTATTTTTAAAAGAGAGAAAGAGTGGGGGAGGAAAAGAGAGAGAGGGGAGACAGAGAATCCAAAGCAGGCTCCACGCTGTTAGCACACAGCCTGATGCTGGGCTCAAACTCACAAACCGTGAGATCATGACCTGAGCCAAAATCAAGAGTCAGATGCTTAACTGACTGAGCCACCCAGGCATTCCACGAGGTTTTATTCAAGGTTTACTCTGAATCTGAATCACAGCCCAAATTGTCAGATTTCTGAAGTTAATAAAGATTTGCATAATCAGGTGATCTTGTCTATTTTGATGAAATCTATGAGATTTTAAGTTACTTGAACACACATCTCCAAATAGCTAATACAATAAATTCAAGTTCCTATTTCACAGTGTTGCACCTAAATCAGTCAATAGCAATTACTACAATTACTTTCTAAAAGAATACAAAAGTCCTGGATATGGTCACCAAAACAACAGAACACATATCATTTTACTAAAACTAGACTTACCAGTGTTTTAGGAGAACATACACTCACAACACTCACAATGCAGTTCATTCTAATTCACATACCAAACTTTAATTGTGTGCCGATAAGCCTCTCTAGAAAGTAGTCTCCAATATGTGTACCATATGTATCTTCAGCTCTCAGAACTGAGGTCACTAAAATGTGTGCTGGTGGGAAATGAACACTGACTGGCTGAAAGAGAGCAGGAGCTGTCTGCACAATGATCATGGGGATCAAATGCACCAAAGACAGAGAGATCTTGACGTGAATGGTAAACATCCTCAGTCCTGAGCACTCTTGATACCCCTGGCAGCTATCTGGATGTTGATAACAGTAGTTACTGTTAACTAGATTAGATCCAATCGGACCAATAACGCTAGGTTCTCACAGACAATGGCCACGACCAGGTGGAGGTGGGAAATGCAACAAGTTAGTTTATCCAAGAATTCAGGTGGGGAGGCGGGAGAGAGAGAGCTGAACTCATCTATGATATGCAGTCTAGGTAGAGGGGGGACATTCCAGTAAACAGAACCAAGAAATTTCCTCCTTCCTAGACTCAAAACAAACAGAATAGACTCTTTTTTGCCTGGAGGTACTCATGCAGGAGGATTCTGCCTCCATTTAGCTTGTCCTGACTTGGGACTTGGCAGATCCCTAAGAATCTGGTGCATGCCAATCTAAAGAAATCTACTTCTTTCTATGGGTGTTCCCTGTCTCTCTCTCTCTCAGGCTCCTAGGAGTACATGTTTTGCTTTTTAACGATAGAATAAAACATTCACACTGGGAACCAGGTATTTCTTTATAGCTGGACAATCCTAAGGACATTCAAGACCCTTTTTGCTTTGGGTAAATCAACACCCTGTACGTACTTGGCTAAAGAAAGGACAAGAATTCATTCACTTTCTGATCACACCACTCCTAGTGATTTTCCTATTATAAGTGTCCAAGCAGGGCAAGGCCACTTCATTTATGCTGAGCTTCTCATCAACCTGGTTGGACACAGAGTTCTTGGGGGCAGCCTCCAAGACCAGAGGGAGAGAGCTGCTTCACAAGCTCCTAAAAACAAACAAACCAGGAAGCTCAGAGCACAAAGGACATTTCACTTTTTAACCCTCTAGTACCAACACCAAAGCTTCAGATACCACTGTTCCCAGGGCTACCAAACTTCACAAATATGAAAGATGTGCTGATAGGAAAACTAACTACATATAAGAGGGACCCTAAACTTACAAAGCTTGAAGCAGGATCTTTACAGGGCTTCCAGGAGCCAGTCAGTCTAATACTATGAAATACTATTAATAGTATTAAATGGCTCCTATTAAATAAGAGTTCCTGACATTTCTAAAAACGATTTTAGTGAGATATAATTCAAACATCATACAAGACCGTTATTTAAGACAAAGATCTCACTGGCTTTTAGTATCTTCATAGGTCCTTCTTTCTTGACACTATGAAGCTCTGGTTTCCATCCTGTCAACGGTACTCTTTTTGGACCAAGTGGCCCTGACAGGATCCACAACTTGATGTGGACAGTTGTGGCCAGAACCCCTACAAGCTGGTCAAGAAACCTTCTCGGTCTTCACAAACAACTGAGCTCTCATCACGGACCCCATGAAAAAACCATTTTTTAACTACAGTCTGAAAAAAAAAAAAACAATAAAAAAGGGAAAAATCCACAGATGTCGGATGTGTACTCACATTCGTGTTTGGGTCACCGGGATGCCCAAGTAAGAGCATACAGAAAAATAGCTTCTGAACCTTCAATGTCCTGGTCCTTTAAGGGGCCAGAGAGGAAGTGCAGATGGGGGTGGAGAGGAGGTGGGGGTGGGCGGGGAAGGGAGGGGGTGGAAAATGGGGTGGTAATTGGGGTTGGAGGGGTTTAAATAGGGGTGGGATTGGGGAGAGGGTGTGTCAGGAGAAGAAGGGGGTCAGGGACAGTACCAGGATCAGATCAAGTACAAGAGGGGAGGGAGGAGGGTTCAGACAGGTTAGTAGGCCAGCAGGTCAGTAAATCACTAGGTGAGCAGGACACAAACAGCAGGTTAAGTGGACTCTCAGGAGCAGGTGGAGCAGAGGAAGATCCCTCTTCATCCAAGTCTTCACCTGTTTAAGCATTGCCATAGCAATCTGGATGCTCTATACTTTCTCCCCACCAATCAGCCGCCTTTGCCCCTGATAGATCACAACTGACACCCCGCGTGACTGCATATTTCAAAAGTCCCTTGTATCTGGTGGAATGTGTATCCCTAGGGAGTATCTATGTATGTCTGGGTTTTGTACGCACGTATATTAGTTATAGGTGTGAATTTGTTGCCCCTTCGGGTCTTCCTGATTGTGTGTGTGTGTGTATTTTGTGTATGTCTCCACTGTGTGTAGGGTATGTCTCATGGCTCTGACTGTGTGCATCTGTGTGCATCTGTGTGTGTGTGTGTGTGTGTGTGTGTGTGTGTGTGTTCGTTCTCCTCAGGGTGTCACTAGCCATGTCTGTAGTGTGGGTCTGTGTGTGAGTCTGTCCATAAGCCCCATACCTGAGTTTCCAGGTGAGGCTAGGTGTGATTCTGGGCTTATGGTGTCTTTTTATTTCTCTGTGAGTATGGGTGTCTGTGAACCTCAGAAATGAGCTGCTGCAAAGGGGACTCCCCAAAGGTGACCCCCAGTGATGGGTGAATACGAGACCATCTATCTCTTCATTAGATATGTTGGGAAAACTGTATACCCATGTGCAAAAGAATGAAAGTGAACCTTTCCTTATAAAACACACAAAAATCTACTTTAAATGGCTTAAAAACTTAAATGTAACACATGAAACCATCACACTTCCAGAAAGAATCAAGGAGGAAGTGTCCTTAACTTTGGTCTAGGCAACAAGTTTTTGGGATTGGCACCAAAAGCATAAGCAACAAAAGCAAAAATGAACAACTGGGACCACATCAAACTAAAAAGCTCCTACACAGGGAAGGAAACCATCACCAAAATGAAAAAGCAACCTACAGAATGGGAGAATACATTTGCAGACCATATCCAAGAAAGGATTAATATCCAAACTATAAAAGGAGCTCATACGAATAGTGGACCTTAAAAATAAAACTGCCGGGGCACCTGGGTGGCGCAGTCGGTTAAGCGTCCGACTTCAGCCAGGTCACGATCTCGCAGTCCGTGAGTTCGAGCCCCGTGTCAGGCTCTGGGCTGATGGCTCAGAGCCTGGAGCCTGTTTCCGATTCTGTGTCTCCCTCTCTCTCTGCCCCTCCCCCGTTCATGCTCTGTCTCTCTCTGTCCCAAAAATAAATAAACGTTGAAAAAAAAATAAAAAATAAAACTGCCAGTTATGTTACCAGAAAAAAAAAAATTGGCTTATTCAGGAATAGCAGAGAACTGCCACTTGGGACAAGTAAGCTATAGCAAGTCTGGAGAACAAAGGAGAGGAATACTTTTATAGAAGAAAGGGGGAAGTTGGGAGGGCTATATTAAAAGAGGTAAACTGGGAGATCCAAGTAGAGAGGATTTTCATTGCTTAAGTTGTGACAGTCTCTCATTGGCTGGGCTGTCATCAGGGAAGAAGAAAGACCTTTCTTCCTCTTGCTGGGGTAGTACAGCAGTAGCTGAAGGAGTATCAGCTTACAAGGTATGTCTCCTTCCACTGGGTCTGCAACAAATGACACGTGATAGAGCCTGTGAGCTTCCCCCTTCTGGCCCCCTGACTCCATTTTATAGTATTTTTTCTTTAAGTTTTTATTTTCTTTCCAGTTCATGAGCATACAGTGTTGCATTCATTTCAAGTATGCAATATAGTAATTCAACACTTCCATTTTAAATAAAGTTTCCTTTTGTAATTTTCACAAACTCAATAGCAAAGAAACCATATAACATGGTAGAAAAAGTGAGCAAGGACCCAAATAGACATTTTCTCAAAGAAGACACACAAAAGGCTAACAGGTATATGAAAAGATGCTCAACATCACTAATTATCAGGGAAATGCAAACCAAAACCACAATGAGCTATCACCTCACACCTGTTTATTAGGATGACTATTCCCCAAAAGTCAAAAGGTAACAAATGTGGGCAAGGATGTGGAGAAAAAGCAAACCCTTAAGCACTATTGTTGGGAATGTAAGTTGGGACAGCCATTATGGAAAACAGTTTGGAGGTTCTCAAAAAATTAAAAATAGAAATACCATATGATCCACCAATCCCACTTCTGGGTATATATCACTATCTCAATGAGACATCTGTACTCCCACGCTCACTGCAATATTATTCAGTAGCCAAGATATGGAAACAACTTAAGTGTCCAACACATAAAGAAAAATGGCCTACGCATTCAGTGGAATATTATCCAGCCATACAAAAGGAAGAAATTCTACCATTTCTGACAACATGGGTGAACCTGGAGGAGGTTATTCTAAGCGAAATTAGACACAAAAGACAGATATTGTATGATCTCACGCACATGTGAAATCTTCATTTAAAGAAAGGTAAACCTGAAAAGACAGAGAATTGAAGGGTAGTTACCAGGGGCTGGGGGATGGGCAAAAGGGGGAGATGCTGATCAATGTACAAACTTTCCATTGTAAGATGCACATGTTCTAGAGACCTAATGTACAGCACGGTGACTACAGTTAATAATACTATATTGGATACTTGAAATTTACTAAGAGAGCAGACCTCAAGTGTTCTAACCACACCACAAAAACAAAGTAGCTATGGGTGGTGATGGATATGTTAACGAGTTTGATTGTGTTATCATTGTACAATATGCGTATATCAACACATCACATTGTACGTCTTAAATACATAAAATCTTTATTCATCAAAAATAAATAAATAAATAAATAAATACCAAAATAAAGAGACACATAAATAAAATTCCAATGTGTGGAAATGACTTCGCATAATGCCTGCAACACAGTAACAGCAACCAGAGATGCAAGAGGACCTGGGACATAGATATGCAAATGGTACTCATGTATGCTTGGAGCAAAAAGGTGAGGAGAGAAAACAGGCTTCTTTTAAGAGATGAAGCTGGAGAAGTAACTAAAGGCTGTTTCTGCAGGACCTTGCAAACCAGTTAAGAACTTTGTGCTTTTTCCTGAAAGTACTGAGAAGCCATTGAAGAATTTTAATCATTCACTGGCTATTGCTGAGCTTTCATTTTTTTTTAATTGTATATTTTATTTTTTAAAATTTACATCTATTTTTTAAAAATTAGTTAGCATATAGTGAACCAATGATTTCAGGAGTAGATTCCTTAATGCCCCTTACCCATTTAGCCCATTCCCCCCTCCACAACCCCTTCAGTAACCTCAGTTTGTTCTCCAGATTTATGAGTCTCTTCGGTTTTGTCCCCCTCCCCGTTTTTATATTGTTTTTGTTTCCCTTCCCTTATGTTCATCTGTTTTGTCCCTTAAAATCCTCATACGAGTGAAGTCAAAGGATTTTTGTCTTTGTCTGACTAATTTCACTTAGCATAATAACCTCCAGTTCCATCCACGTATTTGCAAATGGCAAGATTTCATTCTTTTTGATTGCCGAGTAATACTCCATTGTATATATGTACCACATCTTCTTTATCCATTCATCCCATCGATGGACATTTGGGCTCTTTCCATACTTTGGCTATTGTTGATAGTGCTGCTATAAACATGGGGGTGCACGTGCCCTTCGAAACAGCACACCTGTATCCCATGGACAAATGCCTAGTAGTGCAATTGCTGGGTCATAGGGTAGTTCTATTTTTAGTTTTTTGAGGAACCTCCATACTGTTTTCCAGAGTGGCTGCACCAGCTTGCATTCCCACCAACAATGCAAAAGAGATCCTTCTTCTCCGAACCCTCGCAACATCTGTTGTTGCCTGAGTTGTTAATGTTAGCCATTCTGACAGGTGTAAGGTGGTATCTCATTGGGTTTTGATTTGTATTTCCCTGATGATGAGTGATGTTGAGCATTTTTTCATGTGTCGGTTGGCCATTTGGATGTCTTCCTTGGAGAAGTGTCTATTCATGTCTTTTGTCCATTTCTTCACTGGATTATTTGTTTTTTGGGTGTTGAGTTGGATAAGTTCTTTACAGATTTTGGATACTAACCCTTTATCTGATATGTCATTTGCAAATATCTTCTCCCATCCTGTCAGTTGTCTTTTAGTTTTGCTGATTGTTTCCTTCGCTGTGCGGAAGCTTTTTATTTTGATGAGGTCCCCAGAGTTCATTTTTCCTTTTGTTTCCCTTACCTCCAGAGACATGTTGACTAAGAAGTTGCTGCAGCCAAGATCAAAGAAGTTTTTGCCTGCTTTCTCCTCGAGGATATTAATGGCTTCCTATCTTACATTGAGGTCTTTCATCCATTTTGAGTTAATTTTTGTGTATAGTGTAAGAAAGTGGTCCGGGTTCATTTTTCTGCATGTCGCTGTCCAGTTGTCCCAGCACCACTTGCTGAAAAGACTGTCTTTATTCCATTGGATATTCTTTCCTGCTTTGTCAAAGATTAGCTGGCCATATGTTTGTGGGTACATTTCTGGGTTCTCTATTCTATTCCATTGATCTGAGTGTCTGTTCTTGTGCCAGTACCATACTGTCTTAATGATTACAGCTTTGTAGTATAGCTTGAAGTTGGGGATTGTGATGTCTCCTGCTTTGGTTTTTTTTTCAAGATCACTTTGGCTATTTGGGGTCTTTTCTGGTTCCATACAAATTTTAGGATTATTTGTTCTAGCTCTGTGAAGAATGCTGGTGTTACTTTGATAGGGATTGCATTGAATATGTAGATTGCTTTGGGTAGTATTGACATTTTAACAGTATTTGTTCTTCCTATCAAGGAGCATGGGATATTTTTCCTTTTTTTGTGTGTCTTCTTCAATTTCTTTCATAAGCTTTCTATAGTTTTCAGTGTATGGATTTTTCACCTCTTTGGTTGGATTTATTCCTTGGTATTTTATGGTTTCTTTGTGCAACTGCAAATAGGATCAGTTCCTTGATTTCTCTTTCTGTCACTTCATTGTTGGTGTGAGCTGTCATTTTTAAAAGATCACTCTAATTGGAGGTGGGGAATGGATTTACATGAAATGGAAGTGGGAGTTACAGTAAACAGGTCAATTTTAAGGCTGTGCATGAGATGATGGTGGCCTGGCCTATGTTAGGTGCATGAGACCGGAAGTAGTGGGAAGATTCAGCAATTGTTTCCAGACATAGAACTGAGAGGTCTTGCTGACTGGATATCTGGGTTGGGGGAGAGGGAGAGGTTTAATGCATCAGTTGCTACAGTAGGATCGAGCAGCTTAACTTGCATTAAGCTATGACAGGGTGACCTTGGTGGGAATGATACAACTGAGAGGTGAAGGCCAGGACCCAGATGACCCCATGTTGAGGACAGGGTGGGAAAAGAAGAGTGGAGTCAAGATTATTGACTTGTTGTCAACAGTATTGCTTGTTGCCACTTAACATCCATTCCCACCTTTGCTCTCATAGTCAGAGAATTCCTGATTTTTAGTTGGGTACATGGCTTTGTAGAATAAGACTTTAAATTACCATGAATTTGTAAGTTATGGTCAACAGAATGCAAATGGGGGTGATGTGTGCTATGGGCAATGGTGTTAAAAGAAAGGATATGCTCTCCCCTCCCCATTTTCCCTCCCTGCTGGCTGCAAGAGGACCTGACGTGCTGAGTCATCTTTGACCTTGTAGGTAAGGAAGAAGAGAGCAACAATACAGAATCCTGGGTACTTGATGCCATAGGGTAATCATTCCAGGTTTGAACATATGCCTAGAGTGTTACATGAAAGAAAAAAAAATACATATTTTGTTGAAACCACCATTATTTATAGCCCCTGTTAGAGCAGCCCAATCTATATCCAAACTATTACAGAATTTGGTGCAAGAAGTGAGTGGCTGATAATTTAGAACCCGAAATAAATGGCATATGTTTGGTGGGCAGGCAGTAAGTGGGGAGGCACAGATATTACAGGCTGAAACTTTGGTGACTCTTTTTATGTTGGGACAAAACACTAAGCTGTTGTCTATTATCATTTTCATGGCAGATCATATGCCATCAGAACCTAAAACTCAAGGAGAAATTAACAGAAATATTTGGAATGCTGTTGTGTGTTGGATGCATTTTGCCACATTCACCAGGAACCTTCCACAAATAGATCTCAGGTCAGCCAGACTGCCAGCACCAATGCAAGGGTATACGGCCCTTCTAAGGAAGCTCTTTCTGCCTGCAGATGACAATCCAATTTGGTGGAGAGTACAGTGACTGGTGCCTGCAAGGACTGAAAGAGGCACAAACTTCTGCATCCCAAACAGAAGCAATTATAAGTAGCTTTCAAGAGATAGGGACACCCAAGCCTTTCTCAGTCATGTCCCCAATACAGATAACTCAAAGCAAACTGGTTAAGGGCAAAATAGCTGTCATTAATTTGGTAGGAAGTCTTGGTAAATCCCAGAAGAAACTATATAGAAGACCAGAGTTTTCAGGCCCCAAAACTATACCTGAACAAAATATTTCAGTATGATTATTTATATATGGAATTTGACAGACATAAAATTAGACCAGACGCCTAAATGTTTGAAGGATATATATATATATTTTTTTTTGCAAATGCAACGATTAGCCTAGGAAAATGGGGAGGAGAGAGCACATCCTTTCTTTTAATGCCATTGCCCATAAGGCATAGACTAGTTTGACCTCTAATACAATTCCTATGATCCCCTTTCTGTACTAGCAGGAAGTGGGCTGCAAAAAGCATGCTATCCTCAAGAAGGGTATGTTCTTCAAAATGGCCACTTCAGATTTGTCCACAGAGGATGATGAACATGAAAGAATTTTCCAGAGGAAAAGACAAAAGCTAAAGATGACAGCAGAGGAAGGAATACCTCCCAGAGGGCAGAATCAGGACCTCCTGAATGAACTGAGACCTCAAACAGTGCCGGGACAGGGTGCTTTCATAATTCCTGCCCAGGGGAGTTGGATCATTGTCATGGACCTATGCTACCTCATTATTCATTCTTCTCTTTCCAATATTGGAGTTTTTTTTTTAATTTTTTAATGTTTATTTATTTCTAAGAGAGAAACAGAGCATGAGTGGGGGAGGGACAGAGAGAGAAGGAGACGCAGAATCTGAAGCAGATTCCAGGCTCTGAGCTGTCAGCACAGAGCCAGATGTGGGGCTCGAACTCACAGACTGCAAGATCATGACCTGAGTCGAAGCCGAACACTCAACCGACTGAGCCACCCAGGCATAGGATATTTTAAAGCAATATCCTACTCCAGGGATATATGTTGGTTGGTCTGGAGAGTAGAGATAACTCATGCTTTAGTTTATAGTTTGTCAGATAGGGAGCTCTATCCCTATTGAATGGAGAGAACCAAACAATAACAAGAGATACTAAATTTTGACTCAGAGGTAGCCATTCTATGAGACTTTGAGGTTATATTTCTTGAAGATGACAATATTCTATGTATGGGGATAATGGTCTGTGTGTATTCATGGACAGTTGTTTAATCAAAGGGGTAGACTCTGACAGAAACTGGTAGCGGTCACTCAATAGTCATGCCTCAGCTCTCTCATAGAAATGGAATCCCCTATTTCTGGCTGAACACAACCACACAAAAAGAAAGACCACATTTCCCAGCCTTTCATGAAGCTACGTACAGCCAGGTGACTAAGTTCAGACCAATGAAATGTCAGCAGAGGTGATATGTGAAACTTTCTGGTTGTTCACTGAAGCTAGAGACATGTCCTTCCTTTCCCACTTTCACTTTGCACTTCCTGGATGTGGACATGATGCAGAATCCTCTCAGTTCTACCCTAGAGGTGGTGGAGCACCTTCACGGAAGGAACCTGAGTCCCTGACAGGGTGGAGCTGCTAAGCCAGCTATGGACTGCATATGCCCAGACAATTCAGGAAGGAAGGAATAAATTATTGTGTGTCTTTGTTGAAGCAACCAAACCTATATCTAACCAGACATTACTGTAAAGAATTTGTTCATATTGGGGCGCCTGGGTGGCGCAGTCGGTTATGCGTCCGACTTCAGCCAGGTCACGATCTCGCGGTCCGGGAGTTCGAGCCCCGCGTCAGGCTCTGGGCTGATGGCTCAGAGCCTGGAGCCTGTTTCCGATTCTGTGTCTCCCTCTCTCTCTGCCCCTCCCCCGTTCATGCTCTGTCTCTCTCTGTCCCAAAAATAAATAAACGTTGAAAAAAAAATTTTTAAATAAAAAAAAAAAAGAATTTGTTCATATTAAAGGGAGTAGGAAGCTAATGAGAGCATTGGAAGTCTCATGATTTGTTACAAGTATTTTTGTTCTAATGTTGAGTAAATTTATGATATGCCAGTATCATCAAATCAAAATCACTAATCCTGAGTTTCTAGAACTTGAATTAATCTATAAATAACCCAAAGCAGTCATTGTTTACTCTTTTCTATGTTTGCAGACATGGGTGGGAATTAGGATGAAGAATATCAACCACGTGAAACAGGTATATTTACACATCACACGGTTAGAAAAATAAAGTTAAAATTCCAACAAAAGGATACATGTTCAGTATTTTATATATTATGCTGCCCTCTCTCTCGTTCTCTCTCTCTCTCGGCTCCCCTCTCCCATTCACTTCTCCCCATCCCTGACCTGAGATCACAGAATTGAAACCACACAGCTTAGAGGCACTTATGCATGACTCTCCTCCATAGTAAGGTAAGAAAACGTGGCAATGGACTGGCCTGACTCTCCTCCAACCATGGAAACTTACAGAATTGTTATATTCAGATCTCAGCTGCTCAAGCATCCCATTTCCTAGAAACCATCCAAACGTTTTGGTGTAGAATTGGAACAAGGACTCCCCGGCTGCAGTGACGGCTCCCATCAAGGAGGCCTGCCTCTGAAAGCAAAATGGATCACCTTGGCACATAATGAGCTTACCACCAAAGAAGGTGATTAAGTAGGGCTAAGTTAACATTCATCCAGCAGCATTCTTCAAAGTTAGTTCTCCAGATGTTATTTCCTCTATATATCTAGAATTATCAGACAAAAAGATGTTTCCCCTAGATCTATTGGTTTGAAAACATTGACATGAATGCCATCGTAAATGGCTTTATTGCGTGTATTCTCTGAGTCTTTAATGTGTTACCATGTTTCTGAAAATCTCCAAGAGGCAAGAGAGCATGAAAGTATCCCCAAATTTATTTAGCTAAGAAACTTTGGTTTTGTAGAACATCTCGGAGGACTAGTGTTCAGTGGAACACCCACTAGGAAGCATTAGTAGAAGGACAGATCAAGGGTGTTTGGGTGGCTCGGTCAGTTAAGCCTTCAATTCCACCTCAGGTCATGATCTCACAGTTCATGGGTTCGAGCCCCACGTTGGGCTCTGTGCTGATGGCTCAGAGCCTAGAGCCTGCTTCAGTGAGATTCTGTGTCTTCCTCTCTCTCTCTCTGCCCCTACCCCACTTGTGCTCTTTCTCTCTCTCTTTCAAAAATGAATAAACATTAAAGAAAAATTTTTTAAATAAAAAAGGTCAGATGAACAATTGAGACACACTATAATAGATGTAAAGCATTTAACACAATGCCTAGTTACAGCAGGCTCTCAAAAATTGTAGAGACAGTTTATGGGGCACCTGGGTGCCTCAGTCAGTTAAGCATCTGACTTCAGCTCAGGTCATGATCTCATAGTTCGTGAGTTCAAGCCCCATGTCGGGCTCTGTGCTGACAGCTCAGAGCCTGGAGCCCGCTTCAGATTCTGTGCCTCCTTCTCTCTCTCCACCCCTCACTGTCTCTCTCTCTCTCTCTCTCTCTCTCTCTCTCTCAAAAATAAACATTCAAACAAAATTTTAATTAAAAAATTGTAGAGACAGTTTATACTTAGTATCTCACTTTGTTCCTTCTCATTTCTGAATAGCCTTTCTCCACATTTACTACTATAACCCCTCCTCTTCCCTCACAAGACTCTTGCCGTATTGGGCTTCCTTTAGTTCCGCAGGCATGGTGAAGTATTTTCCTGCCTCAGGGCCTTTGCACATTCTGTTTTTCTCTGCTGAGAATACCATTTTTCCCCACCCTTCATTTGGATGATTCCTTCTCATTCATCCTTAGGCCTTACTTGAATTGTCACCTCCTCAGTGATGCTAGCTTTGTTATTCCTTATCCCATCACCTTCCTTGTTTCGCCCTATACACATCACAAATAATAATTCTTACTTTTATCTATTAAATATAAAAAGAGTTTTCCATCACTCACTTTGTAGGCTCCAGAGGTCAGAGATGTAGCTTGTTTTTGCTCCATTAGCACAGTGTTTAAACAAGATAATGCAAGACAAAGGTCTGTTGAATGAATGTGTAATACAGAAGTCATTCTCTATAGAAAGAATTGCACAATAGTCTTGGCCCCATTTTCAACAGAATATTTACAAGAGTCCATATGCATTCTTCATATTGCCCTTTGTTACATCAAGCATGATTAAAAAAATGAAAACAAACACAAGGATATACTATAAATACAGTCCTGGATTGGCATGCCTATAGGAAACTATAAGTAATGCAGTTCTGATATGTAGTTTTATTGTGGTAAGACTTGCTACCTGTAAATATGTTGAGAACCTAAGAGAACAGAAAGTTATCAAATGCCTCAAACTATCCATTCATGTATTCATTTATTCATTCAACAGAGATATGCTTACACTCAAATGTGCTATACATTCAAATGCCACATGTTAGGCAACACACACTTGAGGCCTTTCCAATTCATCAACTTGGTTTATATTCCCTCATTTTATATTTATCTTCCCTCATTTATAAAATCGTAAGTCTTTTAAGGGGTTTTTATAATATGTGCTGCAGAAACAGGGGTAAACATAAATAGCACACAAACAGCAAACCCGGCTACTCAATCTTACCACTCATGCCCACCAAGCTTGAATACAGCCTCAAAGACCCTTGTAACACTCCACTTCAGGCAGACACTGGAGGTCATGAGTGATAGCACCCAAAAGGAACCCTAGAGCTGCTTATTCTGGGTGGAAGAAAGAGCCCCGGCTTTGCAGTCAGACTACATTGCATTTGTTTTTGTTTTTAATGTTTATTTTTTTTTTGACAGAGAGAGAGAGAGAGAGACAGAGAGAGAGAGAGAGAGACAGAGAGAGAGAGAGAGAGCACAAGCATGAGTGGGGGAGGGACAGAGAGAGAGGGAGACACAGAATCTGAAACAGGCTCCAGGCTCCGAGCTGTCAGCACAGAGCCCAATGTGGGGCTTGAACTCACGGACAGCGAGATCATGACCCGAGCCAAAGTCGGATACTCAACAGACTGAGCCACCCAGATGTCCCAGACCACACTGCTTTTGAATCCATCTATCAGAAGGATAATCTGTACCTGGTTACTCTGTCAGATATAGATAATCCTACCCACTTTCTCTTTGGTAAGAGAATTAAATAATATATTTGAAATATCTGGCACACAACAGGTATCCAATAAATGCTTTCGGTGCTATTAGTTTTCCCCCAAGTAAGCCTCATAAGTGTTTCACATACAGTGATGGCTTAATAAGATGGGCTGGCATGAACAGAAACCTTCCTGAAGCAAGCACAATGGGTCACAAAGAATGAAAACCAAGAAAAGGGAACCAAAAAAAAAAAAACTTCCTCTCTCCATACAACACATTCTATCTTATTTTCTTTCCAGACATTTACTAACAAGTATCCTAGGTGATAGGAGATGCTCAGAGAGTTCGTGATTGAAAATCCTAAGGCTGCATCTTTTGTTCTTAAGTGCTTTTCTTAGCTTGACCTGATTTTGCTCCGGGGGGGGGGGGGGTGGGTTATAAGATCTGGTGGCATATTTGGGGCATTTGGGGACTCAGAGTCAAATGGTGGGTAAATACTTGATCGAACCCACGGATAAGCCAGGGCTTAGGGCCTGCCATTGGATGAATGCCCAATTACAGGATATGAAATGAATCTGTGGATCTGTGGTGACCTTTTCTCCCCCCTCATACCCACTACTTCCTCCCTCTGGGTTGTTAAGACTTCCTTAAAAAATTTTTTTAATGTTTTTATTTATTTTTGAGACAGAGAGACAGAGCATGAGCAGGGGAGGGGCAGAGAGAGAGGGAGACACAGAATCTGAAGCAGGCTCCAGGCTCTGACATGTTAGCACACAGCCCGATGCGGGGCTTGAACTCACGGACTGTGAGATCATGACCTGAGCTGAAGTCGGACGCTTAACTGACTGAGCCACCCAGGCACCCCAAGACTTCCTTTTAAATATAATAATTAAATGTGGAACATAGCTGCTGGAGATATAATACTCTGCTTGGCAATGCATTTAAATTAATATTGTGATCCTAAGCAGGAGATGATTAAGGTTACTCTGCACCACCAGTCTTTTTTTTATTATCCATATCAACACACCATAGCAATTGCATAACAATTAAACACACCCAACTCCTTCCTTAGTTTGCTTTTGGGCTGATGAAATTGAGAGTCAGCATGGATAGGACATTACATGGCCATCTATGACCCAAAGAGGCTGAAAGAAACAAACTGGGGGGAAATGCTAATGACAAAAATCAATTGTGATTAAATCGGTGGACTGGATTCTGAAAGCACTGTCTCTGTGTGACATTTCATAATTTCCAGGCAATGCTGGAATATCTTATCCACGATCTTTTAAGTGATGCAACTTCTCTTGGCATGTAAGTTGGCATCTGCTTAGCTAAACTGATAACAACACTAAAGATTTAGTCCACAAGAAATAAAACCTCAATGAACTGACAAAGAAGTAAGAATAGCAAGTACTTGAAAATGTGCCCAGTCTTGTATTTTGACAGCATTCATTTGAGCAGTTTTTGTAGACCACCCACCATGTGCCAGGTGCTATGCTAGGCATACAAGTGGGGATACAAGTGGGGAGCAAGACAGACAAGGTCCCTGATATCACGGACCTGACACTTTGGTGGGGAAGAAGCAAAGAAAACAAGTAAACAAGATAATTTTAGGTAATGTGCTATGATGAAAATAAAATGGCTGGGCACCTGGGTGGCTCAGTTGGTTAAGCATCCAACTGTTGATTTTGGCTCAGGTCATGATCTCACAGTTCGTGGGATCGAGATCCGTGTCAAGCTCTGCACTGATGGTATGGAGCCTGCTTGGGATTCTCTCTTTCCCTCTCTCTTCTGCCATCTCCCCTGTTTGCCTGCACACATGTGTGCACGTGCTCTCTCTCTCTCTCTCTCTCAAATAAATAAACACTAAAAAAGAAAAGAAAATGGTGACCTAATAGAGAGGGATGGTGGTAGGATTCTTTATATAGGGTGGGCTACCTTCTATAAGGAAGGCTTCCCCAAAGAGATAACAGTTTAGCCAAGCCCTGAATGGCAGGAAAGAGCATCCACTTGCAAAGATCTGGGGAAAAGTGTCACAGGAAGACGGAAGAGCAAAAGTGAAGCTCCTAAGATGGCAGCAATCCTGACATGTTCGAAGTAGAAAAAAGAGAGCTTGCCGTGGTCGAGCAAGATGAAGAGTAGAAGGGCAAGAGCTCATGTAGGTTACTTAGGACCTTGTGGGCATGTGAGGAGTTTGATATTTTGTTTTTACTGCAATGGAAACAAGCAATGGAAAGCTCAACTAGTTAGTGTTAAGCAGGTAATGGAATTCGTGATGTAATGAAGTTAAGGTGAAAACCCACATATCATTATACCACAAAAGTGGCCAGGCCTCAAAGGCAAGGTGGGCAATCAAAGCACTAGACTGGGGTTTGAGTCCTTGTTCTGTCCCTTAACTTCGACCAGTCATGACAAGTTAAGTGGCAGGGCTTCAATAGTTTCTTTACCAAACATTTACTAATTGCCTACTGTGTGTTCAGGTCCAAATGCTGGGACCTAAACCCAGACCTCAAAGAGCTCACAGTCTAGTAGGATAAAATCACAACAGAATTAGCACATTTATGCATATATTTGGATATTCCTGGCTAGTAGGCTGTAGTCCCAAGTGATCCTTTTAAGAGTTAAAAGAGACATATGCTTTGAAAACTGTGACTAATTAATAAAAGGTAGCTTTTGCTTACAGAAATCAGCACTCTTTCCATTGAAAGTGACAGAAATCAAGCTCAAGCTGATTAAGTTTGAAAGAAATTCATTCTCTTAGGTCACTAAAAATCTCACTTCGGGGGTGGCTGGATCCAGGAACTCAACCAATATCATCAGAACTAAACTCACTCTCTCCATTCTGCCTTCCTACACAATAGCTTTATTTCATGGAAGGTTTTCTGCCTTGCGGTGACAAGATGGCTTCCATGAACTCCAGGAGTACATCCTATCTTCCTTACAACCCTATCAGTAAGTTATTTTTCTCTCCAGTACGGAAACAAAATTGTGAACCCAGTCTTACTGGGTCAACTGCCCAGTCTTGACACCCATCGCTGTGCTCAAAACAACTATGATGAAAAATAACAAAGTTGTATGACCAACATTACATTATTCCAAAATTTAGAGTACACTGTGGGAATAGAATACATTTGTTGGCTTATGACAGAGTCAACACCTCATCCTTGGAATAGTAGGATGAGATGAGCTCCACCCAAAATGCAGATGAGAAATGGTTCACCCAACAGAAAAATTAGGGTGCTGTTGTTGCCCCAAAATGAGGCAATTTTAAGCAGGTAAAATTATAGATGATTATTCAGTACTGTAATTAAATTGAGGCGACCAGCTAACTAATCTCTGAATTTCCTTCTAGTACCAAAATTCTATAAATTCATTCACTCATCTAGCATTACGCATTGAGCACATACTATGTGGCAGACCTTATTACAGGCACTGAAGACAGAACACTGAACAAAGTAGATGAAGTTTAAGAATGTATATCACACATGGTAGTTACATGTTGAAATAAAATGAATATTCTAGTTTACATAGAATTGATAATTATATGGCTTAAGATCCTGTTTTGTTTTTAATTTTTTGTTAATGTTTATTTACTTTTGAGAGAGAGAGAGAGAGAGAGAGAGAGACAGAGCATGAGGAGGAGAAGGAGACACAGAATCCGAAGCAGGCTCCAGGCTCCGAGCTGTCAGCATAGAGCCTGACATGGGGCTCGAACCCACAAACTGTGAGATCATGACCTGAGCTGAAGTCAGTCGCCTAATTGACTGAGCCACCAGGGTGCCCCAAGATCCTGTTATAAAGGAGCTATTAAGGACAGAAGCAAGAATTTTCAGTACCACATTAGATGAAAATTTCTATAATTATATGTATGTATGTAACAGTCGTAAGTAAAACAAAACAAAACAAGAAAACAATAAATACATGTTTTAAAGAAACATACCAGAATCTGAATCTAGCCACCTCTAAGCTGATTAGAGAAGAAAAATGTTCACAAGGAACAATTTTTAAAAACATGCTTGTGCAATGTCTTTGTTGGCTATTATCAAAGAATTGTTTGATGACCTTCTTTGACTTTGAATACATGTGCTAAAATTTTTTAAGTAATGCCTCTGAAGAATGAGGTGCTTTCTCTGTTCCTTGTTACTACTCAATAAACAAAGACAAATACCACATGCTGCCCTTATACAACTTCCAATTAATGGGCTTTTGACAAGTCAATATTTTGTTAAAAATGTTAAGAATATCTGAATATTTCAAAGAGGTCCTTTGGATTAGAGGTAAGGCATCAAACTAAACTAGTACTGTACCAATAGCCATAGTCTATTCCTACCCTTAACATTTTTAAGTCCATTTCAGAGAACCGCCAAGTAAATATGTATTTGTGATCAGTTATTATGTCCTAAATATTCAATAATATTTTTAAGACAATATTAATCTCATGAGTTTCATTGTTGTGTAACTTTAAGAAAACCCACACATATCCCTGGTCGTCAGTTTCATTATTTGTAAAATGCAAAGAATGGACTAAGTATAATGTCTAGGAAGGGATATATGCATATATACCTACATACTTACACACACACACATACACACACAGAGCCAATCTCTGTATTCCTAGCACCAAGCCCCAATAAAGTCAATAAAGACTCATTCAGTGAACAAAGCATTTAAGAAATAATCAATTATTCCTCAAACTGCAAATCCATGTTCTCATTCTCAACTTATTGGAGGCAGAGAGAAAGAGACAGAGACAGAGACAGAAACAGAGAGAGAATAAGGACAGTGGAATGAATTTTTCATAAAACTAACACTGCATTTGATTTAGGAATTGTATTTTGTTTTGAGAAAATACATGTCTGCTGTTAAAATGCCCATATCATTTGTGAAATTATGGTGATAGTATTTTATAGCTACTTTTTACAAAATTTCCTTTCTTGGCAAAATTGGAAGTTAGCACACTATGTTGATCCCCCAGTTCATAAGTTTCTTTAAAATTTTTAATCATCTTTGAAACCAGTAGTGTGGTGAACCAAAGGCAAGAATGATTCCTGACGTTCTCTCAAGCTCCAGCATTCTAGGAGATAAACTCTTCTTGCTGGGTACTTTGAACTATATAACTGCATCAGGGAGTGATTCAGCACCATGGACAGATCTCCAGCTGTGGGGCCCATCTTGGGGAACAAATGGGCTGGATTTAAATTAGTAGAAGACAGTGCAGGCTCTGCTTTGAGCATGGCAGTCTTCATGTGAGCACACAACTCGAGGCCTAATACCTAAATTAATGAGTTTAAGTCTCCATTGAATAAAATATTCAGAATATGATTACATTTAGTTTCATCAACTGCATTCTCAGAATAATGGGGTTTCCCTTTCAACTTGTAATTAACTTTACTGAGAATTCTTATCGGGGTTTTCAGGAAGCTTCCTAAAACCTTATTATAAATTATTTTAATATATGTATTATGATATTAAACTATGTTGCTCAATTTTATATTGGCTGTTTTTTTTTTAAAGAAGAAAAAAATTCAACACGAATCTTGAAGAACAGTGAGCTGATTGAACTGAAAACAGTACTTTGAAAAGGATCTGTACTCAACTCCTGACAGCTAATCCTGAAATTTCAGTCCTTCCATGTCAGATGTGGCATTTTCATTTTCTACCAAAAGGAGTGTGACCCTAACCAAAGAAAATCCCCTTCTCCATTAGATAATCTGTATAAAACTAATCAACCCTGCAAGAAAGACCTATATTCTAAGACTGATAGATCTCCCCTCCATAAAGGTGAGGAAAATCAGTACATGAAAATTTTCTGGTTTCTTTCACTATTGGCTGTGTACAAGAGACTCATTTTAGACCTGAGGGCACCTTCAGATTGAAAGTGAGGGGATGGACAACTATCTATCATGCTACTGGAAGTCAAAAGAAAGCTGGAGTACCCATACTTATATCAGACAAACTACACTTTAAATTAAAGGCTGTAACAAGAGATGAAGAAGGACATTATATAATAATTACAGGGTCTATCCATCAGAAAGAGCTAACAATTATAAATGTCTACTCACCTAATACGGGAGCCCCCAAATATATAAAACAATTAATCACAAACATAAGCAACCTTACTGATAAGAATGTGATAATTGCAGGGGACTTTAATACCCCACTTACAGCAATGGATAGATCATCTAGACACAGGATCAATAAAGAAACAAGGGCCCTGAATGATACACTGGATCAGATGGACTTGACAGATATATTTAGAACTCTGCATCCCAAAGCAACAGAATATACTTTCTTCTTGAGTGCACACGGGACATTCTCCAAGATAGATCACATACTGGGTCACAAAACAGCCCTCCATAAGTATAAAAGAATTGAGATCATACCATGCACACTTTCAGACCACAATGCTATGAAACTTGAAATTAACCACAGAAAAAGTCTGGAAAACATCCAAAAGCATGGAGGTGAAAGAACACCCTACTAAAGAATGAATGGGTCAACCAGGCAATTAGAGAAGAAACTAAATATATACAGAAACAAATGAAAATGAAAATACAACAATCCAAATGCTTTGGGATGCAGCGAAGGCAGTCCTCAAAGGAAAATACATTGCAATCCAGGCCTATCTCAAGAAACAAGAAAGATCCCAAACACAAAATCTAACAGCACACCTAAAGGAAATAGAAGCAGAACAGCACAGACACCCAAAACCTAGAAGTAGAGAAATAATAAAGATCAGAGCAGAAATAAACAATATAGAATCTAAAAAAACTGTAGAGCAGATCCATGAAACCAAGAGTTGTTTTTTTAAAAAAATAAACAAAATTGATAAACCTCTAGCCAGTCTTCTCAAAAAGGAAAGGGAGATGACCCAAATAGATAAAATCATGAATGAAAATGGAATTATTACAACTAGTCCCTCAGAAATACAAGCAATTATCAGGGAATACTATGAAAAATTATATGCTAACAAACTGGACAATCTGGAAGAAATGGACAAATTCCTAAGCACCCACACACTTCCAAAACTCAAACAGGAAGAAATAGAAAACTTGAACACTCCCATAACCAGCGAGGAAATTGAATCAGTTATCAAAAATCTCCCAACAAATATGAGTCCAGGACCACATGTCTTCCCTGGGGAATTCTACCAGACATTTAAAGCAGATATAATACCTATCCTTCTCAAGCTGTTCCAAAAAATAGAAAGGGAAGGAAAACTTCCAGACTCATTCAATGAAGCCAGCATTACTTTGATTCCCAAACCAGAGACCCAGCAAAAAAAAAGAGAACCACAGGCCAATATGGCCTGATGAATATGGATACAAATGCCAATTTGGCCTGATGAATGGAATTGATGAATCTGGATGCAAAAATTCTCAACAAGATACTAGCAAATCGAATTCAACAGCATATGAAAAGAATTATTTACCATGATCAAGTGGGATTCATTCCTGGGCTGCAGGGCTGGTTCAACATTCGCAAATCAATCAATGTGATACATCACATTAATAAAAGAAAAGAAAAGAACCATATGATCCTGTCAATCGATGCAGAAAAAGCATTTGACAAAATTCAGCATCCTTTCTTAATAAAAACCTCAAGAAAGTCAGGATAGAAGGAACATACTTAAACATCATAAAAGCCATTTATGAAAAGTCCACAGCTAATATCCTCAATGGGGAAACACTGAGAGCTTTCCCCCTGAGATCAGGAACACAACAGGGATGTCCACTCTCACTGCTGTTGTTTAACATAGTCTTGGAAGTTCTAACATCAGCAATCAGACAACAAAAGGAAATCAAAGGCATCAAAATGGCAAAGATGAAGTCAAGCTTTCACTTTTTGCAGATGACAAGATATTATACATGGAAAACCCGAAAGACTCCACCAAAAGTCTGCTAGAACTGATACATGAATTAAGCAAAGTCGCAGGACACAAAATTAATGTACAGAAATCAGTTTCATTCTTATACACTAATAATGAAACAACAGAAAGACAAATAATGAAACTGATCCCATTCACAAGTGCACCAAGAATCATAAAATACCTAGGAATAAACCTAAACAAAGATGTAAAAGATCTGTATGCTGAAAACTATAGAAAGCTTATGAAGGAAATTGAAGAAGATACAAAGAAATGGAAAAACATTCCGTGCTCATGGATTGAAAGAATAAATATTGTTAAAATATCAATACTACCCAAAGCAATCTACACATTCAATGCAATCCCAATCAAAATTGCACCAGCATTCTTCTTGAATCTAGAACAAGCAATCCTAAAATTTGTATGGAACCACAAAAGACCCCGAGTAGCCAAAGTAATGTTGAAGAAGAAGACCAAAGCGGGAGGCATCACAATCCGACTTCAGCATCTACTACAGAGCTGTAATCATCAAGACAGCATGGTATTGGCAAAAAACAGACACACAGACCAATGGAATAGAATAGAGATTAAATAATTGGACCCACAAAAGTATGGCCAACTAATCTTTGACAAAGTAGGAAAGAATATCCGATGGAAACAAGACAGTCTCTTTAACAAACAGTGCTGGGAGAACTGGACAGCAACATGCAGAAGAATGAAACTAGACCACTTTCTTACCCCACTCACAAAAATAAACTCAAAATGGATAAAGGACCTGAATGTGAGACAGGAAACCATCAAAACCCTACAGGATAAAGCAGGGGGAAATATTATTTATTTATATATAGGTATAGGTTCACAAAAACAAGTTTTGCAATGAATGATATAGTTATAAGTCACCTCTATCTGCCATTGCAAGAACTACTTGAGCAACCACTGTTCTTTTTACCAAGATAGTCATTTTTAATTTTGTTTTATAATGGACATCAGTCATACACAAAAGTAGAGAGAGAACAGTATAATAAACCACATGAACTCATTACTCAGCAATGTTTGACTCAGAACCAGTCCTATTACATCTCTGTCCTCAGCTAACTCTCTGCACTGCATCACTTTAAAACAAATCTCAGACATCATATCGTCTATAAATATTTCAGTAAGTGTCTCTAAAGGATTTTTTAAAATATAGTATCAAATCACACCTAAAAACTTAATAATTCTCATAAATCTAACCAAAGACATAAAAGATCTGTATGCTGAAAACTATAGAAAGCTTATGAAGGAAATTGAAGAAGATATAAATAAATGGAAAAACATTCCATGCTCATGGATTGGAAGAATAAATATTGTCAAAATGTCAATACTACCCAAAGCTATCTACACATTCAATGCAATCCCAATCAAAATTGCACCAGCATTCTTCTCAAAACTAGAACAAGCAATCCTAAAATTCATATGGAACCACAAAAGGCCCTGAATAGCCAAAGTAATTTTGAAGAAGACCAAAGCAGGAGGCATCACAATCCCAGACTTTAGCCTCTACTACAAAGCTGTAATCATCAAGACAGTATGGTATTGGCACAAAAACAGACACATAGACCAATGGAATAGAATAGAAACCCCAGAACTAGACCCACAAACGTATGGCCAACTCATCTTTGACAAGGCAGGAAAGAACATCCAATGGACAAAAGACAGTCTCTTTAACAAATGGTGCTGGGAGAACTGGACAGCAACATGCAGAAGATTGAAACTAGACCACTTTCTCACACCATTCACAAAAATAAACTCAAAATGGATAAAGGACCTGAATGTGAGACAGGAAACCATCAAAACCCTAGAGGAGAAAGCAGGAAAAGACCTCTCTGACCTCAGCCGTAGCAATTTCTTACTTGACACATCCCCAAAGGTAAGGGAATTAAAAGCAAAAATGAACTACTGGGACCTTATGAAGATAAAAAGCTTCTGCACAGCAAACCAAACAACCAACAAAACTAAAAGGCAACCAATGGAATGGGAAAAGACATTTGCAAATGACATATCAGACAAAGGGCTAGTATCCAAAATCTATAAAGAGCTCACCAAACTCCACACCCAAAAAACAAATAACCCAGTGAAGAAATGGGCAGAAAACATGAATAGACACTTCTCTAAAGAAGACATCCGGATGGCCAACAGGCACATGAAAAGATGCTCAACATCGCTCCTCATCAGGGAAATACAAATCAAAACCACACTCAGATATCACCTCACGCCAGTCAGAGTGGCCAAAATGAACAAATCAGGAGACTATAGATGTTAGCGAGGATGTGGAGAAACTGGAACCCTCTTGCACTGTTGGTGGGAATGCAAATTGGTGCAGCCGCTCTGGAAAGCAGTGTGGAGGTTCCTCAGAAAATTAAAAATAGACCTACCCTATGACTCAGCAATAGCACTGCTAGGAATTTACCCAAGGGATACAGGAGTACTGATGCATAGGGGCACTTGTACCCCAATGTTTATAGCAGCACTCTCAACAATAGCCAAATTGTGGAAAGAGCCTAAATGTCCATCAACTGATGAATGGATAAAGAAATTGTGGTTTATATACACAATGGAGTACTACGTGGCAATGAGAAAGAATGAAATATGGCCCTTTGTAGCAACATGGATGGAACTGGAGAGTGTGATGCTAAGTGAAATAAGCCATACAGAGAAAGACAGATACCATATGGTTTCACTCTTATGTGGATCCTGAGAAACTTAACAGAAACCCATGGGGGAGGGGAAGGAAAAAAAAAAAAAGAGGTTAGAGTGGAAGAGAGCCAAAGCATAAGAGACTCTTAAAAACTGAGAACAAACTGAGGGTTGATGGGGGGTGGGAGGGAGGGGAGGGTGGGTGATGGGTACTGAGGAGGGCACATTTTGGGATGAGCACTGGGTGTTGTATGGAAACCAATTTGACAATAAACTTCATGTATTGAAAAAAAAACATTAAAAAAACTTAATTCTTTAATATCAAATATTTAGTCAGTGTTCAAATTTCTAATTGAAACATGTGGTTTGTTTATGGACTCAAAATGAAGACAAGATCCATACATTATGGCTGGTTGAACATTTCTAAACTTTCTTTCAATTCATAGTTTCCTCTCTTCATCTTCTTCTCGTTCTAATCATTTATTTGTTGAAGAAACAAGCTCATTTATCTTGAGCTTCCCAGTCTGGATTTGCCATCTTCATTCCGTGATGTCTCCTGATGTGATCCTCTGTCCTCTGCATTTCCTATAAATTGGTGGCTGCTTCTAGAGGTTTGTTGAGATGCAAGGTTCATCCATTGGCAAAACTACCTCAAAGGTGGAGATGTATTCTTTGGTCAGGAGGCACATCATGCGTGGTTTCTTCTTTTTTGTGATATTAGCAGCCACTCACATTCAATGTCAAGATCCACTCATTGATTAGTGGTTCTAGCATGGTGTCATTCCAATGTTATCATTGCGCCTTCACTTATTAACTGGATACTTCTCTAAATATAAATTTCCCATTATCTACTATTTGGTTACTCAGTGGTACA